>NC_057712.1:20279173-20299774 GCF_004010195.1 Chiloscyllium plagiosum | reverse complement strand
CCTTTATTCCTGATGAAGGTCTTTTGCCCGAAACGTCGATTTTGCTCAACCTCGGATGCTGCCTGAACTGCTGTGCTCTTCCAGCACCACTAATCCAAAATCTGGTTTCCAGCATCTGCAGTCATTGTTTTTACCTAGATCAGGGATTGGTTGACTAGCAGGAAGCAAAGAGTGGGGATAAATGAGTGCTATTCTGGCTGGCAATCAGTGTCCAGTGGAGTGCCTCAGGGATCAGTGTTGGGACCACAATTATTCACAATTTATACAGATGACTTGGAGTTGGGGACCATGCATAGTGTGTCAAAAGTGCAGATGACACTAAGATGACTGGCAGAGCAAAGTGTGCAGAGGACTGTGAAACTTTGCAGAGGAACATAGATACTTTGAACGAGTGGGCAAAGGTCTGGCAGATGGAATACAATGTTAATAAATATGAAGTCATCTATTTTGGTAGGAGTAACAGTAAAAAGAATTATTACTTGAATGGTAAAAATTTGCAGCATGCTGCACTGCAGAAGGACCGAGGTGTCATTGTACATGAATCGCAGAGGGTTGGTCTGCAGGTACAAGTAATTTGGAAGGTAAATGGAATTTTGTCCTTCATTGCTCAGGGATTGAGTTAAATGCAGGGAGGTTATGTTGCAGCTGTATAGGGTGTTGGTGAGGCCACACCTGGAATACTGTGTGCAGATTTGAGAAAGGATGTTCTGGCACTGGAGGTGGTGCAAAGGAGGTTCACTAGGTTGATTCCGGAGTTGAGGGGTTTTATTTATGTGGAGAGACTGAGTAGACTGGGATCATTGGAATTCAGAAGAATGAGGGGGATCTTATAGGAATATATAAAACTGTAAAGGGAATAAATAAGAGAGAAGTAGAGAGGATGTTTCTTCTGGCAGGTGAAATTAGGACAAGAGGGCATGGCCTCAAGATTAGAGGGAACAAATTTAGGACTGAATTGAGAAGGAACTTCTTCACCCAGAGGATTGTGAAGCTATGGAATTCCCTGCCCAGTGAAGTAGTTAACGCTACTTCAGTAAACGCTTTTAAAACTAAGAGATTGTTTTTGAACAATAAAGGAATTAAGGGTTAGAGTGTGAGCACGGGTAAATGGATCTGAATCCATGAAAAGATCAGCCATGATCTTATTGAATGGCAGAGCAGGCTCGAGGAGCCAGACAGCCTACTCCTGCTCCTAGTTCTTAAGTTCTTATGTTCAAAATAGACCACCACCTCTGGCTTCTCATCCTCCCCTTCAGAATATCCTGCACTCTCTCGGTGAGATACTGGCACCAAGGAGGCAACACGCCATTCTGGAGTCTCACTTGAGGCCACAAAAGCACCCATCTGTGCCCCTGACCAAAGAGGCCCCTATCACTACTGCGTGCCTACACTTAATCCCTCCCCGCTGTCCAACAATGTTAATCATGGTGCCACTGACCTGGCTGCTGCTGCTGTATCCCCTGAGAGGCCATTCCTACTGACAATACACCTGTTTAAGAGGGAATAGCCATAGTTGCCACCCCATGCTCACCATCGTAATATTTGGGATATGTTATTGAAGACTCCAACAATCATGTATTATGACAGACTATTTTGCACAAACATTACAACAGAAACATTGAAGAACATACTCTCCAGTTGAATGTTATGCTCCAAGTGATGCCAGTGTAAGATAGAGAATGAGACCGTCAGGTCACATGTTATGAAACGGTGATGACATCATGAGCGTGTCTCTTGAAGACATACAGACACACTGACTGTGAGACTAAACACAATGGCCACCTTGTCACACAAAAGAGGCACCTGTCATTTCACTGAGATCACTGTCAGCCTACAAGCTCACCCCCTCCTTTCTCCTGCTCATCCCCTGGCCTTATTTTGCATATTATGTAGAATGTAGCAGACCACTTCAAAGATCAAGGCCCTTACAGGGGTGTGCTAAAGGATGCCACCTGTCTGGTGCAGGCAACATGTCGAGTACCACTGCAATGTTGCTTCAGTTGGGAATCTTCTACATTATTCAGCCTTGATGAAGGAGGGATTTTATCACCTGGTCAATGCATTGGTTTGCAACTGCCTGTGAGGTATAGTGGAGATCTGATGAGGCACAAACATCTGTGCACACCAATCTAGAGAGTGGCTGTTGTGACCAGGTAACTCATCCTCTGCCTGTAGATCCTGTTCTCCTTCTCCTTTTGTCACCCTCCTGTGAGTCTTGGTGCCAAACTAATTAACTTTTTCTACTTTTAATGATTTATGAATGATAAATTGTGGATCCTTTGTTCTTCAACCTCTCCTCAGTTGTTATCTCTTCAGGTGTAAGTACTCTGAGTCTTTTTGGGCAAAAATCACCACTTCTCATTTCTCTACATTAATTTAAATTAACTTTTACACTATAATTTGCAAGTTTGCAAACCTTATGAGTTTTGAAAAGTTGCTTAAATTATTTAGATAAGTACAATTTGATCAAGCTTGGCTAATTCAAAGTCTCAAATTAATCTCTTCCAGCAACAATGTGGACAACTGGCCGTAATGTCCAGGGCCAGCCACGACTGCCAGCAGTTGCTAAACAGCCTCTACATAAAAAGGTCACAGCAGAGGATCTTCTCAACAAGCAGAAGAGGTAAAGGAGACCCAGAATGTATTAACCCCAGGTTATTTTATCATTTCCTCCAAATGAGCAAGGTGTAGTGTTGCCACTGGATGAGGACACAGTTACAGAACTGGGTCATCTGCTGAAGTAGGATCTGCAACCTGAACCTATCCCAGAAGCCATCAAGATGTCACATTTAATTTTTTTTACATGACTGGCTACTTCTCAGGACCTGTGTGGGGTCTCCCAAAAATGTATCAATGGTGTGACCGATGGACAGATGTCTTACAAAGGATGGTTGTTGGAAGACAAGGGCTACCCTCTGCGACCATGATTGATGATTTCATTACGCAACCCCCAAATGAGGCACAGTATAGATACAATGCAGCCCATGTTTCAGTCAACGCCAGTGTGGAGTAGATGATAGGTTTCCTGATGATGAAGTTCCAATGTTTAGAATAATTTGGCAGGGACTTACAGCACAGTCCAAACCAAATGTGCCACATAATCCTTGCATGCTACAATTGTAACAGGCATTGAGGGGATGTGATGGACACTGAAGAGTTGGAGAGAACAGCAGTGAGGATATTGAGCAGGAGGAACATCATCTCCATCGCAGTTTCAATCACAGTTGATCAGACCAGGTGATAAGTTAAAGTGGCAATATGTTTACAAATGTGATATTCTATTTATTGGTCTTACCGAGGGACCACGTTTGGATCTTTCCCACTCTATGTACTGTGAAGGATTATTCTTGGCTTTTGACCTGGTGAAAGCTGAGCTATAAATATCGTGCCAGTGGCAAAGAACCTGCAAGGACCTAGCAGAATTTCAATTGTTGATGAATGCAAGAAAGCACAAAAGCCGTGCCTTAGAGATATGGTGCATATGTAATGAGGTGAACGGTGCAGAACTGCATGAGATAACTCATTAGAGTTCATGGAAAGAAACCCTCCAGAAATTCATGAAATTGATACTTTGATGATTTTTGAGAAAATTCAGCCCTTTAATTTAGATACTTCACAAATTGAACAGAAGCATACTATCAGGAAAAACTGAACACTGAATCAATGAACTGCATCAAGCTTTATTACCCATAATCAAGCCAAACAATGCACTTGTCAAATAACTAAAGACTATTTTAGCAACCAACAAAAAAACACAAACATTAAACTTATCAGGAAAGCAAGGTAGACTTCAAATTGAATATCCCAAAACCCAGCTCACAGGCAGGAAATGTTTTCCTGGACAAAGCAAAGAACAAAGAAAATTTACAGCCCAGGAACAGGCCCTTCAGCATCCAAGCCTGAGCCAATCCAAATCTACTGTCTAAACCTCTTGCCCAATTCCTAAGCATTTGTATCCCTTTGCTCCCCATCTACTCATGGATCTATCCAGATTCTTCTTAAATGAATCTACCATGCCTGCGTCTACCATCTCTGCTGGTAACGTGTTCCAAATGCCCAGCACCCTCTGTGTGAAGTACTTGCCACGTGTATCCTCTTTAAACTTTCCACCTTTCACCATGAAAGCATGACCTCTCGTTATTGAATCCTTCACCCTTGGAAAAAGCTTGTCTCTATCCATCCTGTCTATACCCTTCATGATTTTGTAAACCTCAATCAGGTCCCCCCTCAATCTCCTTTTTTCTAATGAAAATAAACCTAACCTACTGAACCCCTCTTAATAGCTAGCACCTTCCATACCAGGCAACATCCTCGTAAACCTTCTCTGCACCATCTCTAAAGCTTCCACATCCTTTTGGTAATGTGGCGACCAGAACTGTACACAGTATTCCAAATCTGGCCGAACCAATGTCTTGTACAATTTTAACATGTCTTGCCAGCTCTTATACTCAATACCCCATCCAATGAAGGCAAGCATACTATATGCCTTCCTGACCACTCTATTCACCTGTGCAGCAACCTTCAGGGTACAATGGACCTGCACTCCCAGATCTCTCTGTCCATCAACTTTTCCCAAGGCTCTTCCATTCATTGTATAATTCGTTCTAGAATTAGTCTTGCCTAAATGCATCCCCTCACATTTGTCTGGATTGAAATCCATCTGCCACTTTTCCACCCAACTCTCCAGTCTATCTATATCCTCCTGTATTCTCTGACAGTCCTTTATGCTTTATGCTACTCCACCAATCTTCATGTCATTTGCAAACTTGCTGATCATACCAACAGTGCCATCTTCCAAAACTTGCTGATCATACCAACAGTGCCATCTTCCAGTTCTTTACCCACCTAGCTAGAACACCCTGCACACCATGTGACTTCACTTTCTCTATTAGTCTACCATGGGAAACCTTATCAAACGCCTTACTAAAGTCCATGTATATGACATCAACAGACCCTCCTTCATCTATGAACTTGGTCACTTTCTCGAAGAACTCTATTAAGGTGGTAAGGCACGATCTCCCCCGCACAAAACCATGTTGCCAATCACTGATAAGCTCATTCTTTCCGAAATATAAATAGATCCTATCCCTCAGTACCCTCTCCAGCAACTTCCCCATCATTGACGTCAGGCTCACTGGTCTGTAGTTACCCAGAATATCCCTACTACCCTTCTTGTACAGTAAAAACACCTCCAGTTTTCATGTTAGCAGTAATCCCTGCTAACTGCCCCCGGAAATTATCCTCATTTTGATCTTTTTGAATCCCTGTGAGGCCGTTTCCAATCCGACGGCCATACTGTACCTAGAAAACCCAAAAATATGACACTTGAGGCCCTCATTTTATATCTTCTTAGTTATAAGTTGGTGTTGAAATCTATTTTGTTCATAACGTGGTCATCTTCAATTAGATTGTATGTGTCCACGTGCATACATTGTGTTTTTTAACTTGAAGACAATGGAGTGTTTTAGAATGTTCACTTTATCTGAAACATGAACAACCCTTTATTCATGAGTAGCCCTACTGTTTGAGTCTCAAGGGTAACGCGGTTGATGACACACTGGATGTGTTCTGCCTAGGGCTTTCCCACAGTCTGTTTTTACAATTTGATAAAAAAAAGTAAATGTAATCAGTAGAAATTAATTTTATAAAGGCAGTCTTTATTGGCTACTGATTACTAATTGCAGATCCTTCAATTACAGCATAATTAAGGTCCTTTTTCGAAACAATTGACTGTTGTTGGTCCGGTTGCTACATATAATTCTAGTTTGTTGGTGTTCCATATTCATTACTATGGTTGTATGGCAGCACAAAATTATTTTTTGTTTTGTTAGCTAAGCAGAATGCATATGTTCATTAAAAAAATTTTAAATGACCGAAATCAAGCAAAACAAATATTTAACTTAAAATTCCAAAATCCAAGATTACTTACACAATCTTAAATTTTGTAGCAGCTCTCAGCTGCATGGCCTATATCTCACAATTTGGTGATACCTATAAATTGTGACATTGTTCTTCTCAGTCCAAGTTGGTTTTCTAAAGATGGATAAGATTGGACCTAGACAATCCTTGTGAAACATCTCCTTACCATTTATCTGAGTGACTACCTTTAACCACTGCTCTGTTTTCTGGTTTGCACTTAGTTATGTGAAATATCTACTACTTTTCCCCTGACTCAACATTCTCTCGCCTTAGTCACAGTCCTAAAATGCAAAAGGTTGCCAAAGGAAATCAGCTGCCTCATTGCATGAGTTAATTTTGATTTCTAAGTTTTGCACCTCCAAACCGTGGAGTGAGTGTGCTGTTTTCCTGCATGAAATAAGCCAAATTGTATTTAAAGGGCAGTACCACAATGGAAATTGGGCATGTTCAGGAGCCTGATTTAATCATGATATGCTGGAATTACAGCAAGGTGCAGTCCAGGGTAAGAGGACTTAATTTTCTCCAACAATGGAAGAAGAAATCTGCCATTCTCACTAAGATAGTATAGTTGGAGAAAGCTAAGGAAGGTGAGCAATAAAACAGCATTGTGTCCATGTCATAGATGCAATGTAGAAAGCAGTCTAATGGCTTAAGTAGGTGAGAAAAAAATGGTACACTTGTTGATTCACATAGATCGTATTCTCTAAGCTTGCCTTCCTTTTGGTTTGATTTGCAAAGTGTTCTCCATCACACAAATCTTCACACTCACTTAACTTGAGGAAGCATCCAGCCTTAGTTTTCTGCATGATTCAACACCTCCTCATTCTCCCAGACACCAGTGTCAGGCATCTCATTCCTTATGTAGTGTGATGCATGTACCTCATTGTCATCCTCACTGAATGTAATACATCCATTTAACATATGCTTCACCTTCATTCTGCTTTTTCACCCACTCCTTGTGGAGAGCTGCACAAAATGCACAGCAAGTGAAATGGAATTGTAGGTGGGGTGCCATAAACAAGACAGCTCACAGATGCAGAAGTGGACTCTATGGAAATAAATCACTTATCTGTATCCCTCTCAGTCAGAGTTCGAGAGTGGCAGACCTCCCAATTAAGCATGTGCTGCCTCCATTTTAAAAATGACTAATCGATGAAAAGATTGAGTATGGTGATAATTAGAGTTGTTGACATTGCTTCAACTTAATCACCTTCCTATAAAGAAAATGAGAAAGGAAGAAATAGGAGACACTACCTCCTGAGTGTTATCCACTATTCAAGAGGATTTCTGCTGATCTTTGACCTCAATGCTATTTTCTCACGAAATTCCCAATGTCTTGTTTCCATTACAGTGTAAAATCTATCTATCTCAGCCTTGAGTACACTCTATATTGAACACTTGGGATAAAGAATTCTTGTTATAACTGAACAGAGCTTCGGTAATAAAACCAGTCTGACTCCAGGGTAAGAGACTGACAGACTCTAAACAAGGCCTCACACCTAAAATACATTGGCTGACCTGTAATGTCACCTCTTTTATATTGATAAAACCTTAAATTATCTTGGGGCAGTGATTTGAAAGAAATTTTAGGATTTACATATTAATGAATTGAAACCTGCATCTCCATTCTAACTGATTAAAGAATTAACAGTAATCCAGGTTTGCTCAATACATTTGCAGCAGTTGTGTGACCCTTTGATCTTTTACTTATAAGTTCTGTCTCCAATGCATCCTCTCTCACTAGCTACCTGAAGAAGGAGTGAGGCTTTGAAAGCTTGTGGTTTCAAATAAACCTGTTGGTCTATAATCCGGTGTCATGTGAATTTTGACATTGTCCACCCCAGTCCAACGTTGGCAATACAGCATTAAATGGTCTACAGCAGGCAGATGAGAATGAGATGGCCATCTTTTTCAGAAAGACTCTGTTGAAAAGGCAAGAAGGCAGTGTGTACTTTTGGAGGGAGGATGGTGTGCTCTGTGTGTATCGCCCACACAAGTTATTTCCTCTCCTTGATTCCCACCAGTCTTGCCTTCAAAAACTCATCCACGATTCCCCTCCCAATGTCCCCAATCTCTGTTGTGCCTGAAAAGGTTGGAATGTCCTTAAATCAATATCCATTGTTCTTTTTCCCAACCTAAAAATAACACCAGTGAGATTAGGCACTGTTTGCCTGTCTCTCGCCTGCTTCCGACTGACCACAGTGAATTATAATTTTAGGACAGCTGTGTTCCACACCACACGATGCAGCATTGAATTTTCCTTCTGGGGTTGGACAAGCAGTATACAGAGTCGAAGAGTGTGGCACTGGAAAAGCACAGCCGGTCAGGCAGCATCCAAGGAGCAGGAGAACCGACATTTCGGGCATAAGCCCTTCATCAGGAATGAGGGGATGGCTGATGAAGAACGTATGCTCGAAGCGCCAATTCTCCTGCTCCTCGGATGCTGCCTGACCAGCTGTGCTTTTCCAGCACCACAGTTTTTGACTCTGATCTCCAGCATCTGCAGTCCTCACTTCCTCCAAGCAGCATGTAGTCATCCCTCCTGCAAATTTAAGCCCTGGTCTCTTCTAATGTCCTCAGAGAGGTAAGGCAAAGGTAAATCAAATATTGCCTTATCTAAAAGCATGTTTGCCTTGGAATAATATTTAAACTGCAGTTTGTGGATTTCTGTGTAAAATCAAACTCAAAATATCATATTTTTAAGGATGAGAAGAGAAGGCTTTAAAAAAGACATGGGGGCAATTTTATTTTACACAGGGAGTGGTTCAGGTGTGGAATGAACTACGAGAGGAAGTGGTGAACAGTTACGAGATTTGAAAGACATTTAGCTAAATACATGAAACAGAAATGTTTGGAGGGAGAAGGGCCAAGCGCAAGCAGGTGGGACTAGTTCAGTTTGAGGTTATGGTCAGCATGGACTGACTAGACTGATTGGTCTGTTTCTGTGCTGTCTGAATCTGTAACTCCATAACTTAGGTTGGCCAGTGCAAAGACAGCATAAAGCTAATAGCTAAACTTATCAGCTCCACAATAATTGCCCAATCAGTCTGGATGCTCAGCAACATCCACTTTTTTCTCCATTGATTGGAGTGAAATATTTTGCTGATTGTGCTGTGTGGCTGTTCAGATAAATGATTAGAAAAATCATTCTTTTGATTGGAAAGTGTCAAGATGTAATTTTCCATATTACTGTCTGGGCAGTAACTTAGTAGGACAGAGCACTAGCTGTTGTAAAACAGGAATGAATAGATTAGCACACGGGGAAGAAGTTGAAAATGATCCTAGTGTCTCAAGTGCTGAGAATCTACAATTGCGTCAGGGTGCAAAGGAAATAAGTATTAGGGCCCTGCATATCATTTTTTAGCATTTTAAAAATACACCGTTCAATGTTATGAATCATATCAGCTGAACATAACATTCTTTGCTTATTACTTCATTAGAGTGAAAACAGCATATGTCTCATCTACATATGCAAATAAAAAGGCATCGCATGAGCAATATAGTTTCATGAGAGTTTGGTGCCATGTTGCAGTGCGCATTAAATAAAGGATTGATTTCTATAATGCATTTCAGCAGTTGGATTTCACCAATGTATGAAGTCAAGTTTGTTCAATGCCACAATATCTCTTAATTACATGAAGAGTATTCTTGAAGACTACTTCCTTCGAAGCACTGGCATCGACCACAACACATGCTGGATTCTCCATTCTTCTGTAAGTTGCTTCCACCCTATTGTGCAAGAGATTATAAATGTGGTAAAAAAGTTTCTTGGTATAAGCCACACAGTTTGTTTCTAGAGCTACATTTCTGTGACAAGTAAATAACCAGAAATGCTAGCCTTTGTTTCTTCTTCCGTACTTGGAGTTAGTATCTAAGTGACTACAGCATGTGACACTTACTGAGTCTCAATAAAGATTGTTGGGGCTCTGAAGATCAGAGAGTCATCGAGATGTACAACATGGAAACTGACCTTTCAGTCCAACTCGTCCATGCCAACTAGATACCCCAACTAAATTAATCTCGCCCCTTTGCCAACACTTGGCTCATATCCCTCTAAACCCCTCCTATTCATTTACCCATCCAGATGCTTTTTAAATGCTGTAATTGTACCAGCCTCCACCACTTCCTCTGGCAGCTCAGTTCCATACATGTACCAAACTTTACGTGATAATATTCCCCCTTAGGTCCCTTTTAAATTTTTCCACTCTCACCCTAAACCTATGCCTTCTAATTCTGGACTCCTCCAACCCAGGGGAAAAGACTTTGTCTATTTACCCCATTCATGCACCTCATGATTTTAAAAACCTCTGTAAGGTCACCCCTCAGCCTCCAATGCTCCACGGAAAACAGCCCCAGTCTGTTCAGTCTCTCCCTATAGATCAAACCCTCCAACCCTGGCAACATCCTTGTAAATCTTTTCTCAACTCTTTCAAGTTTCACACCATCCTTCCTGTAGGAGGGACACCAAAATTACGCACTATATTCCAAAAATGGCCTAACCAATGTCCTGTACAGCCGCAATATGACCTCCCAACTCCAATACTCAATGCTCTGACCAATAAAGGAAAACATACCAAAGCTTCTTCACTATCCTATCTACCCGAGACCCTACTCTCAAGGAACTATGAACCTGCACTCCAAGGTGTCTTTAGCCAGCAACGCTCCCCAGGAACTTACCATTACATGTATAAGTCTTCCTGGGTTTAGCCCAGACCAGATATGCAGAGTGCATCTTGCCGAAAGGCATTGTATTTTTAATAAATCATTAGAAACAAAATTATTTGGCATAGGCGCAATGAACTGCTTCCTTCTCTGCTGTATAATTTTATGATTAGCTAGTCCATAGTTTTCAGTGTGAACTGTTCCTTTGTATATGCAATCTCCTATGGCACTGCTCACAGATGCCTGAAATCCAATTTTTCATTTTGTCCAGTAGAATAGATACAGTTTCCCACTGATATCCAGCTCCTACTGTTGGAGTTGAGGGTCCAGCACCAATCCATCATTTCAGGTTTTCCCATGCTGAGTTACTAGTCTACACAGCACTCCCAATTGTACAAACATTTCAATGAGGAAGCAAGCACACCAAAATGGATCTCCTTTCTCTGATCATTATTCTAAAAGGCTTTCTTTATACTAAATTAATATCCTGCTTTTTGGTTGACTGCATTGAGGTTAGTCAATAAATGGAATAGTGCTGTCAATTTAGACAGAAATATCTGTCAAAATATGTGTCAGTATATCTAATCTCTAAAATGTTATAATTATTACAATAAATATTTAACTTAACAATGTCCTAACACTGTACAAAACTGGAAGATAAACAGGAACTAAAGGAACTGGGGCAGGAGAGAGTCAGAGAAGCAGAAGATGCAAACTTCTGGACAAGAAAATATGAAAGTGTTCAAAAACAAGAACACAAATCATGAAATACTGTAACTTCTTGTTGATCACTGATGAATTAAAACCCAAAGAGCAATTATGTTTCTTAGGGGGAAAAGTGATTAGGGTTTTAGGGAGGGATGTGAACAGCCAGATGAAGAATTTAGCTTTCAAGAAAATAAGTTAGAAGATGCTTCCCTGCCTCCTTATTCCTTATTTTCAAGTGAAAACTATCTTACTTTTGTCGAAATATACTGTTTGCTTCCAGCTCGATTTCTTCCCTTGTTCTCATCTCTCCTCTTTGTTCTAGACGACGGACTCTCTCCTCTGCATCAACTGTGAGCAACAGCACCAAATCCGGTCGAATTAGATCCTGGGGCCACTGGTATAATTCATGATGTGGTGGTGGCAGGTTCTCTAGTTTTCCACTGACTTCTGTTGCAATAGCATAGGCTGCAGTGCTATGCCAGAATCTAGAATATAACAAAATGTATTCAAAACCTTATGAAGACATACAGAATGTATAAACAGTGAATTAGGCTGTGATACCTCATGGAAACAAAACAATAATTTACGAATGTCTAAACATACCAAAACCAGTCTTGTTGCTCAAATCAAAATTCTAAAAGGCTTACTTTACACTAAGTTAAGGTCCAGCTTCCTTGTTGTCTTTCTTGAGGTTAGTCAGTAAAGGGAATAACTGCTGCCAAGTACACACAAAGAACGTAGGTTTCCACAGTAATATAGATTTTGTGGAGTCTGGGTAGCTCAGTTGGCTGCTTGGCTGATTCAGTGCCAACAGCACATGTTTGGTTCTCAATTTGCTTGGGGATAGATTCAGGACCTACCTCATTGAGCAAACTAAAGTCGAGTCTATGACGCTGTGAGTTGGATCCAATATTGGGCAGGGAACCGAAGAAGGATTCTTTAATTTAAGGGTCATTATAATTACAGAGATAATCAGAAGTGTGAGCACAATCCCCTGGGGGAACCAATAGTCACAGTCTGCTAGTTTGAGTCTGTGTACCCACTATTTTATTTTCAATCTCCTACCTATTAATCAATTCATTTACATAGGTCAGCAGGTTGTTTCCAATCCCACTTACTTGCAATTTTGTTAAACCTCTTAAGTGGAACCGTATTGATTTTTTTTCTAAAAGTGAGAATGTGGGCATCTGGGAGGTAGGACAAATGGCTGAAGAAGCTGTACAAAATGGCTTCTGCATTGTTAAACTGCACTGAACCATACAGAAATAAGAAACCACAGACTGATGTAGATCCGATTAATTGCAGAAGTAACGGCTTAACCCTAACCACTCGGCAGGACAAATACAATTTGTTTACAAGAAATCATGGTAGGCTAAAGCAAAAATGCATGAGGGCCTCGTGCAATTTGATTGATTGTTACTATGCGATCATGCTCCATGTCTGACTATGAACGGTGGATATAAACCCAAGCAAACTCTGCAAGTCGTCGCATTCTTTTGGTGGTCCAGGAGTACTCATACTTCTGGGATGATCAGAGGCTACCAACTCAGCCGTATCAAAGAATAAATGATTGCTCATTTGATTGACAAAGAGTCATTTGCAGGTGTACTTATTGACCAATTGCGGGATCGAGAGACCCCGGGGGTCCAGATCTTCAAAACACACATCAGTAACATCCACAAACACTCACTTCACCTCCAAGTTACTTACATCAGAAACTTCCATTCGAATCATTTGAGATGACTGATCATTCATACTGACTTCCTCTGATCAGTTCATGTTTATCTGTCATTCGGTCCTCCTTATAATACACTTCTGAAACTTCCCCACAACAGATGTTAGATTAATGGAATAAAACAGTTACAACAGAGAATGAGGGCATTGGGCCCACCAGGTCCATGCTAACTTGCTGCAAATGAAGTAGGTAATCACTCTTCCCTCACTTTGCCCCATAACCTTGCAATTTTTCTTAACTTTTGTGCACTTGAGCTAACTCCCTTCAGAAAGCAATGATTGAATCTACTCCCACCACCCACCATGCAGTGCAATGAGAATCAACACAACTTGCTGCATAAAACATTCCTCATGTTGCATTTGACTCTTTTGCCTTAAATCACCTTCAATTTTATTTTCTGATTCAAGATTCTTATGCCAATAGACACAGTTTGTCTCCAACTATGCTGTCATAATCCCTTGGTATTTTAAACATTTCTTAATAAAAGACAAGGCAACCATTTATGTTCTTACGTTCCTAAATTATTGAAAAATATTGGCAATTTTCCAAGGCGAGGGCCAAATTCTGGAATGAGAGTTCTGGAAGATCACAAATGGAGATCTTTCAATTTCCTCATTCATTCTTAATATCCTGTAATGGAAGTTATAAAAGCCTTGAGATTTATCTGTCTTTCATCTCATTGGTTCCTCCATGATCGTGTTTCATATATTAATACAGTGATTTTCTCAGCTTGATTTATTATACTTTTCCTCATATCTCCTTTTATTTTCATCCTCTATTGTGAAGACTCATACAAAGTACTTTGCAATTGTATCCTGTCTTACTTTCAATTAAAGTATTCCCTGTGTGTGTCCTTAAAAGCTCCAGAGAGATCATTTATCGGTTTTCCTATGAAATAGTGTCATGGGAGCTTTCACGTCAGTGTTCCAAACATTTCCCACTGTAACCCTATTTCAAGGCTTGAAAATTGTCACAATCCCTCAGAGTAGTGAGAGGGAGCAGAAGAAGTCATATGAAAGGGAAGGAGGGGGAAATAGGCATTTCTACCTCAGTGCTCATGACTCCAAATGTGGAGTTCCCCACTTTGTGAAACTCTGGCTTATTTCTTTGGTAGGCAGAATATCTTTTCAGATAGATGGGTTTTATACAGTTCCACACAGTATAATATTGGCTTTATCGGAAACCTTTTGTAAATAGAGCAAAGCCATTTGCACACTGCGCAAGCTTGATGCCAAAATAATGTTCAGCCAAGCTATTCCATGTGATAATGGATCCCCAATCAGATCATTGCTTGCTGTGTATTGTGCTCACCACAAATAGTTCTAAGGCATTAATTTTTGAAATTCAAGTTACCCTGAAAAGGTAAAAGGTGTCTCAATAATGTAAGCAGCGGGTGAAGCTAGCCATTTCACACTGCTGCTGGGCAGTAACAACTGAAATGATATTTTACACTAACAAGAACTTACCATCAAGCCAAACAAATGTTCTGCCTACCACACAGAAGAGTAAAGTACAATGTGAATTTTGGTGTTTGTGCAATGTCGGCTACATAGGCTGCATGTCCCAATGAATGGCAAATCATCGTAAATAACGTGTCCTTCAATTCTTCCCAATAGGCAGACTACTGACTGAATTCAAACAGCCTGGACTTACAAAATTCAGAACACAGTATCTAAAATTAGAAGTGGTTCCTTGGTTTATAACTAATTTATGATTATCAGTCAGGTTTGCAATACAGCTCACACTTAGCAGAAGCTACATACATTTGTATATAGAGATCAGTACTCATAAGGAAATGTTCATTGAATTGCTCGAGAATTGCTCTTTTTTTGTAATTAAACAAAAGCATGGTGGAATGATAGTTGCATTCTTCATGGCAATGCTTCATCCAATCAGTTGCTTTACCAAATAAACTCATGCAATATAAATTCTGGCTTCCTGTGAAAATACATCCTTGTGCCTGCCCTGATAGAGCAAGGTGAAAAGTAGCAACAACAGAAACATGTTTCTTTTTCAGCAGTGCTCAAATTCTGTATCACCAAGTAACTACTTCATCACAGCTTGCTGAAGCAAGCACATTTCTTGATTGCAGTAATATATTACAGCAGTGATGTTCTAACAGAATGAGGTGTTTGAGTGGCTGTTCTCTTCTGTGACACAACATTAGGAATTTTGTAACCTTAATTGATGCGCCAGCTAAAATGCCAGGGCTAGTTAGCAAAAACGGAATGGTGAGCCCAAGTGTAGTTGGTCAATATGAAGAGGGGCTGCACTATCCATAACTAAATGTGGGAAATTGTGCAATTAGTTGCTGCCTCAAGGTTTGTTTTTCAATATGAAAGCAGCTTTAGGTTTGTGAATTTTAAGTAAAATCCCTTGGTTCCAGTTTACAGTAATTTATCATCCTCATTGATTTCTTAAAGTTGCAGCATTTGCATTTCTGCACTAACGTTGGAAAAGGGATTTCATTATAAACTGCCTTACTACTTACTACAGCTGTAAAAATATCGGGTCAGTCAATTGTGCTTCAGCACTCAAGGAATTTAATATTGAAAATTGTACATACATTAGTTTTTAATTGGAGAAAATATTATTAGACAGTGTTAGTTTTTCACTGGACACAACTGAAAGTTGCTTACCAGTCGGGCATCCATGTCATAAAAGAAAGTTACTTGCCACTGACCATTTTTGTCTACCAAAGAAAATTATATAACAACAGACCAAGTGAAGAAGCTGTGAATGTTATTCACCAATGACTGCTAACCAAGTACTTCTAAAGGCTACACCTACCGATCCACAATTACCGGAGACTTTTCAGATTCTCTTGCTATGATGGAGCCAGTAATGTAATTGCCCAATGCATAAAAAGCCCGTCGTATAAGAGGTGGCTTTGCATCAAATGTTTTTCTCAAGTGGCTAATGCAGTCTGGTGGGGATTTTAGAAGCGTTGCTTGGAGGGAGTCTCTTAAAGCTTCAGTCAATGTACTTTTACCTATAGATAAATACAAAGGACTAAAAATTATGCCGTAATGCGTTATATAACAGATCCTTTTCATTGCTTAATGTTCATGTAAAGTGTCCAGGATATGGATAACTAAAGTTTCACAGCAATAAGAAAAGGAAATATCCTACTGAACATTCTACTTGCTCTTAATCTAATGATTAAATGTTTTCTAGTTAACTACAATGTATAGGTCAGAGGCCCCAAGTCAGATTGTCAATGTGATGTTATAGTTGGTATATGATAGCTGTCACAACAAGTGGCTACAGAACGAAAACAGGTCAGCCTGGGTCCTCACTCTATCTCCTAATCCCAGAAAGGTCATATTTGCTTATCACCGTGTTACAGATATGCTACAACACATATCTGGAGAGAGTGAGACTTGAATTCAGACCTAGTGGCCCAGCAGTAGGGCTGTTCTCACTATGCCACAAAAGCCGCTAAAGGTAGTGGGTGAGGAGTGAATGACATTCACTTGTGATGCCCTCTACTTCAGGGCAAGGAGACCTGGGTTCAAGTCCCACCTACTCCAGAAATATGCAATAATATCTCTGAACAGATTGATTAGAAATTAAATATAAAAGTGACTCTTGAGTGAGGTTCCCTAAGAAAATTCAGTATATTTTGAAGAACAGACTAGAAACTTTTTCTGCCCTCACCTGTATATTATGAGGAACTGAATGGTCTCAGTGATCTGAAATGAATAACATTTCATCTACAATGTATTAATGATCTAACCTAAACAAAAAACATGATAAGGGCTCTGTTGTCCCTACCCCTGGACTGGGCAAACCCTGGGTTCAAGTCCCACCTGCTCCAATAGTGTGTAATAACATCTCTGAACAGGTTGACTTGAAAATAGATTAAACTTTTAAAAAGCATGATGACTTAATTTACTAATTTGTTATTCTTAAGGAAATTATTTAAATCTATTTTATTGATTTAATCACTCCACAACACTGCTAGGATAGTCAATATCAGTCTGATGAGATTTAAGACTTAAATTTCAGAAGGTTTAGTTACACTACATTAATGGAAGTAGCTCCTTAAATGGTTGACTGCCTGGTCTGCCCATTGGGTGCCTTGGGTGACTGTCTGTGGGGAGTTGGCACATTCTCCCCATGTCTGCGTGGGTTTCCTCCGGGTGCTCTGGTTTCCTCCCACAGTCCAAAGACGTGCAGGTCAAGTGAATTAGCCATGTTAAATTGCCCCATAGTGTTAGGCGCATTATTCGGAGGGAAAGGGGTCTGGGTGGGTTACTCTTCGGAGGGTCGGTATGGACGTGTTGGGCCGAAGGGCCTGTTTCCACACTGTAGGTAATCTAATCTAATAGTTTTAGGGATTTTAAGACAATACTAATTAACAAACTGAATCCACAGCATATATCACAATAAAAATAAATATGTGGTATTCCAGTATTCCAGTTGAGTAGAATATAAAAATCTTGATGTTTCTTACCTGTTGCATCGAGTCCTTCTATCACAATTACTGGATGTAGGCCCTTTCTAGGAGTCCTGTCATATTGATCCGCTAATTGCAGAATTTCCTTGGCTTTAGGAATTGTTTCAACACACTTTGGTGAATGAAAATGCAAACAAAACATTCAACTTAAGAGGAGTTTCAGAATAGTCGATAAATCATTGTTATTTTTCTCAACATTTGGTATCTGAATGTTAATGCCTAACCTCCATTATCATTTTCAATATAATGTTTAGCATAAAAATACGCATTAATCAATCATTTAAAAAATTATGCTTTTACCGAACCCTTTAAAGGAGCCCATTATCTTATGTTGGTGGAGTCCACAGTAAATCCTACTGCATGACACAGGGCTCAGAAAGCTAACTGTGTGACACTCCCCAAACTGCAGAGGTATTGCTAGCCAACAAGCCATCTGACCGTACCCATAGATTGATACTGGAGGCTGCCCTTGACTTACTGTACCGGGACCCTCTGGCTGAAAAATGCTTCCCCAGACTTGACTGTGTTCCCTTAGTCTTTGAAACATGGCCACTTGGTCAAAGCTCATTCACTGCACCTGCCACATATGCAGCAGGCACCTGGAGCAGATGTGAGATTGCAGTAGGATTGCGCCATTCAGTATCATGTCCATCTCTTTAACTGATGACTGCTGACTGGCTTTTTGTCTGCACTAAACTCCAAGGCAAGAGAAAAGTACTTTAAATCTTTAAGGTGCTGCTGACAATTCAAAGTACTAAAACCAAAGACAAGTAAAGGCATTGCACAGCATGGCAAGGGAGGGATGCTGTGAGCATCAAGTTAGCATCCAGGACCCAGGCACTTGTTAGCTCATAGCTCCAACAATTTACTCAGTAGAAATTCTATGGTGATTGTGATAAAAGAACTTCAGATGCTGAAGAATCTCAGCAAGTCTGGCAGTATCTCTGGAGAAAAGATGGAGTTAAGGTTTCGAGTCCAGTGACCTTCCTTCAGAACTCTGTTGACTGTATTTTCCTGAGTGTTTCTGGGATATTGATGGTATGCTCTATATTAAAGACAGATGCAAAATATTTGTTCACAGATCTTCCATTCCTTATTTTACATTACTAATTTTCCATGGTCTTTTCTTTTTAAAATATTTATAAAAATTCCTAATGTTCAGTTCCTATCTGAATTTATATTTCTGTCTAGCTTTTTCATACCTTAATTTTCCCCTCATTAATTTTTTTGTTATGCTTTCTTGTTTGTTATATTCTGTCCAATCTTACCTGCCACCAACCTTTGGAAAATGATATGCATTTCTTTTTAAGTTTAATACTGTTTTTAATATTTCTAGTTAACTGTGGTTGGTGGGTGTGTCCCTCTGAATTTTTCTTACTCTTTGAAATGTTACGATTCTGTATATTCTGAAATATTTCTTTAAGTGTCTGGCACTGCATATCCTTCGGCCTAGTTTGCCAATTCACTTTAGCCAGCTGTTTCCTATCTTAATAACTGCCCTATTTAATTATTTTTTAAAAAATAGTCTCGGACCCATTCCTCTCTCCCCCAAAATGAATGTAAAATTCAAACATTTCATGGTTGCTGCTACACAGGAGCACCTTTACCTTCAATTAATTAATCCTATTTCATTGCACAATGCCAGGTGCAGTACAGCTTGCTGCCAGGTTAGCTCCAGAACATGTTGTTCTCAAAAACTAAATATGATGGAAATATTCCATGAACTCCTCATCGAGGCTACCTTTGCCCATTTGACTTTTTTTGATCAATATGTAGATTAAAATCTCTCATGAATTTAGTCATAACTTTCTGACAAACTCTAATGTTTTCTTCCTTTGTGTTCCACCCTCCATCCAGTTGCTGTTAACTGGTCTGTGCACTATTCTCACAAGCAACTTCTTGCCTTTATCAATTAGTATCTCTACCTAAACTGTTTTCTTGTTTTGAGTTCCTGAACTTAAGTCATCCCTCTCTACTGTGCCGGTACCATTATTAAGTAACATAACCACCCTTCCACTTTTTCCTTGCTTCCCTGTCCTTCCTAAATGTCCTGTAGCCTTCAAGTTTCAGATCCCAATCCATTCATTCACAGCTATTCCTCTATAATGGCTATAGGTTCATACTCACTTATTTCTATTTGCATTCTCAATTCATCTGTGCATTCAGAAACAGAGCCATCAGTTTTATCATTTAATTCTTTTCTATAAATTCTAGCTTTACTTGTTGATTTACCATAATAATTGTTTCTATATCCCTTCCTACCATGATCTGTTTATCACTTACCTTAATAATATCTTTCGCTTTGGCCTTGACTCCACTGTTTGATGTACCACATGTTCCCAAACTTGATCCCTTGACTCCCACCCCCATCCCCACCCCCACCCCCACTCACATGTTTTATTTAAAGTCCTCTCTATTTTCCTAGTTATACGGTTGGAGGTGTCGGAGTGGTTCAGGAGTAGGCCAGACTGCCTTGGAGGAAACGATCTTCATGCAGAGCTAACAGTGGAGGATTACAGAAGGTACTTCTGCTGGAGGCACTCTGCTGGAAGTGCCAGAAATGTGGGAGCATGAGGAAAGAATGCAAAGACTGCTAAGTGGAAAGTAAGGACAAGCAAAAACCCGATCATTGTTCTGGGTGGAAGGGGAATGGTTGAGGGTAGAATTGAGGCAGAAATAGGTTGGACTTGGCTGAGGGCCCTGTCAACTAAACTGGAAGGGAATACTCAGTTGATGAAAAAGGAGAACATGTCAGATGCTCCTCTGTGGCAGGTGGTAATATCACAGCAGGAATAGAATTGGAGGAACTAGTAAAATAGAATGTAATTGTTGCAGGAAGCAGGGTGTAAGCTTATTCCCAAAAAATGGAAACAACAAAATTGAGAAAGGAGAGGGAAGGATTAGAGATAAACCAAGTGAAGTTAAGAGAAGGATGGAAATTGAAAGCAAAACTGATTCAATTTCTTAATTTTGGATTACAGCAGGAAGCAGTACAACTGACATCATCAATGTCCAAACATCGACTGGGACTGCCATTGTGTTAAAGTTTTAGATGGAGAGGAATTTCTTAAGTGTGTACAAGACAATTTTCTGATTCAGTATGTGGATGTACCTA
>NC_057712.1:20089091-20279081 GCF_004010195.1 Chiloscyllium plagiosum | reverse complement strand
CTGGTAGGTATAGGGAATGCTGGATGACTAAAGAAATTGAGGGTTTGGTTAAGAAAAAGAAGGAAGCATATGTCAGGTACAGACAGGAGAGATCAAGTGAATCCTTAGAAGAGTATAAAGGAAGTAGTAGTATACTTAAGAGGGAAATCAGGAGGGCAAAAAGGGGACATGAGATAGCTTTGGCAAATAGAATTAAGGAGAATCCAAAGGGGTTTTACAAATATATTAAGGACAAAAGGGTAATTAGGGAGAGAATTGGGCCCCTCAAAGATCAGCAAGGCGGCCTTTGTGTGGAGCCACAGAAAATGGGGGAGATACTAAATGAATATTTTGCGTCATTATTTACTATGGAAAAGGATACGCAAGATTTAGACTGTAGGGAAATAGATGGTGACATCTTGCAAAATGTCCAGATTAAAGAGGAGGAACTGCTGGATGTCTTGAAATGGTTAAAGGTGGATAAATCCCCAGGACCTGATCAGGTGTACCCGAGAACTCTGTGGGAAGCTAGAGAAGTGATTGCTGGGCCTCTTGCTGAGATATTTGCATCATCGATGGTCACAGGTGAGGTGCCGGAAGATTGGAGGTTGGCCAACATGGTGCCACTGTTTAAGAAGGGTGGTAAAGACAAGCCAAGGAACTATAGACCGGTGAGTCTGACCTCGGTGGTGAGCAAGTTGTTGGAGGGAATCCGGAGGGACAGGATGTACATGTATTTGGAAAGGCAATGACTGATTCGGGATAGTCAACATGGCTTTGTGCGTGGGAAATCATGTCTCACAAAATTGATTAATTTTTTTTCAGAAGTGACAAAGAAGATTGATGAGGGCAGAGCAGTAGATGTGATTTCTTTAGTCATCCAGCATTCCCTATCCTACTAGCCTTTCCTTTCACCCTAACAGGAATATACTATCTCTGGACTCTCGTTATCTCATTTCTGAAGGCTTCCCATTTTCCAGCTGTTCCTTTACCTGCGAACATCTGTCCCCAATCAGCTTTTGAAAGTTCTTGCGTAATACCATCAAAATTGGCCTTTCTCCAATTTAAAACTTCAACTGTGTCATCAATCTACAGCTACAGCAATTCAGTATTTTCAAGAGCACATTCATGGACCTATTAAGATAATTAAGTTACCTTTTGATTACAAACGTTTGACCATGACAGTGGTTTATTTCTCTTTTTGTCTTCATATCTGCAAAGACTTGTTTACATGTGTGTTTGTATGTGGGATTAAATGGGATATAATTTTAATTATGGTTCATAGCTTAGATGTTAATGAGTAGCTGCTGTTTACTTTAAGATTAATTTTTGTTCATAATAAATGAATTATTTTGAGTTTGTTAAAGAAACCTGGTGATGTTCCAGTTATCTTTGATAACAGTTATATTAAAAAAAATTAGCTATTTTTATCATTGAGTCCCAAGTATTATGCTCCGGGTGAGACTGATGAGTCTTGGGGCTTGGTGATCAGCACATACTTTCTGTCACATTTCTGGTATTGTCTCTGTCTGTGCACACATGCATGTCTGACTGTGGGCAAGGGCATGTTTGTCTTTGTCCATGCATGCCTGACTCTCTATTGATTTGCCCTTTGCTGTACTTGTGGGTCTATATCTGGGTGCATGCGAGAGTCCTTGTGTGTATGTATGTGTGTTTCTGAGACAATGAGAATGCTTAGGATCAAGTAATGGGCAGAGTGAATTAAAAGCTGATGGGGATTTGCCTTTGCATGGCATTTAGCAGTTTTATCGTCTTTGAGTTTTTATCATTTTATGCGTTTTGTGTATTTATTTTATGGCTTTAGTTGCTTTAATAATTTTATTGCTTTTTTTTCTCACGCACGTACAGGGAAAGATTTTTGCAGTAAATGAAAAGTTAAAAAATTTGGATGTTACTTAAGCAAATAATTTTCTTGTTTTTTTTTAATGCATTGGGTTGCTGAATGTAATCCACATCTGTGAGCATATTCCAAGCCTCCCAGTGTGGTGTGAATGAAAGCAGTGTGGGTGCTTGTTTACAGCAGATGGGCAGTCAATTAATTGGACTTTTAGTGATAATTTTAACAAGCAGTTAGCAGCAGAATGTGCCAACTCAACATCACCACCAATTCTCCCATTTCCCACTTCAGCCCACAAACACCCACTTCCCGCTTCCAGGCAGGATTGTGAGCTGTGTCAGGAAAGCCGCCCTAGAACATAGAACTCATGGGCCAAGGAGGGACTCATCCAATGGGCAGTGAGTGGGCATCCAAATACTTCAATGACACCATCACTGGAGGATTCCCATTATAAATTCCCCAGGTGTTCTTCACTAAGGCACAAGGCAAAGGTTCTCTCTCCCTCTCCTTGCAGCCTTAGCAGCTGTCATTTGTCAGTCTCAATGAAACTGCAGCCCTTGTTTGGCCAGTGGGCCCACCAGTTTGTTCTGGTTTGTTCCACCAGTGCTGGTAAAATTAGTGACACGTTCCAGTGTCCACCTGCAGGGACAGCATGTTGCACATTGGCTGAATGAGGAGGCAATGGATGCAAAGTAGAATCACTCTGCATGAAATGAGTCAGAGACATAAGTTTGGGATTTGACACTGTTGAAAATGTGTTGCTGGAAAAGCGCAGCAGGTCAGGCAGCATCCAGGGAACCGGAGAATCGACGTTTCGGGCATAAGCCCTTCTTTAGGGCTTATGCCCGAAACATCGATTCTCCTGTTCCCTGGATGCTGCCTGACCTGCTGCGCTTTTCCAGCAACACATTTTCAGCTCTGATCTCCAGCATCTGCAGCCCTCACTTTCTCCTCATTTGACACTGTTGCCTGGCTTAATTAGAGTCATAGAGTCATAGAGATGTACAGCATGGAGACAGACCCTTCGGTCCAACTTGTCCATGCCAACCAGATATCCCAACCCAATCTAGTCCCACCTGCCAGCACGCGGCCCATATCCCTCCAAACCCTTCCTATTCATATACCCATCCAAATGCCTCTTAAATGTTGTAATTGTACCAGCCTCCACCACTTCCTCTGGCAGCTTACAATTTAGAAAGTAATGGAACTAATTAATCCCTGCATGCCGAGACTTCATCCTGGAGCCTTAAAGGAAAGTAGCAAACATAAAACCTCTATTCAAGAAGGGAGGTAGCTAGCAAAATAAAAATCTATAGGCAAGTGACCTTGAATTCTCTGATAGGAAAGTGTTAGAATCAATCATTGAGGAGGTTATAACTGGGTACTTGAATAGGTCTTGTAGCACAGCGGTAGTGTTCCTATCTCTGGTCCTGAAGACCTGATTCAAAGTCCCACCTGCTGCAGAGGTGTGTCATAGCACATCTGATTCCAAATATCTAATTGGACACTTGGAAAAACTCAAGGTGTTGTTTAGTGAAAGGAAAATCATGTTTCATCAGTTTATTGGAATTGTTTGAAGAAGTAAATGAAATATGGATAAGGAGGAGCCTTGGATTATCACAAGGCTTTTGACAAGGCTCTACATAAAAGAACTATTGAACGAAGCAGGAGCTTGTGGAGTAGGAGATAACATATTAGCATGAATAGAAGATTTCCTGGCTTACAGAAAACAGATTACATATAAGTAGGTCTTTTTCAGATTGGCCAGATATGACAATTGAGGTCCCATAAGGGTCTGTGCTAGGTCTTTAAAAATGTCGTGGGTGTGATACTGGAAAAGCACAGCAGGTCAGGCAGCATCCAAAGAGCAGGAGAATTGACGTTTTGGGCAAATTCCTTCATCAGGGCAAAAGCCGTTCATCACCCTTTACTGATGAAGGGCTTTTGCCCAAAACATTGATCCTCCTGCATCTCGGATGCTGCCTGACCTGCTGTGCTTTTCCAGCGCCACACTCCTGACTCTAATCTCCAACATCTGCAGTCCCCACTTTCGCCTTTTAAAATATGTATCAATAACTTAGATGAGGGGATTAAGGCATGGCAGTCAAATTTGAAAACTGCATTAAGATAGGTAGGAAAGTACATTGTGAAGGTGACATAACAAAGATGCCGACTGATACATAGGTTCAGTGACTGGGCAAATTCTGGCAAATGGAGCATCAGATGGGAAAATTTGAAGTTGGCAGGAAGAGAAAAAATATATTATCGATTGAGTTAATGAGCTGAATGGCCTACACTGGTCCTAATTTATGTGTTTCTAATGTAACCAATGTACAAGTTGCGTCTTAGTGTTCTCCAATGTATCTTGTTAAATACAGCTCCCTTAAAGAATCATGGTGGGGAGTGGGGGGGTGCGGGTCGGCTTACCTCTTTCAAAACGCAGTAAGCATCTTCGTACTTGAAGAATATAACTGAGTTTTTGATGTTCAACACCGAGGGATGGAGCTCTGGTCTTGCGGCCAGAGAGAGACAGTTCCTGGAGATCTCCCTGTCCTGCCCATCAGTGAGGAGCCGGAGTCTCTGCCAGATTCTGCCAGCACCATCCCTGGTGTAGCTGCACAGAGTGGTCTGCCCGCTCTCACGGACCAGACGCTGCAGGAGACGCTCTGTGCCCTCGTGATGGCGATCGTCCTGCACCAGGAATCCCTTGATCAGAGATCCCTGTTTGCCGGGGGAGAACGCCATCAGCTCCATAACGCGGCACCTCGGGGGCAGCGCGGTGAGTTCAGCCCGCAGCCGGGCATAGGACTCGGCGCCTTCAACCCTGTTCTCGGAGGCGACGCAGAGCGAGTAGCTCTCGCCGCGGCTGAGCACCTGGTGCAGACGGGAGCTCTCGTCCCAGGGCCCCTCAGGGGACGGGCTCAGGGCGAAGTAAAGCGGCTCTGAGTTGTTGCAGCACTCGATCGCAAACAGCCTCTTGGCCCATTCCCTGTACAGCGCCGAGCCCAGTGCCTGAGCCATCTGAAAGCTGCAGCGAACATTCATGGTACCGCCCGCTCCCTGAGGGCACTTCCTCGGACCGAAACCGCCGCCTCTGCAGAAGCGAAACGCAGCCCTCAGTAAACAAAACACCGCGTCGGGAAACTGAAAGCGAAGCCCGATCGGTACATCGCAAGGAAACGAAAACCAGCCCCCTTCGCGGGCTCTTTAGCTACTGCTTTCCAGGAATGGGGCGTGCTGCTTTCCAACTGTAAACAAACACCCCAGCAATCAGCTCAGGGTCATGTTTCTAAATTGTGTTCGTTCTGTTTTGTTTTTCTCCGGGGTCGCAGCAAACGTCACCCCCAAAAGAAAATCTAACGAGGAGCGTAAAGGTAGACAGTAAAAGCTTTCTACTGGGCATGTAACGGGATACAAAAGGATAGACGTGGACGCATGCCAGGTGGGTATGGGAGCCTTTATAGTGGAGATCAGGGAAACAGCAGAGAAACAAACGGTTACTTTGTGTGTGTGTGTGTGTGTTCACAAAAGATACAGCACATTTCCTGGAAACACCACTTATGGAGTCATAGAGATGTATAGCATGGAATTAGACCCTTCGGTCCAACCCGTCCATGCCAACCAGATATCCCAACCCAATCTAGTCCCACCTGCCACGACCCCAGGGAAAAGACTTTGTCTATTTATCATATCCATGCCCCTCATAATTTTGTAACTCTCTATAAGGTCACCCCTCAGCCTCCGACGCTCCAGGGAAAACAGCCCGAGCCTGTTCAGCCTCTCCCTGTAGCTCAGATCCTCCAACCTTGGCAACATCCTTGTAAATCTTTTCTGAACCCTTTCAAGTTTCACAACATCTTTGAAACTGGGGAACTAAAACAAAATTAGTATCAGTAAAGAATCAGGAGAACTTAGCAAGATTGTGGGTCGATGAATCTCTGGGGCAAGAGTGCTGAAGAAAGTAGCAATAAGAGGTAGTGGGTGATTTGGTGAATATTAACGATTCTGTATGTTCTGGAAAGGTTAGTGACAATTGGAAGGTAGCAAACATAATATTTAGGAAGGGAAGAAGATGATGAAGAAAAAGCAGTGAACGACAAAGCTGTTAGAATTACATCCAAATTTATTAGAATTTATTATAAAGAATGTGATAACCGGACATTGAGAAAAGAATGGCAAAATTGAGCAGAGTCCAGATGGATTTATGAAAAGGAGATCATGTTGGACAAACTTTATTTGATCGTGTTACATGTAGCATAGAAAAGGAGCATTAATAAATGCAGTGGGTTGGCACTTCAGAAGACCCATACTAGATAAGGTCCCACACAAAATGTTAATGAAGAAAATTGAAGCACATAGGATCAAGGTGGACATAATCTTCAGATAACGGACAGGGCATTAAAGACTGAGATTAGGATGGTTAGATGGCATTGAATATTTGGAACTCTCTGCCCCAGAGTGCTGTGGAAGATCAGTCATTGAGAAAGGTTCAAAAGAAAAATTGATAGGTTTCTGGAGACTAATGACATTAAGGGATATTAGATTAGATTACAGTGTGGAAACAGGCCCTTCGGCCCAACAAGTCCACACCGACGCGAAACCCACCCCATACCCCTACATTTACCCCTTACCTAACACTACGGGCAATTTAGTATGGCCAATTCACCTGACCGGCACATCTTTGTGACTGTGGGAGGAAACCGGAGCACCCGGAGGAAACCCACGCAGACACGGGGAGAATGTGCAAACTCCACACAGACAGACACCTGAGGCGGGAATTGAACCCGGGTCTCTGGCGCTGTGAGGCAGCAGTGCTAACCACTGTGGAAGATAGTGTGAGGAAAGGGCATTGAAGAAACAATCAGCCGTATCATCTAGAATGTTGGGGCAGACTTGCCATGCTGAAAAGCCTATTCATGTTTCTATTTTCCTCACAGACACTATGGTGGGGAGAAAATGGGGGAGTGACACTTCAGAGAGGCAGCATAGTTAGAAACAGGAAAGGAGAAGTCACCATGCTGGGAGTTTTCTATAGGCCTCCGAATAGTCCCAGAGATGTAGAGGAAAGGATAGCAAAGATGATTCTCGATAGGAGTGAGAGAGGCAGGGTAGTTGTCATGGGGGACTTCAACTATCCAAATATTGACTGGGATCACTACGAGTACTATAGATGGCTCAGTTTTTGTCCAGTGTTTGCAGGAGGGCTTCCTGACACAGTATGTAGACAGGCCTACAAGGGGTGAAGCCACTTTAGATTTAGTACTGGGTAACGAGCCTGGCCAGGTGTTAGATTTGGAAGTAGGTGAGCACTTTGGAGACAGCGATCATAATTCTGTCAGGTTTACTTTAGAAAGGGGTAGGTGTACTCCACCGAGCAAGAGTAACAGCTGGGGGCAGAGAGGAAGATGTAGAACACGTGAGCCGTGGTTTACTAAGGAAGTGGAATCCCTGGTCAAGAAGAAGAAGGCTTATGTTAGGACAAAATGTGAAAACTCAGTTAGAGCGCTTGAGGGTTACAAGGAAGTCAGGAAAGACCTAAAAAGAGAGCTCAGAAGAGCCAGGAGGAGACATGAGAAGTTGTTGGCGGATAGGATCAGGCGGATAGGATCAGGGTTAACCCTAAGGCTTTCCATAGGTATGTCAGGAATAAAAGAATGATGAGAGTTAAATTAGGGCTGAAAATGTGTTGCTGGAAAAGCGCAGCAGGTCAGGCAGCATCCAGGGAACAGGAGACATTTCGGGCATAAGCCCTTCTTCAGGAATCATTCCTGAAGAAGGGCTTATGCCCGAAACGTCGATTCTCCTGTTCCCTGGATGCTGCCTGACCTGCGCTTTTCCAGCAACACATTTTCAGCTCTGATCTCCAACATCTGCAGACCTCACTTTCTCCTCAAAGAGTTAGATTAGGGCCAATCAAGGATAATAGTGGGATGTTGTGTGTGGAGTCAGAGGAGATAGGGGAAGCACTAAATAAATATTTTTCGACAGTATTCACTATAGAAAATGAAAATATTGACGAGGAAGATACAGAGATACTTGCATCTAGACTCGAAGAGATTGAGGTTCACAAGAAATACTGCAGAATGTGAAAATAGACAAGTCCCCTGGGCCGGATGGGATCTATCCTAGGATCCTCTGGGAAGCAAGGGAAGAGACTGCCGAGCCTTTGGCATTGATCTTCAAATCATCATTGTCTACTGGAATAGTGCCGGAGGACTGGAGGATAGCAAATGTGGTTCCCTTGTTCAAAAAGGGTAGTAGAGACAATCCTGGTAATTACAGAGCAGTGAGTCTCACTTCAGTTGTTCGTAAAGTGTTGGAAAAGGTTATAAGAGATAGGATTTATAACCATCTAGAAAAGAATATTGTGATCAGGGACAGTCAGCACGGTTTTCTGAAGGGTAGGTCGTGCCTAACGAATCTTATTGAGTTTTTTGACAAAGTTACCAAACAGGTAGATGAGAGTAAACCGGTTGATGTGGTGTATATGGATTTCAGCAAGGTGTTCGATAAGGTTCCCCACAGTAAGCTATTATACAAAATGCGGAGGAATGAGATTGTGGGAGACATCGCAGTTTGGATCAGTAATTGGCTTGCTGAAAGAAAACAGAGGGTTGTAGTTGATGGAACATGTTCATCTTGGTGTCCAGTTACTAGCAGCGTACCGCGAGGATTGGTATTGGGTCTACTGTTGTTCGTCATTTTTATAAATGACCTGGATAAGGGCTCAGAAGGGTGGGTTAGTAAATTTGCGGACAACACAAAGGTTGGTGGAGTTGTGGTTAGTGACGAAGGATGTAGTAGGTTGCAGAGATACATAGATAGGATGCAGAGCTGGGCTGAAAGGAGGCAAATGGAGCTTAATGTGGACAAGTGTGAGGTGATACACTTTGGACAGAGTAATCAGAATGCAAAATACTGGGCTAATGGTAAGATTCTTGGGAGTGCAGATGAGCAGAGAGATCTCGGTGTCCATGTACACAGATCCGTGAAAGTTGCCACCCAGATTGACAGGGTTGTTAAGAAGGCATACAGTGTTTTGGCCTTTATTAATAGAGGGATTGAATTCCGGAACCAGGAGGTTATGCTGCAGCTGTACAAAGCTCTGGTACGGCCACACTTGGAGTATTGTGTACAGTTCTGGTCACCGCATTATAAGAAGGATGTGAAAGCTTTGGAAAGGTGCAGAGGAGATTTACTAGGATGTTGCCTGGTATGGAAGGAATGTCTTCCGAGGAAAGGCTGAGGGCCTTGAGGCTGTTCTCGTTAGAAGAAGGTTGAGAGGTGACTTAACAGAGACATATAAGATAATCAGAGGGTTAGATAGGGTGGACAAGGAGAGCCTTTTTCCAAGTATGGGGACGGCAAACACGAGGGGACACAACTTTAAAGTGAGGGGAGATAGGTATAAGACAGATGTCAGAGGTAGTTTCTTTACTCAGAGAGTAGTAAGGGTATGGAATGCTTTGCCTGCAACAGTAGTAGATTCGCCAAGTTTAAGTTCATTTAAGTCATCATTGGACAGGCAAATGGACGTACATGGAATAGATGGGATGGGCTTCAGATTAGTATGACAGGGTGACGGCAACATCGAGGGCCAAAGGGCCTGTACTGCGCTGTAATGTTCTATGTTCTACGTTCTATGTAATATGCTGACTTGCCTCTTCTTTGCTGGAAGCACATTGTGACTTTTTTTAAGTTGACAAGACACTGCATTTATCGGGAAGGTTTATAGGGTTTTGAGGATATAGTAGTAAATTGACAGCTCTGGAGTCAACAGACACATACGCTGAATGGGCTCCTTCTGTACTGCATCAAATCATGATTCTACGGTGGGCTTCATCCAATAGCCAGTGCCCCTACCCCACTCCCAAAACTGAGAGTGGAAATCTGGATGCACAATTAGCCCACACTTGTAATGAAGGCAATGACCCACTGTTTTCAATTATTTCAGCTTCCATCCAACACTAACTGCCAACTGATGGCCTGAAAAGTTCAGCAGAGTTCATTATGATGGGCTGCAATTACAGCAAGCCTGCACAGCTGAAAGTTAGACTGGAGATTGTAGAGATACATTGCAGCTGAGGCATGTTCAAAGTTCAGTGGAAATTGAATCTCACCTGCAAAAGATAGTGGAATGTTACAAATGGAAGAAAGCGAGCTCCAGAGGTTTTGGACTGTGATCAAGGTGTGACAATGTAAACTTCAGAACCTTAATAACTGTTCATTGTTTGAACGAATCAGCAATAATCCTTTCTGAAATAAATTGTTTCCCAAAATAAAAGGAACAAGGATAAACTGTTGTACAGGAATTAAAAACACGTTGATGAACAAAGAGACCTTGGAGTTTCATAGCTCCTTGAAAGTAGAGTCACAGGTAGATAGGATAATGAAAAAGGCATTTGGCATGCTTTCTTTTATTGGTCAGAGTATTGAGTACAGGAGTTGGGAGGTCATGTTGTGGCTGTACAGGACATTGGTTAGGCCACTGTTGGAATATTGCATGCAATTCTGGTCTCCTTCCTATCGGAAAGATGTTGTGAAACTTGAAAGAGTTCAGAAAAGATTTATAAGGATGGTGCCAGGGTTGGAGGATTTGAGCTATAGGGAGAGGCTGACTAGGCTGGGGCTGTTTTCGCTGGAGTGTCGGAGGCTGAGAGGTGACCTTCTAGAGGTTTATAAAATGATGAGGGGTATGGATAGGATAAATAGATAAGGTCTTTTCCCTGACTTGGGGGGAGTCCAGAACTAGAGGGCATAGGTTTAGGGTGAGAGGGGAAAAATTTAAAAGGGACCTAAGAAGGAAAATGTTTCACGCAGAGGGTGGTGCATGTATTGAATAAGCTGCCAGAGGAAGTGGTGGAGGCTAGTACAATTACAGCCTTTAAAAGGCATCTGGATGAGTATATGAATAGGAAGGGTTTAGAGGGACATGGGCCAAGTGTTGGTAAATGGGTCTCGATTAGGTTATGATATCTGGTTGGCATGGACTCATTGGACTGAAGGGTCTGTTTCCGTGCTGTACATCTCCATGAGTCTATGACTGTAATTAACTATACCTGGGAAGAAGGAGTCAAAGCAACATGAGCAAGCTTTCCTAGTAGAGAGGGGATAACACTGCTTAATATCAGCACAAACTACTGCATCGTGACAAAGGGGCATTTAAGATTGTCTGCAGAAGGAATGTCCTGAAGTAAAGGGGTTCATTGCAGGACTGGCTATTTCAAATAGAAGCTAACGCTGAATGTAACAAGCTACTTCTAATAACAATATAAGTTTCAGACTTGAGGTCTCCAGAAATGTAATCAATGTTGGGAATAAAAGAATCTAAAGGAACGTTAATAGTGTCACACCACAAACTCGAAAGAGAGAAAATTGTATAAGAATCCAACATCTGAACAACTCAGCAGCAGAACATTAGATTAGATTAGATTAGATTACTTACAGTGTGGAAACAGGCCCTTCGGCCCAACAAGTCCACACCGCCCCGCCAAAGCGCAACCCACCCATACCCCTACATTTACCCCTTACCTAACACTACGGGCAATTTAGCATGGCCAATTCACCTCACCTGCACATCTTGGGACTGTGGGAGGAAACCCACGCAGACACGGGGAGAACGTGCAAACTCCACACAGTCAGTCGCCTGAGGCGAGAATTGAACCCGGGTCTCTGGCGCTGTGAGGCAGCAGTGCTAACCACTGTGCCACCGTGCTGCCCACATGGAAAAACAATGCTGCAAAAGGATTGAACCCTGGACACGTATCATGGCAGACACTGTTGGTTGCGATCGTAGCTAAAGTCCATCATTAATGGGGTAGTAGCCAAGTTGCGCCATGAGGCCTAACTTGCTTACCATGAGAGGTCTTATTTTGATTGCTACATGCAATAAAGTTTAAATCATTGCTTCAGTACTTGATTGTGAGATTTCATAAAAAGTAACCTGAATTAAAGGTAACTTTTGATAATTTTCATACAACAAATGGGCTTTGGTACAGGGGATGGAAATGGGGAAAGATATCCTTGTACTCACATGAAGCTCTTCAGAACATGCCCAGAGGTCAGTGAGAGCAGACGGTCAAAGAGGGCAATGTCAGGAGTCAACTTCTAAGGATTTGGATGCATTTCGTCTCCCAATTTTGACATTGCTTCACTTTTTCATGCGCTTGTTGTGCCTGCCTCAATGCCTTTCTATTTTCTATGATCCCTTTTAATGCTGGAGAAAATGTGACACTTGTACTGAAACAGAGCAATTAGAAGGCAAACCAAAAGGAGAACACAAAAATACATAGTAGAACGCCAGCAAACTTACAGGATGAAAATCAGGAGTAGGTCATTGGCCCCTCTAGTCTGCTCTGTTATTCAATAAGATCTTGACGGATCTGACTGTGGCTTCAATTCGTACCTCCCTTCGACAAGAATGCTGGAGAAATCAGGGTTATGCAATCCCATGACAGAGAGGAGCAGAAGTCAAGACCTTCCTTAATATGTCTTACTATAAGCTAAAGTTGCAAACAATCACATGGAGAGGAATCCTGCAGGAGATTTACTATTATAAAGAGAACCATGGAATGAATGGAAATAAACAGGAATATTAAAGCTGTGAGAGAACATTTTTTCTCACAGATACTGTGACTGACATCAGAATACAATCGACATTCCATTAGGGGTAACACTCACAGGCAAATTTGACAGACAAAACAAATATCAGCCAAACAGGGTCCAAAGGAGGTGGCCTTCACTCAAGACGTCAGTACAAGTATCGTCTCTGGCTAATGAAGTGAGGAATGGGCAAATACATCAATTATTGTGTCCTGCTAATGTGCTTTCAGCTATAGTAAATACCAACAGCATGCACTGGATTTTACGAGACCTTTGGGGATGGGCTGGCTGGTAAGAAGGTCAACAAAATGGGACAAAAACACATTGAGTGTAATGCCAGACACTTTCCTTTTGCAACTTCATTTCGCTGGCAGATGGAAAGATGATGGATAGGCTGGCAACTAAAGTGACCCACTTAAGTGGTAAATTAAAGGCCATTTGCTGCCTACATGGGCATTTTGTCCAAGTCCAGAAAGGCCTACCACTTCATTGTGCAGCCAAACTTAGTGGCCTTTCATAGTCTCTTGGCAGTAATGTGGAGGGACTTTAGTTTGGGAACTGTTTGGCCCATGGAATGCTGCACGGAATCACCTCACAAGTGACAATGATCGCCCCCATAGTAATAGTGCTTTCTGTCTTCAGTGACCCAATTTACCAGCCTTTGACGGCAAACAGCCCTCATTGCAACCTCATTCTCTATTTGCAGATCTGTGGGGCCGCTCTGTCTTATTCTGTGTGTGTGGTGGGGTGGGGGGGGAACAGTTCTTGGAGAAAAGGTTCTATTCTTAAGCATTGCAGCCAACAAAGTAAGGCCCCTGCAGATGTGGGTCTTCAGATTGCAGCAACAATCCCACAATTGAAATGTCTAGTGGGGCATTCATTTAAGGTTAGAAGGGGAAGATTCAAAGGAGATGTGAGGAGCAAGTTGTTTTACAAGAGAGTGGTAGTAGTCTGGAATGCACAGCCAGGGATAGTGGTGGAGACAGATACAATAGGGGCATTTAGGGACTTTTAGATAAGTACATGAATATGCAAGGAATGGAGAAATATGGACTAAGGGCAGGGAGAAGGGATTAGCTTAATTTGGTGTCATGTTCAGTACAACATCTTGGGCTGAAGGGACGTTCCTATGCTTTACTGTTCTATGTTCTATCAATGATGGAATTTCTGCCAACTCTGCAAAATTCTGGTTGTTGTCTCCAATCCCCTGCCATTTTCAGGCAATTATTAATATTGAAAAGAGAAAGTGCTGGAGAAACTCAGCAGGTCTTGCAGAATCAGTGGAGAGAAAACAGAGTTAAAGGTATGACTTAGAGTCATAGAGATGTACAGCAAAGAAACAGACCCTTCAGTCCAACTTGTCCATGCCAATCAGATATCCCAGCCCAATCTAGTCCCACCTGCCAGCACCCGGCCCATATCCCGCCAAACCCTTCCTATTCATACACCCATCCAAATGCCTTTTAAATGTTGCAATTGTACCAGCCTACACCACTTCCTCTGGCAGCTCATTCCATACACGTACAACCCTCTGTGTGTAAAAGTTGCCCCATAGGTCTCTTTTATATCTTTCCCCTCTCACCCCAAACCTATGCCCTCTAGTTCTAGACTCCCCCACCCCAGGGAAAAGACTTTGTCTATTTATCCTGTCCATGCCCCTCACGATTTTATAAGGTCACCCCTCAGCCTCCGACACTCCAGGGAAAACAGCCCCAGCCTGTTTAACCTCTCCCTATAGCTCAAATCCTCCAACCCTGGCAACATCCCTGTAAATCTTTTCTGAACCCTTTCAAGTTTCACAACATCTTTCTGATAGGAAGGAGGCCAGAATTGCACGCAATATTCCAACAGTGGCCTAACCAAAGTCCTGTACAGCCGCAACATGACCTCCCAACACCCATACTCAATACTCTGACCAATAAAGGAAAGCATACCAAACACCTTCTTCACTATCCTATCTACCTGCGACTCCACTTTCAAGAAGCTATGAACCTGTACTCCAAGGTCTCTCATGTTGAGTAACACTCCCTAAGAAATCAGGGAAATTCTTGTTGTTTACGTGTCATTGGCAGTTAGAAGTTTCTTTGAATAAACAGGGCCATAGGTTCTACCACACAGTGGATTGCATTTCTGTCTCTGAGCCAGAAGCTGAAGTCTCATCCAAAGACTGAATGGCCACAGAAAGTCAAAATGGGGCCAGACAGATTTACCACTTTGTAAAGACACAATACAATGTGGTAAGAGTGGGGAAGATTCTGGTTCAGCACTTCAGACGCTGAGTGAACTTTAAACAAAAAGGGACGCGTTGACAGGATACTCGAGGAAGCTATGATATGTTTTAGCTTTCGATTTCTCTTCTAATGAAATGAAACTTTGAACGAACCATGGTCTGAGTGATTACTCGTCATTCCGGTTACGTCAGAGACTATACATATATATACACCTAACCATCAACAATCTGTACCATCCTTGTTAGGAACACATTCCAAGTTCGCTGTGGTCAGGAGGAAAAAATGTACGTGGTGGTTATTTGCATTAAACTCCTGCTGCAAGCTTGCATCGACAAAGCGGGCGAAATCTCGCGCTGGTTGATGAGGCTGGTCGCCTTGAGGAAATGTGGGCTCATTGAGTGGAGACTGGGAAGAGTAACAAGCAGCGGTGGGACCCAGGAGCGGAGTGTGGTCCCCACCAGTGTCAATTACCATTTCACTCGCCAATGTAACTACAAGTGCGGCTTCTGTTTCCACACCGCCAAGTCATCATTTGTGTTGCCCCTGGAAGAAGCCAAAAGGGGACTAAAGCTACTAAAGGCAGCCGGTAAGCAAGCAGCGGAATTAGGTTTTGCAAGAGAAAGTTCAATTTCTCTTGGTTCAGAATGATGTTGTGGCTGCTCATTACCCGTTCAAAATTAATTGGGAGAGAATGCTCTTCTACTATAAGGGTTTTTAAAAATGATTTTAAAAATCCTAAATGACCTGCGGATGCTGGAAATCAGAAACAAAAACAGAAATTGCTGGAAAAGCTCAGCAAGTCCAGCAGCATCTGTGGAGAGAAACCAGAGTTAGCGTTTCGGGTCCAGTGACCCTCAAAATTGTTATTTACACCTTTTACAATCCACTTCTCTGGAGATGTTTTGGATACAAGTCACAGTTGTTTCTTTTGCATGATTATAGGGATCTTATTAAAGTCGCTTATTGACATGGAAGCGTGCAACAGGTACAATGGGCAAAAGTACAAAATACCATTGCTAATGACTGATATGCAATAGGGAGAGAAGAGATAGGGTGGAGAGTGTTCGACCAAATAGAGGAAACGATCGGTTGCAGCCAGCCATTGACACACAATGTAATGTTTGGGTCTGTGATATTATTACTACAATGTGGGTAGTGGTGCATTGTGGTAGAGATACCTCTGGACCAGGAGGCCCAAATTCAGGTCCTACCTGCACAAGAACTCTGACATTACAGTCTGAATAGCTTGATTAAAATATTCAGAAGTATTTCAGCTGTAGATGGACCATTGCTTCAAGAAATGTTAGTCTTTGCTCAGTGCTGAAGTTACAGGGAGCATCCACTCACCACACATTTGCAAAGTTTATTTTTCAAGTGTTTTAATATGGAAATGGAGTAATAGCGGTTCCAAACATTGCAGACACGGAATGTTGGGAATTCCATTAACATACAAAAAAGGAAGTGCTGGAGAAGATCAACAGGTCAAGTTGCATCAGTGGAGAGAAGACAGTGTTAGCGTTTGGAGTCCAATAGCCCTTAGGTCAAAACTTTAACTTTGTTTCTCTTTCCATGGATGCTGCCAAACCTGCTGAGTTTCTCCAGCAATTTCTGTTTTTATTTCAGATCTCCAGCAAAACTCAGTTCTTTTTGTTTTATTTTAAATTTCCATTTTGTTTTGTTTAGCTACTGAACTGGGAGGCTCACAAAAATGAATCTTTCTGACTATGTTAAGTATCTCATAGTTATGTAGACCAATTAATAATATTAATAAACCAAGTCAGTGATCTTACCACATTTCCAGAGGCAAATTGACAGAAATTCCTTCAGTGCCCATATACTTTAACCATATTGTTTATGTTCTGAAATCTGATTCCTATTTTCTAAATATGCTGTTCGACAAAAGTTTGGCAAGATTTTGTTAATTATCTATCTGTAACTGTTGGTATCTCATGATTCGATGCAAACCATTCCATTTGTCTTTCTTGCCTAGGTATGGAGAAAATTAATTTTTCGGGAGGAGAACCTTTTCTGGTCAATCGTGGAGAGTTTCTAGGGAAGCTGGTTCAGTACTGTAAGCGGGAGTTGAAACTGGCCAGTGTCAGCGTTGTGAGCAATGGGAGTCGGATCACCGAAAAGTGGTTTAAAAACTATGGTAATATACCAATACCCAGGGTCTGGGAATGGAGTGTGCCTATCCAAACATTCTAATTAATCACTGTTGAGAGGAGTTAAGCTAATATGTATGTATAGATGAAATATTGCGATATCGCACATTTCATAATTATTCGGTTTGATGTGTAATTAAGCCACAGACTAAGAAACTGGATGTAACATTCAATACCTAATATTTTCTTTGTTGAGTATTAAGGGCAACTCACAACAAAACCCAGCAGGATACTAGTTTGTTCAACACTGGAGAAAATGTATTCAGGTCGAATACTTGATAAGGATATGTTAACATAACTAGGGGCAAAATGTCTTTCTTGAATCCTTTCATTCAACAGTTTGAAAACTGAAATGTGTTTGAAAATGAATCCTTAATTTCATTATACTACATTTAGATTAGATTAAATTAGATTAGATTAGATTAGATTACTTAGAATGTGGAAACAGGCCCTTCGGCCCAATAAGTCCACACCGACCCACCGAAGCGCAACCCACCCAGACCCATTCCCCTTACATTTACCCCTTCACCAAAACCTATGGGCAATTTAGCATGGCCAATTCACCTAACCTGCACATTTTTGGACTGTGGGAGGAAACCGGAGCACCCGGAGGAAACCCACACAGACACGGGGAGAATGTGCAAACTCCACACAGTCAGTTACAACCCAATAAAAATATTCATTAATATCAGACCAAGTGCTCTGTTACATATTATACAATGAACTTTGAATCTATCTAAATGATTCCCCACTTAAGGGGGCTCATAGTTTTACTGAGATAGATAAAGAGCTGCCAACTATAGATGAGGAACCTTGTCTAAACTAAATAAAATTCCCAATCAGTTTGATGGCAGTGCAAAAATTGTACAGTCCCGAAGAATCTTTTTTGCAACATAATGCCAGGTAGTTTTTTTCTAAACAGTTATGCTGCACGCAAAATTTACAACTGTTATTAATCAGTTAAACTATAACTGGAGCTCACTATTTAACATAAAACATTAATGTTACAGGTAAGGATCTGGACATTTTGGCTATTTCATGTGACAGTTTTGAAGAGGACACCAATCGTCTCATTGGCCGTGGGCAGGGGACCAAAAATCACATCGAGAACCTCCTCAAAGTCAGAAATTGGTGCAAAGATTACCAAGTGGCTTTTAAAATCAACTCTGTCATCAACAGATTCAATGTTCATGAGGATATGAATGAACAAATCAGGATGATAAATCCAATAAGGTGGAAGGTAATTCAGTTACTTCACCTTCCCTCTTATTCTAAACTATAACCATTTGTAGGAACATGGAGGATAAGGGAAAGAACTCAAATGTGACTGTGCTGGAGAAAATTGCTATTTTGACTGGCCCAAAATCCTAAACTAGCAGACAAAGGCACTGTTTCTGCTCACTTGACATTTGGAAAAACTATTTGTATACATGTCTTGACAGTATATGTCTATCAGCTTTCTAGGGAGTTCTTAGCTGTTTAATCTGGTAGACTAAGTATAGAGCACCACCTGAGAGCAACAATGATCTCATTGCTGCCATCAGAACAATGGCTTACAAAAGTGCTGGAGAAACTCAGCAGGTCAAGCCACACTTTTGGAGAGACAAACTGAGTTAGCATTTCGAATTCTGTACACCTCATTTTCAAAACTGAAATTGTCTTTATTAGTCGCAGTAACAAACATGGCAGTTGGAAAGACCTTTTTTTAAAAATTAGCCTTCTTAAGTATTCATTTTGGTTACAACTGGTTATGATTTCTTCTTGTCTCAGCTGAAGACTGGGTGGAATTTTCAAACTAAATTAATATGCCTTTAATATAGGTAATGTGATTAGCTTAACTTTGGAGAATGGAGCTATTTATATCCATAGTATTCAGCGTGGATTGTCTCCATTGTAGGTTTGAATATTAGTGGCTTTGTGAAAAACTAGTTACTTCAAGTCTTAGAATTTGAGCTGTGCTCTGTTTATTTAGTGGTGATCATTCTGGAGGTCTATTTTTGGGTAGTTTCCCCAATCGAGCAATGAGAATGTGTAAATATTTTATTAAAAGTAAAAAAAAACTCATGAAACCAGCAAGGGAAACAAGCTTTCACTTAGAATTAACGTTATTGTGCTTTTATGGAAATCTGCACCATATAATATATACATTTTGAACCAAAATGGCAAGGCATAGGTCATTTCAGAAGATTCTGCAGTCAGCTGTGGCGGGCGGGGCGGGGGGTGATCATGGAAACATCAAATGCTGAATGATAAGTACATCCTAGCCTCAATGTGCTCTGAATGATAATGCTGAATTGTGGTGATAATATTGTGGCGGATGGTTCACTGCATTCTCCTTCTGCTTCTGAGTCTTTTCAAGTCCTGCTGAAAATGATTGAATGCATTTCGGCATTTCTCTTTCTCTGTGGCTGTAAGGATGAAAGTGTGTGAAATTTGTTTTTTGTCAATTTTGGATTAAATCTTGGATTCAAGTGCACAGCGGCATACACTCATAATGTATCACTAACTGACAATATTAAGGTAGTTTTACTCAGTTCAGCCTCATGAAGAGCTGGCATGGGAAGTACGATTAAAAAATACATTATGCATAAATGCATGATCTCTCAGGTAACTGGACAACATGAGTAGGTATGATTGTGATAGCAAGTATAGTATTTTGAGTATTAAAATTATTTTCTTCAAAATAGGTATTCCAATGTTTGTTGATTGAAGGGGAAAATGCTGGAGAAGAAGCTCTGAGACATGCAGAAACATTTGTTATCAGCAGTAAAGACTTTCAGAGATTTTTGGATAGACATAAGGAGATCAAGTGCCTTGTGCCTGAATCTAATGAGAAGGTGAGATATGTGGGAATAGACACTGAATCATGTATATATATTTGTGAGTGGCACAGTGGCTAGCACTGCTGCCTCACAGCGCTAGAGACCCGGGTTCAATTCTTGCCCCAGGCAACTGTCTGTGTGGCGTTTGCACATTCTCCCTGTGTCTGCATGGGTTTCCTCCGGTTTCCTCCCACAGTCCAAAAATGTGCAGGTTAGGTGAATTGGCTGTGCTAAATTGCCCGTACTGTTAGGTGAAGGGGTAAATATAGGGGAATGGGTCTGGGTGGGTTCTGTTCGGAGTGTCTGTGTGGACTTGTTGGGCCGAAGGGCCTGTTTCCACACTGTAAGTAATGTAATCATATCACTTGAGCAGCAGACTTACATGAGGGAAGCTGCTTCGGTTTTCCTTTATGATCAGATTCCATTCTATGTGAAAATTATTCATTTCAACACATCTGCTGTCACAGATTTAGCTTTTGTCTTCACTACTGTCAGTTACCAGTCAGCATGTTGCAGGATGTGACAGCTGCAGTCACATCTGGGACCCAAGTCCATCACTATACTGTCAAGAAAAATGCATCTCTAAGTTTGAAGGTCTGACTGCATACTTCTGTGAATTCAAATAAACACAAAGAAACACATTAAGAACTTGTATCACCCTTAACATGATAAAGCACACCATACAGGTTCACAGCAGCAATGTAAACCATACATAACACAGGCATACAAAGGGTGAGATTGGGACAGATAACCATATACTTAGTCAAATAGATGGGTTTTAAGTGATGCTCCAAGAATGAAAGTAGAGTGACAGAGAAATTTCAGGGGCAAATTCCAGAGCTTAGTGCTTGTGTAGCTAAAGGTACAGTCATCAATGATATATTAAAATCATGGATGCTCAAGAGGTTAGAATTAAAGGTAAGCAGTTATGGTATGAGAGATGTTAGGTAGAGGTGGGTTACATGTTTTCTGCAGCAAACCTATGAATCGAGCTGCATTTCCTGCCCAGTGCTAGGGTTCAGGACATCTGCTTGAGACTGGACAAGAATTTGTAATTGGAGGAGGATCCAGTTGCAGTGCTCCATGTAAGTACCAATGACCTAGGCAGAACAAATAAGGAGTTTCTGCAAAGTCAGTATTAGAAGCTAGGTGCCATATTAAAAAGCAGAAACTCAAAACTCACCATGTCTTGACTATGACCTTAGCATTGTACAATTTAGGTGTTCTTTTAATTTTCTCAGAGGCTTGCGGTTTTATGAAAAAGGCAGTGGAAGCAGAGTCCTGGAAGATTTTTAAGGCACAACTAAATGGACTCCTTTTAAGTAAGGAGGTGAAAAGTTATCAGGACGGGTGACAGTGCAGAGTGGAGGTCAAAATCAGATTAGCCATTTTCTTATTGAATGACAGACCAAGCTTCAGGGGCTAAATTCCTTCTCAGAATTTCTTCTCTCATAAGCTAGTGAATCTTTGGAATTGTTTACTGCTGAAGACTGTCAAGGCTGGTTCAGTAATTATATTCATGGTTGAAATCAGCAGAGTTTTAATCAGTAAGGGAATCAAGGGTTATGGGGAAAAAAAGTACAAAAGTGAAGTGGGTTATCAGATCAGCCGTGATCTCATTGAGTAGTTGAGCTGACTTGATGGGCAGAATGGCCCACTTCTGCTTCTTTGGTCTTATGTGTGTGACAGCTATCCCAGAGTATCGCATGGTTAGAGATAGGAGCATGCTAAGTCATGGAGGAATGGGAAAATAAGAATTTCAAAATCAGACACTGTTTAACTGTGAGTCAGTGTAGGTCAGTGGATGGATTGTATTTTGTGCAAGTTATGAAGCTGACTGCACAGATTTTGATGACTGCTGACTTTCCAAGGCTGGAATATGAGATGCCAGATAATACATTGGAACAGGCAAGCCTGGGCAAAAGCATCAAGGGCTTCAGTAGAAGAAAATATGGGGCAAGGTCGAAGACTGGTGATGGCCCAGTGGTGGACCTGCTAATATAAATGAGGCACGGAAATATTTTGCCCAACTAGTCTATGCCGACACAAAAGCCTCCTCTCATCTGTCCTCTCCTAAATTTATTATCATACCTCCGTACTGGGATCATCCGAGTAAACCTTCTCTGAACTGCCTCCAATGATTCAATATCTTCCTTTAAGGGGACCAAAACTGCTCACTGTACTCCAAATGTGGTCTCACCAGTACCCCATGCAGTTGCAGTAAGACTTCCCAACTCTTATACTCCAACCTCCTTGAAATAAGGGCTAACATTCCATTAGCATTGCTGATTACTTGCTGCGCCTGTGTTCTAGTTTTCTCTGTTCTGTGCACAAGTACTCCAGTCTCTTTCTGTTGCAGCTTTCCAAGATTTTCTCCATTTACATAATATTGTTCATTGTTCTCTCTTCAAAAATGAATAACTTCACATTCTCCCAGATTTGCCAACTCTTTGCCAAATTACATAATCTTTCAATATCTCTCTGTAAACTGTTTGCATTTTTCTCGCAACTTGCTTTACCACCTATTTTTGTGTCATCTGCATACTTATGCTAAAGCTAAGAATTGTTGAAAAAGCTTGTCACTTTTTCTGTTGTTGATTTCTATTGATGGTTGTAGCTAACAACCTGTCCATACTGAGGACATACCCTATTGCTAATAATACTGACTAATATTGCTAATAATCCTGTTAGTTCTTTAGTTCTGTATTTGTTTCATTGGTGTGGTTTTGACTTTTGTACATAATCCTACATAATTTATTTTTAAAAACTGGTAATTCTTATCTTATGAACAACTAAAAGATCGTAATATATGCTTGCGATCTCTCTACAGATGCGAGATTCCTATCTCATCCTTGATGAATATGTAAGTACTGTACTATTAAACCTAATAGAATACAATGCTCTCTTGTTAAGTTTTCATTGCTATGTATCATAATTTGCATTTTTTAAAATGCTAATATAAGTGGACACATTAATACGACACAAAGACGTTCACCCAACCTATACATTATGAGAAAACTAACTTAAAGTGGGTTCTGGAAGAAAATTCAAAGTAATATTCTGAAGAGAATTGGACATTCACTTAAAACATGACCACTACGTGGAAAGAGCAGAGAAATGGGACTAGCTGGATAGCTGTTTCAAAGAACCAGCACAGAAATTCGGGCAGCATGGGGACACAATGGTTAGCACTGCTGCCTCACAGTGCCAGAGACCCGGGTTCAACTCCTGCCTCAGGCAACTGTCTGTGTGGAGATGGATATTCTCCCCATATCTGCATGGGTTTGCTCAGGATGTTCCGGTTTCCTCCCACGGTCCAAAAATGTGCAGGTTAGGTGAATTGACCATGCTAAATTGCCTGTGGTGTTCGGTGAAGGGGTAAATGTAGGGGAATGGGTCTGGCTGGGTTGCTCTTCGGAGGATCGGTGTGGGCTTGTTGGGCCGAAGGGCCTGTTTCCACACTGTAAGTAATCTAATCTCTCTCTAAACAATTGTGTAGTAAATTATTTCCTTCTGTAATGCATGATTGTGTCGGATAATAATTTCTAGAAATCTATTTAGAGGAAGTAAAAGGATGATCGCCAATTCCAAATGCAAAAGTGTTGCGCGAACATCATTTATTTTAAATAGAGAAGATTACTTAATCCTCTACTGTAACATGTTTAATTTATGATGATTTCTGCATTTGACAAATGTGAGCAAATTAAGTGAGGGAACATGGTAACATTAGTGAAGAGAGAATGATAGGTGAATTGTTCCCAGAACTATATTCATTATTATACACATAACAAATCTATGAAACACAAATATTCACTAATACTTCAAATTCTGTTTGCACTAGAAAAATACTAAAACTGTTGAAATGGCAGAGATAAACTGAAGATCAAAATTGCATTCAGAATTGTAATGTTTGTATTGCCTTCTAAAGTTACATGGACACTGAAAAATTGAAATAGATCGCAGAATCTGTAGTACTGACATTTTATATGCACTACGTTTTGTCATGCAGTTACAGAATTTAGATGTCATTGACTAGGTATTTATTACTGTTCTGTAATTGCCCTTGAGGAAGTGGTAGTGAGGTGCCTGCCTGAACAGTTGTGGTTCATGCGTGCTTCAGCCATGCAATACTGTTTGCTTGACTTGCATTTTGGCTTGGTTAGCTCAATTGGCTGGAAGGCTGATTTGTGACGTAGAGTGACACTAATAGTGTGGCTTCAATTTCTGTACCAGCTGAGTTTACCATGATGCACCCACCTTCGCAAACGTGCTCTCCATCTAAAGTATCATAACCCTCAGGTTAAACCACCACCAGTTGTCTCTCACTCCTCTCTCTTTAGAGGGAGAAGCCATATGATGATGTTACCTTCATGACCCTTGTAGTGAAGTGGTAATGTTCTTATCTGTAGGCTAGGAGGCCAGGGTTCAGGTCCCACATACTCCAAGAGGCGTACAATAATAGTTAGGAAATAACCAGTGCTGTCTTCTAAAATGAATGACTTCACAGTTATCCAGGTCTTGCTGCATTTAGACTGGTTTAGTATCTGAGAACCAGAAGCATTGTAGTCCTAGGTTCTTTGTATGCATTTGTGTTGTCACATTGCAATGAAATAATACTATCATGATCCTGTACATATGACATCACAATGAAGCTCAATTACTTTGCTTGTATATCAGTTTCCAGATATGCAAATAAAGACTCAATATTGCAAAATTTTACACCAATGTCCTTGTACAGACCATATCTGACTGGGTTTTCTGCCAACTCTCCAAATATAGAAACGTCTTGAAATTTATTCATATTTTCAGAACACAATAAATTCATTGAGAACCGGGCAAATAATGTATGCACACATACACAATTGAACAAATTGGGGCATCTTAAAATTTGATGTTGTTTCAAAATAAATTGTGAAAACTAATAATTTCACAGTTTTTACTTGTTGGAGGAACAAAAGCAGTGGCACCCATTCACTGGAACCTAGTTCAGCAGTGATATAAAACAGGCAATGTCCGAAATGCCCAGACTATCATCTCTGGAATGAACAATGCATGTACCTCAATGGTGAAGTAACCAACATACCTTAGAGATGATGTGTACTGTATAGTTTATTGAAGAATTTTATGATTCATCATTTTTATCTTCATGTAAATATTTTTCAGATGCGCTTCCTAGATTGTACCCAAGGCAGAAAAGATCCATCAAAATCTATTTTGGATGTAGGTGTCGAGAATGCAATTAAATTTAGTGGGTTTGATGAGAAAATGTTTTTTAAACGTGGAGGTAAATACACATGGAGCAAAGCAGATATGCGTTTGGAATGGTAACTGTTGCTCTATATTCTTGCCTGTCTCAATTATGAAATATTCAAGCAATACACATTTTATGGATTCAGAAAATGACTTTGAACCCTGTCAAAGTATTATTGTCCTCAGCTGTCAGCATTGTAATTCTTTTCTTAAAACAAACAGTGCAGTATTTAGGATGATATTAACAATTGAAAATAATCTGGCATTCAATGCGATGTCCATACAATTCACATACCTGAAAGATTTTTATCGGCTGAATTGTAACGTGAAGCTGCAACGCTAGAGTTTAAGAAAAGATTTGATGCACCCAGAAAATAAACATTGTTGACATGCATTACCGCATGTAAAAATAATTACCAGTTGCATTATGGACAGGTAAATTTTGGGAGGCTGGGTGTATTTTGAATGGTTGGTGTTTTTACTTGATTCAAACAGGTTACAATATGACCGATGAAAATATAACAGTAATGACTCAATTTTTTTGAAAAATGTTCAAAAGTCTCTCATTGACTTCTGCTTTCTGGAAGTTGCTGCTGTGGATGAACCTCAGAGGTTGCACACTGGCAGCAAAAATTAGAGGAACAGAGTTCTCCATTGGTTGAACTCATACTTGGCACAAAGGAATCGTGATTCCTGGAGGTCAATCATTACAGACCCTGGCAATTGTTGCAGGAGCTCCTCAGTAGGCCCCAAGTACAGTGCACTCTGGTATAATGCATGATGGCTCTGAAGAAACTGTACCCACTTGTGAAATGATCAGGAAGAGAGCACAGATTTAAAATAATTGGCTAAAGAAATAGATATTAGGGAATTTTCTTTGGGGGAGGCGGTACAAACTGTGTGTAGGCAGACAGTATTACTTTAGAACAGCATCATGGTCAGTACAGACATGGTGGGCTAAAGGGCCTGTTCATGTGCTATACTGTTCAATATTCTATTTTTTGACACAAAAGATCAAATATTGATTTTTACTTTACATGATCAACATTGGATTTATGATTAACATGGAAAACTAATTTTTTACTTCACCGTTTTTAAAACGCTTTCATTAATGAATGTTTGAATTGTAATACATACACGACGTACAATACTTCAAAGTATTCATAGTCTGTTATGTCAGTTCGGAGTGAATATTCACTTTAATATTGTTTACTTTTTGAATAGAAATATCTCACTTGTCAGAATTTATCAGAATTTCATCTTCATTTATTTATGTCACAGAAGTTACTGTTTCAACAATGGTTTACATTTTTTGCTTAAGGCACTATACAGCCTCACAATTCCAGTTTCTACAAGATTCTATTTCCATTTCTGTGACATTCTGATAATAGGCAGCAATTGCAGAAAACATTTATGTGTTACAGCAAACACAGAAAACAGTGGTTTATTTCCAATCTTGGCAGTGCAAAATAAGAGGAGCTGATATTTAATTTATTACTAACCAACTTGATACGAAGCAAAATGTTTAACCAAAAAGACAATTAACAGAAGTTTATATCTTTCCTCTTATTTTCTTTTATATTCACCTGCCTTTGTCTCCTGTGGAGTACCATACAACTCCTCTCAAATTATCTCTAACTTTCAATGATGCACTTTCACTGACATTTTTATTTTAGGTTAGAACCAATCACACCCTGAAAGAATAAAACATTACCTTTTGGTCTTAGTTTCACTTACTCATTGGTTTGTTTGTCTTAGCTGTTGCTAATTTTTCTCTTCCTCCTTTTTTTAATGGTCATTTTGCCCCTTACAGTATTTGTTTACCCCTTTTCAATGCTCTCTAATCAAAATAGTTTACTTTGCTTTTCCATCCAACTCTTTCACTCTTTACTAAGCAACTTCTATTAATTTCCCCATCTGCCTCTATAATTATTCATTGTGACCACCTAGCCTTATACTGAAACTTGTCATCTATTTTACTACATTATTAAAACTAATCTCAGTCCAAATAGATTTCCTCACAAACACATGCTAAGCTCTGATGTTTAGTTAAGTGTAAGAGTTCGTAATTTTTAATTGTATATAACTTATGCAACATTCAGTGCAATACCATTTAAGTATATGTTATTTTGTGTAAATAATGCTGGCATCAACTTGCAATGTTTTGTATCAATTAATAACTTAAAAAGTTTGAATAAAGTGAAAAAGTGTGTAATGCCGACATTTGTATTCAATGTTGTTTTGCGTAAATTTATTTTCCAATAAGGCAACACTTGTCTTTTTATTTATTTAATATTAAGTACATTTCCAATGTATTATTGTAACGTGAGTCATAGAACTATACACTGAAAATAGTCTCAATGAAATCATGGCAAAGAAGCAAGAGAACATAAACTTACCTTAGAGCCAAGTGGTTCCAGCATTCTGCTTCCAATTTTAGCGTATGCTTTTATTTTAATGTTTCCTTCACCTTGCTAGATATACTGGGAATCCTAAGTAATCCTTGAGCAAGATAAGCTTGAATTTTCTCCACAGGTGTGCATTAGGCATAACATTAATTTAGAACTTTACAGTGCAATACAGGCCCTTCGGCCCTCGATGTTGCGCGACCTGCAGAATTTATCTGATCCCATCTAACCTGCACCATTCCATTATTAAGAACATGCATTTTGAGGAAACTATGCATCCTTTAATGTGAATTATACTAATGTGATTCAAAATGCATTCGTAGAAACAAAAAGTGCAGTGCAAATCTCAATATGTATTCAAAACTTCAATAAAACACCATAACAATAACTTGGGTTTCCTGCTGCACTTTGAAGACGTCCCCTAAGCAAGTGTAGTGTACTTTGTGAGTGGGACCTATAGAAAAGTGAAGGTTAAGGAGTGATCCTTAGGGTGATGTTGGATCACATGGAGTGTACACATTGGTATCGATGAGTTGAGCCAAATGACTTGTTTTATCAGAGTATTTAATGCTCAGAGTATGGTCAGAGGGATTGAGATTTTGGGGTATATTGTACTGGCACACAAGATCCTTAAGGCTAAATATTTATTTTGAATTCAGATTGCAAACGACTGGGGTGAAAACAGAGAAGTTGAAACTTTATTGCTGGAACAGCACAGCAGGTCAGGCAGCATCCAGGGAACAGGAGATTCGACGTTTCGGGCACAGGCCCTTCCTGAAGAAGGGCCTGTGCCCGAAACGTCGAATCTCCTGTTCCCTGGATGTTGCCTGACCTGCTGTGCTGTTCCAGCAATAAAGTTTCAACTTTGATCTCCAGCATCTGCAGACCTCACTTTCTCCTTGAAAACAGAGAAGAACTTCTAGTCTTTGATTTTTTTCATATCAACTCCTGTTAAGAGTCAACATCAAGACAGTTCCAAAACCACAAAGATCATCAATGTCTATCTGCTGTAGATAGCACTGTACCCTTTGCAATTCTGGAAAGAGCAAGGTTCCAAAGGAGAGTGATTGCCCTTGCCTACACATGTATTTGATTGATTTTGGCATCAAAGAATCCTAACAAATTCGAAGTCAATTTGACTTGAGGAAAACTCTCCACTGGTTGGTGTCATAGATCTCACAGTGATTATAAGTCTCAGTCTCATAAGCATAGATCATAACCCTAGATCATTTATGGACAAAGCAAACTTTTAATTCCAGCATATACCTTTTTAAAAGAGGACTACTACAGTCAAAGGACTACAGTTGTAAATTCAGTGGTTATCTGCAAAGCTCCTGGAATGTCACTCTTGGTCAAGTGTGAAAGCAGCTTCAAAAGAGATGGGAGAAAAGGGAGAAATGCATTACAAACTGAACCATAACATCCTGGAAATTGTCTCAAACTAATAATACCTGTAGACTGGGTGAAAGACATTTCAATTTCTCCCCTTTCAAAAATTAACAAGAACATGTGTGCTAGTGGAAAAAGGTATCCTTGTGGGCTGAGGTACTCTTGTGCAGGAGTCTGGTTTGAATGCTAGTGCACTGTGAAGGTCACATTTGAAAAACCACTCATTAGGCATCCCTCAATTGCAGGTAAGTCATTTTCCCTCTCAGACTCCTAGAAGTCTGTTGATTAACAAGCCAGTCAAAAGGAAACAGGACAAGAAATGGATTGTCTCACGCTAAGTGTAGCCACTATCAAAATGAAACAGGACAAAAGGGTTTCAACTAAACTGCAAAGCCAAGAATCCCAAAATTGACTACTTGACTATTAATGTTCCACGATAAATTCTTCACAAATGACACAGGGACTGATCTTTTAAGTGTCTGTTTTGGACTTACTCATCCATTCGAATCTGTGTGAATGGATGTTGCATTATGATTTTTTTCTTGCATCTAGGAGGATCGAATAAACACAGTTTTTCAAATTTATGATTAATCTGGCTCCTTTTCAGTCTGGGAGAAAGGGCAGCCTTTGTAAATCAACCTTGTTACAGTCAACTGAGGAGACAGGTGAATAAAGAAGGGAAGCCAGTACATCACTCCTCACCCAAGAACTTAATAATTTGGGGTATCCCATCTAGAATAATGATAATTTGGGAAATTTCACCCAGGGTCTGATCATAATTAGGGACTCATCTGGGATCTAGTAACAAGGATAGTCTCCCAAGCCCAAAAATCTTCAGCTTCATTAATGATCGTCCCTGCACCAAAAGATCAGAAATGGCAATGTTTGCTGATAATTGCAGAGTATTCAATACAGTTTGAAATTTTCCACATACTGAAACAGTTTGTGTTTCAAAGCAGCAAGACATGGACAACATTCAAATTTGGGCTAATAAACAGCAAGTAACGTTTCCACTGCTTACGTAGCAGGCAATAACCATCTCCAACTACATTTTTACTCCAACTGTTTTTACAAATACATCAAGGACAAAAGGGTAATTAGGGAGAGAATAGGGCCCCTGAAAGTTCAGCAAGGCGGCCTTTGTGTGGAGCCGCAGGAGGTAGGGGAGATACTAAACAAGTATTTTGCATCAGTATTTACTATGGAAAAGGACCTGGAAGATATAGAATGTTGGGAAATAGATGGTGACATCTTGCAAAATATCCATATTGCAGAGGAGGAAATGCTGGATGTCTTGAAACGGTTAAAGGTGGATAAATCCCCATGACCTGATCAGGTGTACCCTAGACCTCTGTTGGGAAGCTAGGGAAGTGATTGCTGGGTCTCTTGCTGAGATATTTGTATCATAGATAGTCACAGGTGAGGTGCTGGAAGACTGGAGGTTGGCTAACGTGGTGCCACTGTTGAAGAAAGGTGGTAAGGACAAGCCAGGGAACTATAGACCAGTGAGCCTGACATTGGTGGTGGGCAAGTTGTTGGAGGGAATCCTGAGGGACAGGATTTACATGTATTTGGAAAGACAAGGACTGATTAGGGATAGTCAACATGGCTTTGTGCGTGGGAAATCATGTTTCACAAACTTGATCGAGTTTTTTGAAGTAACAAAGAGGATTGATGAAGGCAAAGCGATAGACGTGATCTAAATGAACTTCAGTAAGGTGTTCGACAAGGTTCCCCATGGGAGACTGGTTAGCAAGGTTACATCACACGGAATACAGGGAGAAGTAGCTATTTGGATACAGAACTGGCTCAAAGGTAAAAGGCAGAGAGTGGTGGCGGAGAGTTATTTTTCAGACTGGAGGCCTGTGACCAGTGGAGTGCCACAAGGATCGGTGCTGGGTCTACTACATTTCATCATTTATATAAATTATTTGAATGTGAGCATAAGAGGTACAGTTAGTAAGTTTGCAGATGACACCAAATTGGAGGTGTAGTGGGGATGCAGTGGTAATGGAACCCTACAGAGTTGGATGATTTGAGCTAAAGGGCGTGGTGTAATAGGCTAGGGTTGTTTTCCCTGGAGCATTAGAAGCTGAGGGTTGACCTTATAGAGGTTTATAAAATCACGAGGGGCATGGATAGGATAAGTAGACAAAGTCTTTTCCCTGGGGTGGGGGAGTCCAGAACTAGAGGGCATTGGTTTAGGGTGAGGAGGGAAAGATATCAACAAGACCCAAGGGCAACTTTTTCATGCCAACGTTGGAACGTGTATAGAATGAGCTGCCAGAGGAAGTAGTGAAGGTTAGTACAATTGCAACATTTAAAAGGTATCTGGAAGGGTATATGAATAGGAAGGGTTTTGAGGGATATGGCCAGGTGCTGGCAAGTGGGACTAGATTGGGTTGGGATATCTGGTCGGCGTGGACAAGTTGGACCGAAGGGTCTGTTTTCCGTGCGATACCTCTCTATGACTCTGTAACTAGAACCAATCTAAACATCTACCCTCGACACTTAATGGTATTAACAGGGCTGAATCACCCAGTGGCCATAAACGCAAATACTTTGGCTACTTCAGAATTCTAATAATGGCACATGACAGTATTGTGTATATCCCTGCATCATTTGGATAAAGTAAAAGTGGCGGTCCCATAATCCATCTTCATTTCTGAAAGGCAGTTAGAGACGAGCAACGAAACGCTGCCTTTGCCAGAGCCGGTAATGTCCGATGAAAGAATAAAATTAAACTTTCCCTTTCACTCACTGCGTAAAAGAGCCCCAGTGGCGTTTCCTAAATATTGCAATGGATGTGTCCCTCTGTTTTAGTTTTTGCAACCGCATTAAAACCCGCGTGCAGTACTTAACCTCGCGGGGGAAGGGAATCAGTGCCAAGACTCTCATAGGGGGACAGATGGAACCAAGCCCTTCATCCCACCAATGCAACTTCGACAACAAGGCTATAAGGCCAGGTCGAGTCGCTATCACCTCAATACAAGAGGCATACGGCAACAAGGGGCTCGATATACCGGCCGCTGCTGAGCAACGGTTCACCCGGCGTTCCATTACCACTGTATCCCCACTTAGCAACGGTTCACCCGGAGATCCATTACTCCTGTATCCCCACTTAGCAACGGTTCACCTGGCGTTCCATTACCACTGTACCCCCCACTTAGCAACGGTTCACCCGGAGATCCATTACCACTGTATCCCCACTTAGCAACGGTTCACCTGGCGTTCCATTACCACTGTACCCCCCACTTAGCAACGGTTCACCCGGCGTTCCATTACCACTGTAACCCCACTTAGCAACGGTTCACCCGGCGTTCCATTGTTACTGTCCCGCTGACCGGTTCACCCGGTCTTCCACTGCCATTGTACACATTGCTTCTCCCCCACCCTCCACACAGACAGACAGACAGATACACGTTCTCCCGATTCGATTGTGGCTGGGGTTTCATTGGCCGCTGGTGCAGCAAGCGCAGCCCAGGAGGTGGGCTGGCTGGCGATGCTGGCAGTGACGCAGCTAGCCGTCCATGGAGTGCAATCTGTGTCGCGTTTCTACTGCCGGGTGCAGCCGGTGCCACCTATGTAGACAATAGAGGAGCGAAGCAAACACACAGTCTCACGCACAAAAATACACAACACTCGAATTTGAGCAGAGTCTCCGGGAGCGGAGAAAGAACAGGGCTTTATTGAACAGCTTCTGTTTCGACAGGTTTTGCAACTGAACCCCCAACTAAAGAGACAAAGGTGGGTCTAGTGTGTGTATGTTTGTGCGCGGAGTGGAATCTGAAATGATCCACAACTCCGGATCCGCTCTCGTTACGGTTTATGCGTTTGCCAACTTTACCTCCGAAATGGTCAGGAATGTGGCAAGCTTTTATTTTGAAACCAGGCGGACAACGAAGGAGGTTCTGCACCCATTGCTTTGTCTCCCTGCACCGGGATCGCATCTCGCCAGTCAAAATCGCACATGTATCACATTAGTACCAATACAGTACATGTACTTAGTTAAGATGACAGTCGGACGGACGTAGGCGAATTTGGCACAAAGGAACTGCTTGCCGTGATTTTTTATTTTCTCTCTGGGTCCTTATTTGTCGCCCGACGTTGGCACTTAACCGTGTTCCCGTTGTAATGTTTGCCAAATCATAAGAGGTGGCGGTGCATCAGTGGTAACCAGATTGCTACTTCGTACATTTCTCTTAAGCCAAAGACTTCCATTTCGTCAGAATGCACAGAGTGCTTATTTACGGAAATGCCTAGACGTTGTAGAATTGATTCCATTTTTAGCTTTAATTTGCAGAGGTACTTAATGATCCAGGATGCCAGCTGCTAAATCCTTGCTAAAATCGGGCATATGTGGTAGATTTCATTCCTGTCTTTCTAAACATTACAGAAAATAGCATTGCTATTTTTGATATCATCCTGATTTTGTCACATGTTTCGTTTTATACAAGTGATCAATTCATGGAAAATAACCAGACTTTAACGCCACTTGCTTCTTGTTTAGAGAGGTTCCTATATGGCTTGTGCATCATGATCCATATATGGAGTTGTCAGTATCTATGGGCTATGTTTTGACATGAACAAATGTATTTTCATGAAATGAGTGTACATTTAGATATATAGCTTGTTATGTAAAATCCTCTTCAGGGAGAGGTAATTAATTTTGAACATTGGATAGACTACAGTTAAATCTTTAGCATGAGTTTGAAGTTTAAAATGTATTCACACTGTTGAAAAGCAAACCTCTCTTTAAAAAAAATAAAATTCTCCCCTAAATATTCACAAGGGATGGTACTATCTTCAAGTAGCTTATATTTTATTCTGAAGGTGCAAGTCAGGGCAGGAAGTCAAAAGTGAAATCATGCATTTTTAAATGGATGTAGACAAGGACTCATGGAGGAGAAAGGTTAGAGTGAGTGCTTGGTTGGCGCAAAGAGTCTGTTTCCGTGCTGTATGATTCTATAAGATTTTTAAAGAAAGGGAATTCAATTTAGGAGTTTGTGACTAAGGTTGCTGTCAGTCTTGCCACTGATGTGATTGAAAAAGAGTCTGGAGTAAGAAGACAGAATGGGAAGAGATGTCATACTTCATGAGGCAAGTATAAGGTAAGGATGTGATTATGGGAGAATTTAGAAGATGAAGAGAATTTTATATTTAACACAATGTCAATAGATGACCAGAGTGTGAAGTTTCAAAAAGGTTTAATTTTTTACAGGGAGAGACCTGATGATTTTCAATCTTGTAAATATTAACATTGTCTTGTTAGTGCTTGCTAGTATAACTACATTAAGTAACACATTCTCAATTTTGCCAGAGAAGGCTTGTGCGCTCCATATATAGACACATGGTCTGACTGATTTGAAAGCTCAAAGTACCACTGTGCATTAACTAATAAACGTGTCTTGCATCATTCATAACAGTGATGTTCTAAATCTTGGGGACAGTCTCTGCATCTCTGATAATGTGCTCATGGGAGTATATCCAGTGATTGTCCCAATATTCACTGTGATACTGAGGCTCAGAATTGTGCTGCTAGGAAAGTGTAAATGGCAGCTTCTATGAGCTTGGTTCGACATGACAGAGTTGAGTTAGACCGAGTTGATCTCAGTGCTCTTAGGTGGTTTACATATGGTGGTTTAATCAAAACACCTTTTAGAGTGTAAATGTTTATGAAAATCCTAATACATCAAGAATCTAATCTGGATTGTAAATAGTTTTTGTTTCTTTCATAAGTGGTGACTCAGGAGAGTGGCAATCAAATGGATCAATTAAGTATGATGCTGTACTGTTTATGTTAGTTGCTGTTGCTCTTCAAATTAATCTTTGCAAAATTCCATCTTAAACAAAATTCTACTTACTGAAAGCCAATGAAAATGACCATCAAAAAGCAGGGAAAATCTAAGCACCTCCACCTGATATTTGGGGGCATGTTTAGCTCAGTTAGCCTGTTTGCATTGCAGAGTAATACCATCAGCACATGTTCAATTCCCACATTGGCTGAGATTAGAGTGAAGGATTTTTGATCTGAATCTCTATACTGGCCTGAAGTGAAGTGACCTTCAGATTAAATCACCACCAATCATTTATCTAATGTGAGAACAACCTTATGGTCTGGTAGGACTATGGTGATTTTACCTTTAGCCCCTGCCATTAACATCCCAGGTGCCACTCTGTCTTAACAGGAGCAATGACTTAAATATTGTGGCTACTCGAGCATTTCAGAGGTTCGGTGTTCTGAAGCATGACTCATCTCTTGACTCCCCAAAGTCTTCTCGACATCTTTAGGGTTAGAAGTCAGGGATGCTACTGAATGCATCCTATGTACCTAGATGGTACTGTTCCAAAAACATTAGAGGTTAAAAACTATCTAGTACAAAACAGCATCCCATCATGCACCTTAAAGCATTCATTCCCTCCTTCACATGCACAACTCTGATCTGTGTGTACCATCTACAAGACACACTATAGTAGCTCCTTCAACACCAGATCTAAACCCTTGACCCCAACCGCATGAAATACTAAAAATCTCTGCAACAGAAAAAAAACATTTGGCCCTTTGTGTTTGTGTAGCAGGAAAATAGCTATCTGGCCGAATTCCAATTTCTAAATCTTGTTCTGTGGCATTTCAAGTCCATATCCAAGTAAAAGGACAAGGACAGAAGACATCTCCATGTTCCTCTCCAAGTCACACACCATTCTTACTCAGAAATATTCCTTTATTGTGGCTGAATCCAAATTCAGGAACTTGTTGCTTAACTACACTGTAGGATTAACTTCACTGCCTAGACTGCAGCAGCAAATGAAGTTAGCCCACCACCACCTACCTGAGAGCAATTACAGATGAACAATAAAAGCTCTCTTGCCAGTGATGTCTGGCACAAATAAATAAACTACAATATATCAAAAGCCTATGCCTTCCCAATGGCTGCAAGAAGGTATGGCAGTACACAACAATGGGATGGATTTTTCTTAAATGAGTGATATTAAGTTAATTTAGGTAGATAGCATTGACCAACATTTCAGTGATGATCTAACTGAGAAGATTCAAGGGCTTGAGCAATCTATTCCCATTCCCAGTGTTGTTCTTCTGTCAATAATATTTAAAAATTGAAAGTACAGGGTTCACCTTTGTAACATTTGCTCTAATATCAGATGTTAAACGAACACCCCACCTGGATACAAACATCCTGTGATTGAAGAACAGGAGAATATCCTTACTATTATTTATCCTTCAAGCAAAATCACAAAACAGATTGTCTGACCATTAACTCATTACTATTTATAGATATGTTGCTGATAGGGAAAATTTGCATATCATATATTACAATCATGACTACCCTTCCAAGTATTTCATTGTAATATTTTGAGGCAATGAAAGGCAATATATAAACAAAAGTCATTTTATTAACCTCATAATTTTTTCTGTCATTTTTTAAGAACATCTCACATTATTGTTAAACAGTATGCTTTCCAACTCGCTGTGAGTGATACCACAGGAGATTGATTAGTGTCATGTTCTACTGTTTTAAATAAAATTCAAGCCTGTGTGTGAACAGGTGGCGAGACAGCCGAGTGTCTAATACATGCATTATAATACAATTTTACGTCATGGCTCAGACATGTCACAGACTAAGGTCAGACTACTAGCAGCACATTCTGAGCCCCAGGAAAAGATGGATCTTTACTGGCATAAGATTTACAGAAGCAAGTAATTTATAATGCGAAGTGCATTTTATGAACAAAATGTGTGCTTCGGAGATGGCACCAGTGGTAGCACTGTAAATGTATTTCTAACTCTTGAATTGCCAACAGCCTGGCCTACGGAAAGCTGAAGCAGGATCTCTGTGGATACTGCAATCCAAACAAAATTCTGAAAGGCACTTCTGTGAGATTTTCTTCAGCACTTGTTTTTCTTTGCTTCTTCTATCTCTCTTTTGATGATCATAATCATAGAGTTATAGTCGGAAGTACAGTGAATTATTATTTCCCTTTTTGCTGAAATGCCAATTAGAAATAGCAGACATTAAGAATAACTTGGTACAACAGCAACCGTGGTGTCCATTGGAAAGTTTTCTTCAGGCATTATGCACAGGGAAAATTCCACTCCATGAACCAAAAATGTGTTGCTTGTCAAACATTAAATGTTTGTGCTTTGGCACTGTTAGAATTTCTGTAAAAATACCTAATTAGGGAATAATAAACGTTATGGTATGTTATTGGAGCTGTACTAAGGGGACTGACAAAGGTAACTGGTTATTTTGACAAAATCCAAAACAGAGTTCTCAGTACTCACAAGTCGCTGCTTGATATGATAGCCTTCATGTAAGCTTGCAATTGAGTTAATTATTGGAAATTGTAGGGTTTAAACATTATCCTTGTACAGTAATTTTAAACAAATACAAGTAACCCTGCAAATTTTCTCACTGACACAATAGCAACTTGTCTGAACTTTAAACTTAAAAGCTTTATTCAGGTCAGAGCTAGTGTACACAACTTGCATTGAAAGGAGGTGCTAGGTACTAAGACTGTCTAACAGAATATATTGAAGATAGTATTTAATGTTTGAGCTAATGTTAAACATGGAAATGGGTCATTTCATTTCTCTTCCAGTCTCTTGTCTTTGCTCTCCTTTTGTTCATTTGTTTAGCTAATTTTCTAGCTGATTTTCATTTCACACTGCTTTACTTGCTATCTCTATGTCTTTCTATTGCAAAGAGGAATTGGGAACTTTTAGTCTGGAACATTAGAAGTAACTCTTCCACTAGCACCAGAATTAAGTGAGTTAGATTGTCAGGTTTTGGATTTTCATGCTAAGACCCTAGCTGTTTGATATTTAAAGTCTATACCTACAGACACTGAAATATGATGAACATAAGATAATTTATTCTAGTTGAACTTTATGTCCATAGTAATGTGTGTACAATACTAAAAGTGTATGTGAAGATTGAGAAGCTATAATAGGTTTTATGCAGACAAAGCTAAAATTAAATTACAAATACACTTCTTGAAAGGAGTCACATAAATGGTATGCCATTTCATTGAAGCCACATACTTTATTATCATACTCCTTGGCACAAGATGTCAAATATGCCAAATCTTTAACTGAGATGCTTGCACACCTTAAGCCTTACTCAGTCACATACCCTGATCACCTGTGATATCCTGGACCTACATTTTCTCCCTCACCAAACTTATTGCAACCCCCACACCCCACCTATCCCCAACTTTCAGTAAATTCGATGGCATGCAGTGTAATAGAGTGCTTGCACAAAATTGGTTTTGTTTTGAATACCCAAGAATAAATATTTCAATGAGTCCTTCCCTGAACAAACTAGATGCAAGTACTGCAGTAAAATAATGTGATATGTCGTATTGGTTCATTCTGCTTGAGAGGAATGGAATGGCTTGAAATTTGAGGTAGGCATTTAGAATTACTCTCCGGTTTCACATTAATCTGCATTTTAGGGACATTTCAGTGCCTAATTACAGACATAACAGGTGTAACCTTTGACAGACAGAAGTATTATTATGGTGTAACCCAATACTTGTGCTGATTATCATCTGATTATTAACCACTACCCTATTATGATTACCTTTCTCTCTTCATTTCACTGTATGAATGAAAATAGACACAAAGTGTGGACACTAAAATTTATTCTGTTTGCATGGAAGGAGAAATTTATATTTTGTTACAACTTATTGTTTATACGGCACATATTTCTGACCTCTTTCATGCTATCCTTAACAGTTGCATTTAAGTATCAATTTGCTGTTTTCTGTGCATTTTTTTATAACTGCTACTCCTTCCTTGCTGCTTTTTTTTTGTTTACCTTGATTTTACTTCTTGACTTCCTGTTTTGTGCAATCCCAAGGTAATTGCACCACAGTGAACTAATTAAGAGATTTTGTGACCATATACCCAGTCTTTTGTATGTAGTCTGAGAATCTTGAATCAGTTACCCTAGTTTTTTTTCAGAACATTAATTCTGTGTCAGTATTGCTACCAGGAATACAGTAAAGTACAAGGATTTAGATTGGCATGAAATTGTCATTATTTTAAAGGAGATGCTGAATTGGATCAGAACCAAAGATAAAGCCATTCAAGTAAAAACCGAAAAACTGCAAATGCTTTAAATCGGAAACAAAAGCAGAATTTGCTGGAAAAACTCAGCAGGTCTGGCAGCATCTGTGCAGAGAAATCAGAAGTAACGTTTCGGGTAGAGTAGCCCTTTCTTAGAACCATTCAACATGTTAGAAATACAAAATTTCATGTGCATAAATTGAAGTATTAACAGTCTGAATTCAAGGTTTCCAAATCAGGTGTTTCAGACATTTTCTTTCTAAGGGCCCTTTCTTGTTTTGAAAAGTTCCACTAATCTGCTATAGTACAACAGAAGTTTATGTAATGTTTTTTCTACATAAAATTTGGTATGCACATCAAATATGTATTATTTTGTTTTACTTATTAATGTGAAACATGTTGCTGGTGCTGTGTGATAATTCTGACAAGACCTATATTTGTCTTTGTCAAAACATGTTGAATTGTGGAAATCCAGTATTCTTTGAAGTTGCTGTTGATAATCTGAATGTTGAACAAGTCTTTGTGTACCTTCGTCGTGCACCCTACGCCTCATCTGGCAATGCCTGAGACACAATGACAGCCTCTGACCTGAGACCCCTATAAAACTGCACTGGTTGGACAGGTGATATAACCGAGTGGCAACATCAAGATCAAGTTATACAAAGATTATTGATCTGGAAGATGGCAGATTCAGACAACAATTAAAACATGCATTTCTTTGTGTATTTCTTTTAGCACTCCTCTTGAAACTTTCTCACAGGTCCTTACAGGCCATGATGGAGAACATCTATTCAAGATAATCTATTAATATGATCAGTCTGTGTTAAATGCCACTGCTGGAGTGTGGAAAGTAAAGCAACAGTTTTTGGAAAAGTGTGAAAAGAATGACAGGAAAGAGAATGCGCTAACTTAATGCTTTAGGACTGAAGTTTCGAATGTAATGCTAAAAGCATTTGTTTTAATTTTAAATGTGTCAGCGCTCATTACTTAAAAACAAATTGTGTAATTAACATGGAAAATTCTGGAAACAGCAGCAGGTCAAACATTATCTGTGGTTATAGTTTAGAGAGTCAATGTTACAGGTCAATTACCTGATTACAGCCTTGGTTGAAACATGGATACAAAATCTGAGTTCCACAGATGAAGTTAGAGTGACTCCCCTTGACATCAAGATCTTGACAGACTTTAAGTCAATGAGAATTAGTGGGGAATCTCTCCATTGGTTGTGGTCATACTGAAGACTGTGGATGGTAGTAATAGTTGGGGGCCAATCAGGTTAGTCTTAGGAACTCCTGCAGAGATATTCAGGGTAGTGTCCAAGATTCAGATATATCTTTAGCTGCTTCATCAATTGCCTTATCTCTATCATTAGATCAAAGTGAGGATGTTCCCTGAAGATTGCAGTGTTCAGTACCAATCACACCTGATGCAAACTGAAGCAAACCGTGCCTATCTGCAACAAGATCTGGACTACATCAGGCAAGTAGCATTTGTCCAACACAAATGCCAGGCAGTGATCATTTCCAACTGGAGAGAATTGAACTGCCTTTGAATTACCCCTGCCCACCCCCCACCCGACAACATCCCTAGGATATAATTGAGCAGGAACTGAATTGGGCCAGCTTTTTAAATACCTTGACCATAAAATCTTGTCAAAGGCTGGGAGCTCTGTAGGGATACTTTCCCTCCTGACCCTCAAAAGCCTGTCCATCATCAACAAAACACAATTCAATAGTGTGATGAAATGTATTTCATTTCCCTGGATGAGTGAATCTAGAAGCTCAACATAGTCTAGGAAGAAGTTGCCACTTAATTGATCAACTCCCCCTGTACCAATTCACTACCTTCTACTGTCATAGATCCGCCTTTGGTGAGTTGCTTTAGATCATCTTGTAAAAGTTTCATTTGACAGCACCTTCCAAATCCATGACCTATACCATCTTGAAGGATACGTGTAATAAACACACGGGGGCACCATCTGTAAGCTCCAGTCATTCGTATCATCAGAAGAACTATATTGTCATTCCTTCAATGTTAGCGGGTAAAATGTCCTGAAACTCTCTTCCAAATGGCATAATAGGTGAATGTAGACCAGATGAACTCCAAAAGTTCAAGATGTGTCTCACTTCCACCTTCTCAAGGGCAGTTGGGGATCAACATTTAATGCTGGCTTTATTGTTGATGTTCACAACCCATGGAAAGGATTTTTAAAAAAATCATAATTAGATGATTTTCACTTTCTGTGGAGCATCGAGATGGGAAAACAGCAAAAAAGGAATGTCTGTGATGAGATGGAGAGCTGGAGAAATCAACTGAGCAACATTATGATGGTGAAGGGAAAAGTGAGGCTATAACTCACAAAAGATGGGTCCAAAGAAGTTGTAAATTGTTGCAGGAAATATCTTGTATTTTGGGTTTCACTCTGACCCCACAATCAAACAGACCGAAAGTACCTCTTTTTAGGCATTTGCATTAAAGTAATGGATCACGTAGCTCCTACCATTCATGTACTATACTCCAGCATCAGGCATAAATAGTAAGAAAATTGATTACCTTAATACTTTATCATATCTCATTTGCCATCTTGCAGTAACGTTTAGTTTCCCGTTTGTGCCCCTTCAAGTGCAATGTTGTTCAAAAAGTACATTTTATTCCTGATTTGGAGATGCCGATTCAATGTCAGTCAATTGCCTTCTAAAACTATGAATCTTTCTTGATAAAGAGAATTGCTTTACCTGGGGAGTGAAACTGGTCTGAATTAAATGATACAGATTGCAAATTTGCATTGACTTATCCTAAGGGGCTCTTTTATTTTAATTTAAAAAGAGCTTTTCAAGGCTCCATTTTGCCTGTCTTTATCCGCTCTTCTCACACTTGCTGCAAGTCAAGTAAATTAGATGAAGTCCAGAAAATTGTATGTTGTGTATGTTGCCTGTTGAAGCAGAAAGGTTAGTAGGCCAAATGACAGTCTCATGTCTTCTTGAGCGTATTGAAATGCAGTACTTCAGGGTCACTGACACAGAGGGAAATTGTTATAGTTCAGCTGTCTGATCTCAAATGAGCCATTCAAGAAAACCCATTGATGGCTAATGGGAGAGGGAATGTAGGAAGAACAGTTACTGTAAAATATGTTGTAGAAATTCCTTCTTGGTCGTTTGCAGAAGTAAATAAGGTAATTTTCACTGGAATAGTAGGTTAAATAGGAGATTGTGAGGATGCGCAAGTGTATTTAGGTTTTAGTGCAGTTATGAATTTCTGTAAAGTCCCTAATTAGGAAAATTGCTGTGACTGAAAACTGTATGCAAGATTTCAGCCAATGCTGCAGCACTTCAGAATTTGAAAGGGGAGAAAAATCAACCCAGGCACAGGCTTGAGCTGAAGCCTACTGGCAAGTTCTGTATTTCAATAAGGACATTTCAAGATTCGCACATTTTGCAAGTTCAGAAGTGGAATTATGCAATTTCCCCTATTACAGCTACTCTGTTAATGGTGTCTTCATACAAAAGTGCTGGAGCTATCATGTGTGTAACAGAGAGCCTGAAAGATTTAAATTAGTTACATTTGCAAATGGCGTTGGTTTCTAAGAGAGTGAATTCAGCAGTAGGCCGAATTTGACACAATCCTAAATGTTCCTGATGCTAAAGATACTGCAGTTACCTTAAATTTATCCTGAAAGCAACAGTTTTAAAAACTCACTGATATAAATCTGAATTGCTCACCATATTGATCCTGGATGTCTAAAGTACATTTTATTCCTGATTTGGAGATGCCGATTCAATGTCAATCAAATGCCTTCTAAAACTATGAATCTTTCTTGATAAAGAGAATTGCTTTACCTGGGGAGTATTAAAGACAAGGTTCTCTCTACCCTGTAAGAAAAAAATAGAAATTGCCATTTTTTTTAATGTCTGCATTACTGTGAATGGACTGACAAGTCTGTCCTGGATTATCTTGTTTTACATAACTTCAAAAAATAAGCAATTGTTAGAAGCATAGAATCCCTACAGTGCGAAAGCAAGCCATTCAGCCCATCAAGTCCTTCCCAACCCTCTGAAGAGCATCCCATCCAGTCCCACCACATCCCCTACCCTATCCCTTGGATTTCGCACATTTCCTATGGCTACTGCACCTTGCCTGCACACTATGGGCAATTTAGCATTGTCAATCCACCTAACCTGGACATGTTTGCACTGAGGGAGGAGACCTACTTAGACACAGAATGTGTAAACTCCACACAGACAGTCACCCAAGGCTGGCTTTGAATCAGGTTCCCTGGGGCTGTAAGGTAGCAGTGCTTATCATGTAGCCACTGTGCTACCACCTGTCTAGCAGACACTTGACAAATGCAGATTATAATGTAGGGGAATATTTGAGGCTCAGGTGCTGACTGACCTCCAAAAATGCATAATATTTGTGTCATGCAGAGGCGTCCTCTGAAAACCCAAATCAATGTTATCTGAAGATACTCTGAATACTTCATTTAAAGTATTAATTCCAGACAATCAGGCTCCAATTCAAAATCTGTAAACTTCGTTGTTATATAGTGTCACAGACTAAATGTTACTGTAAGGATAAAGGAGAAGCTAAGAGTGATCATTAGCATGTATACATAAAGTGAAAAACAACTTAATATGATCAGTTAAACATAGAGATCCTGAAGTTGCTGTCTGCGATGCTTCAAGAAATGATCATCTTTCTGTCTGACTTCCTATTCAAATGTATTGAAGAGTGTGAAGTCTGTGTACTAATAGTCAGTAGTCAGTATCTTTGCCTGTCAATTACAGTTCAATCACATTTTTTAATGACATAATTAGTCTTAATTTGGAGGAGCCAGTGTTGGACTGGGGTGGACAAAGTTAAAAATCACACCACACCAGTGGTTTATTTGGAGACACTAGCTTTCAAAGCGCTGCTTGTACATCAGGTAGACAACCACCAAATAAACCAGTTGGACTATAACCTGGTGTGTAATTAGCCTTAGTTACTGCAAAACAATTAAAACTATTAAAACTGACGCAGAAATAACATGTGGGAATTTAATTTGCTGGAAGTGGATAGTAGGTTAAAATTGACATTGGGAATTTGGAATGAGTATGTTGGGAAGCCACATTTAGTCTGTTGATTTTCACATTGCAATGGAGCATGTAGATGCACCACTCCTTCAGGAGAGGTGGATTGTCAGAGCACCATTTCCATGCACCCCAGTTCAATGTTGGGTCTACAGCAGTTTTTCACATAAGAGTTTGAGGTTGTGCATGGCCAGTTTTTCACTGCACACTACCATATTTAACCTAAATTAAAGTCTGCATGGTACATTTCCAGCTGCTGTGCAGCCATGCATGCAAGCATCTTAACAATTATGTTTGTCCAAGGGTTTTCCAGACTTCCTGAAATTCTCCAGTGAACACAACATAAAGGCACTGTGGCCAACTAAGCAGCTTGGAATACATGCCAGTAAATTCCTGTGCTTACAGCTCCTTTATTGTCTGCTAGTGGAAAAGAGTTTTATCATATTTCTTTCACAGGGATGGGTTATTTTCTGCATGTGGGAGTTTTTTGCAATCAAATTAGAATGATTCTTACATATGGAAGGATATGAAACCAAGGATAAAAATTCTAAAAGTTGTGGTATTGTGCATTCGGGGTCAGCAAAGGTTAGCAAGCGCACGTTTCCTTAAAACAGACCTTGGAAGAGAATCAAGGTGATCAACAGCTTCCTAGAAGGTCACCTAGAAGCTGTCTACCAACTCCACATTAGCAGTGGCTATCAAGGTCACCACTGCCCAAAATTCCAGAATGCTGCCAGAGATGTATTCAAGATTTGTCAGGCACAACACCAGTCAGAATGTGTAGAAAACACACAGTCTCACGGGGTTAGCTGGCTTTCTACAGATATAGGATGTCATTGACTGTACATTAAACTGTTTGAATATTGCCAGAACAACCAAGAATATTTATTGACTGCAGGGGCTTACATTCCATCAGTGTGCACCTCATACGCAACCATCAACAGCTCTTCATGCAGGCGTGTGCTATATTCGTGGGCAGCTGATCTGATGCTATCATACTGTGCAGTTCAAGCTCCATGACCTCCTCAAACCGCAAAACAAATGTGAGGGATGACAAGAGACGGTCGGAAAACTTTCCTCATTCCAACTGTCAGAAAGTACGGCACTAAAATCCAACCTTCAAATGGATGCAGCATATGTGTAATGAGACATGATATGTATAAGAGGAACATTGGACTTTGGATGTCTAACTCTCAAAGGTCTGCTCCATTGTGATCTTTCTAGCGTTATTTATGCGTTTGAAGACTATTTGGGGATTTATTATTGTTATGATATCATGCAACTACTAGGCTGGTTCTTGACCTTTTTTAGTTTGTACACACGTTACTTATGAGTAGTTATATCTTACACTGGATTATGTGAACTAGGAACAGGTTGTTCTTGTAACACTAGTATTCATCATCTTAGTGGCAATATAAATTTTTAAAATGCACATAAGGGATACAGCTGTAATGTATATAACCCCTTAAAGTTAGAATGGGTTTTATTCCAACATAAGTGTGTTAGTAAAACAATGAGACCTATGGATAATGGCAGAAATAGTTGTGTGGAGGAGAGATGGATGATAACAGCACTCTGTTTGGGGCGGCATAGTGGCTCAGTGGCTAGCACTGCAGCCTCACAGCGCCAGGGACTCACATTTGATTCCAGCCTCGGGTGACTGTCTGTGTAGAGTTTGCACGTTCTCCCCAAGTCTGTGTGGGTTTCCTCCGGGTGCTCCGGTTTCCTCCCACAATCCAAAGACGTGCAGGTTGAACTGGACATGCTAAATTGCCCGTAGCGTTAGGTGCATTAGTCAGGGGAAATGTAGAGAAATAAGGGAATGAGTCGGGTGGGTTACTTTTCAGAGGGTCAGTGTGGACTTGCTGGGCTGAAGGGCATGTTTCCACACTGTAGGGATTCTAAGTTCTCTGTCAGGAATGGTGGGTTACCTAGCAATCATAAAGTCATAACGTCCATAATTAGTTGCTGTGTGGGGATGCAAACCAGGAATGTTTGGGATATCAGTTGCTAATTTCTTCATCCATTTCATATTTATTTCGTATCTATCGGTGGATGATAGTGGTCTGTGTGCAGATTTTCCTTCAGCCTGTAATCATCAAAAAAGCTGTTGCCCATAATCTGATTTAAACCAGGTCCCATTCAGCAATCATCCTCCTTCAGCTTGCTAGCCTACATTGACTTCTGATTCAGCAACACTGCAGCTTGTCTTTGGTTTCATTATCCTTCCATGGCCATGACTTTCACTATTACTGTATCCTCCTGAGACTTTGGGATGGTTACTTTTTCCACCAATTCTGGCCTCTTGTGCATCCCTGAGTTCGTCGCTCCACCATTGCTGTCTATTCTTTCAGCTAGCTCGGGCTTGAACTCTGGAATTCCTTCCTGAATTCTCATTGCCTTTTGACCTCTCCCTCAGCCATCAGGGTTTTAAGGGGAGCCTAATTATTTCACCAAACGTAAAGGTATCTGTCCCAATGTTTCTTAAGTGCTTTTATTTTAAAACTTTGTTTGACACTGCTTCCTATGAAATGGCTTGGGACTTTTTATTCTATTCAAGGCACTGCATAAACAAGTTTTTGAATGTTGACATTAGCAAACAGTAGAACAAAAGGATAAAGTATCTCTTATAGCATGATTCAAGAAGAATAAATTTACTTCGAAATTTGTGAGAACTTCTCAGGAAAGAGGTAACTGATAAATTGAGATGGAATGATGAATCTAAATAAACTTCTGTTAAAACGACTGCTGGATAATTGCTTAGTTTTAGGGTTTACATGCAGAAAAGGTGCAGAAATGATTGAGTAGAAATTCAGTGGAATCCTGCTTTGCATAAGGAAATGCAGTTACAATGTATGTCTGAACAGTTGATTTCTTTGTAAATGATAATCCACATATTTGAGCTATGTTTGAATATCTGATTAGTTCAAGGGACACTCATTCCATAATTGCTTGTGAAACAATTAAATGCTTGTTGCAATAATGTGGCAAAACAAAATATATTCTTAACTTGCAGGAACTCTGCACAATCTTGATGGGTTTTCTATACAGAATAATGGATTTGCAGAGCAATCACACTTTTATACTGTTTAATTAATTTAAAAATTGGAGAAATATTTGGATTAAAGTATTGATAAATGGTCAGAATACTATGGTGATGTAATATTGATGAAATGCAGTGATTCCTGGCATTCACTGTCAATTTAATTCAAAGGTTTGCCAATGGGTTAAAGAATGAAGATTGATAGCCCATTAATATGGCCTCTTTGATGGATTATTTTCGGAGAAATGTTTTTCATGTATTCTTGAAGGAATTTAACTAAGTGGGTTACCTTAGTATTTGGAGATAGTATGTGAGGTCAATGGAAGTATGGGCTTGATGGGCTGAATGGCCCTTCCTTCCCAAGATTTGTTCTTACATACATATTTCTCATGCAGCAGTGATGGAACAGTCCCTTTGATTAACTAAACAGTGCACAAAGGCTGTGTGGAATGGATCAACATCTCAACATCCTACTGTACACCTCTGTCATATATTGGAAAGAAGTTATTCAATAATGGACTAAGAGGTAATACTTCTCTTGGAAGCTATTTTTTTCACTTTTGACTGTGAGCAGTAGTTCCTTTCATTCAATGTAATCCACTTTAGATCCTGAGCCGGTTTAGGGTGTGACAGTATGATGGCTTCTTAAGTTTAAATCTTTTGCATGCATTCCCTTTACAGTTTTCTTGTTGTATACAGCAGTTCTGTTCTACTGAAAATTCAAAAATCTTACCTATATAATCTTTAGTCTCAATTTTCAGAATAGGGAAAAAAGTTAAACCTAACCTGTTTAGTTTGTTGCTGACAATTTTTGTTTTGTTTTCTTGCAAATTATTATTTGCATAAAACTGTTGATGACTTCATTTCTATTGTACACTTACAATTAAACCTTCTGCAATTAACTTCTGGCTATCGTGTACCTGAAAGTTGTAACTACATTATTGAAATTATACATAGATTTCAGTGGACTTTTCAAATGTTCAGTAATTTTAGATCTGATCTTTACAAGTCAATGCAAAATTGCTTTGTGCAGAACTGCTGCCAAAAAATTAGCCACTGGCTGATCAGTGGGCAAAAGTTACTTAAAATTGAGGATTTTTATGGAAAGAGGAGAGAGATATGGTTTAACCTGTTTTAATCTGAACACGAATGGCCATTTGTTTTTATTTTTCTGTTTTTTTTAATTATGGATCAAAAACTGCTAAAGAATTCTTTTAAAAACTAAAGATTTCTGGGCAGCCCAATGATGCAGTGGTTAGCACTGCTGCCTCACAGCACCAGGGACTTAGCTCCACTTCCAGCTTTGGGTGACTGTCTGTGTGGTGTTTGCACATTCTCTCTGTGTCTGTGTCTTTCCACCCTGTGCTCTGGTTTCCTATCACAGTCCAAAGATGTGCAGGATGTCCATGCTAAAGTACCCCGCAGTTTCCAAGAATGTGCAGGCTAGCTGTGGTAAATGTGGGGTTATGAGGCTAGGTTGGGGTCTGGGTTTGGGTGGGAAGCTGTTTAGATAGTCTGACAGACTCGATGGGCTAAATTGCCTTTTTCTGCATGATGGGAATTCTATGAATCCGAAAGATTACTGCAGTTTTTGAAAGCAAATAATCTGCCAGTCATTGTATGTACTGTTTACACAGCTACCAGTTCAAGCATCAGTAAATGGTTTTCCCAAAATGGAGAATCAGTCAGTAAAAAGTAGATAATTTGTCTGTGGACTAGTGACCAGTTATTGACTGGTTCCCAGGTAACTAAGTAGATCAGGGTTGTGAACAAGAGATGGAGAAACCATCAGATCTCCACAAACTCAGAGCAGATCTCCATACTCTACAATAAAAACAACTATGCCTGAGAAAAATCCATTTATTTTTCCTTCTGTTGCTGAAAGCTATGAATTTTAATTGATATATCAGACACTTTTTATATGTGTGAGTCAGTCATAATGTGTCTTCTAAAAACAAGTGAAAACATCTGGAGAAGGAAGATAGAGGAGCTGTGTTCTGATCAGCAAGCTGTGTGGACTAGGAACCACTGAATTGTCTTCCCAGTGTTTACCTCTAGCCATAACACCCATTTTACCCCTTCTGTTTCTTTCTCTGTGTGTGTGTGTAAGGGGGGCAGGGGGGTTTATAAGAGGCTAGAGCTTTATCTAGTCGAGTTATAGAGTCATAGAGATGTACAGCACGGAAACAGACCCTTCGGTCCAACTCTGTGCCAACAGCTCATAATTATTTACCTGTCGAATCTATTTCATAGAATTCCTATAGTCCGGAAGCAGGCCATTCGGCCCATCGGGTCCACACCAACCAAACAGCATCTCACACAGACCCATCCACCTGACCCAACCCTGTAACATTTCCTATGGCTAACCCACCTAGCCTACATATGCCTGGACAGCATGGTCAATCCACCTAACCCGCACATCTTTGACTTTGGGAGGACACCAGAGCACCTGGAAGAAACCTACACAGACATGTGGAGAATGTGCAAACTCCACACAGACAATTGCCCAAGGGTGGAATTGAACCCCGGTCCCTGATGCTGTGAGGCAGCAATGCTAACCATTGAACTACTGTGCCACCTAATTTATTTGCAATAAATAGTAATACTTGTTAAGTATACCAACCTGGTCCATGCTTTCTGTTCACCTGGATCTGAAAGTTAGCTAAATTGCGGAATTCTGCATATTTTAAAAAATCTTTTAACTTTTGTGACAAGCTTGATTTTCAGTGCGCTACCTCAAGTGAGGCATAATAAGACATGGAGGAGTTCTGGTTCTGTGCTGATAAACATAAATGAAAGGATATTAAGAGAAAGCATGTCTATTTATTTATTAACAAAACAAATCCATATGGACACCAGAAAATGCTTCATAGCCAATAGGTGATTTTCGAAGAACAGTCACTGTTGTGTACAAATTGCACTTATTGTGATCCTTTCTTGGTAAGTGAGTGCAAAGTGTTTGTTTCTTGTATTGTATTTCCAAAGGGGAGTGTATTAAGTCAGTATACATCTCCATTTTAATTAGAATATGGTAAGAATTTTGTTAGAAAAAATTACATAATGGAAAATAGAGCTGCTCTCTGCTGGTCAGTCTCTGCTCAGATTTGTGCCCGTTGGATATTCCCAAATAAAAATATAGTTTTGAAGAATAATTTGCCTGATGAGCAGAATGAAATAATGCAATGTGGCATGCTGCTTTAAAACAAAACACTTGTAAAATATGTGTATTTTACAAAATTAACTGTAAACATTTCATTATATTACTAGAGCTCAATATTCTAACATGATGTACAATGATATTAGTTGTTGTGGTTCTGTTCGCCGAGCTGGGAATTTGTGTTGCAGACGATTCATCCCCTGTCTAGGTGTCATCCTCAGTACTTGGGAGCCTCCTGTGAAGCACTTCTGTGATCTTTCCTCCGGCATTTGTAGTGGTTTGAATCTGCCGCTACAAATGCTGGAGGAAAGATCACAGAAGTGCTTCACAGGAGGCTCCCAAGCTCTGAGGATGTCACCTAGACAGGGGACGAAACGTCTGCAACACAAATTCCCAGCTCGGCGAACAGAACCACAACAACGAGCACCCGAGCTACAAATCTTCGCACAAACTTTGAATGATATTAGCATGTTGGAAGTCATGTTTAATACTGACAGCCTTCAGATGTGAGCCAAAATGTTACTTAACATATAACAAATATTGGGAGAAAGCAGAAATGTTGGAAATATCTGCAGAGCCTGTCAATATTTTAAGTTATTGGTATGCAGACCATTGAAGAGGCCATATCATAATGTCACAATTATATACTTTCCTCCTGAAGATCAAAACTATTATGTCACCTTATTAAATCTTCTTTCCCTTCAGGAAATGCTAGGGGACAGAGGCTCAAGCATGAAGGAGGAACTGAAGGAAATGGTATTGGGGAAATTATTGGGATTAAAACTCAGTAAGTCCCCAGGGCCTGGCGCTCTGCATCCCAGTGTACTTAAGGAAATAATTCTAGGAATAGCAGACACATTGGTGATCATTTTCTAGCATTCTGTAGACTCTTGAAGAGTTCCAATGGACTGGAAGGTACCTAATGTAACCCCACTCTTTAAAAGAAGGAGAGAGAAAATGGGGAGTTATAGACCCGTTCACCTAACATCAGTCATGGGGAAAATGCTGGAGTCAATTATTAAGAACGTAATAACTGAGCACTTGGAAAGCGGTGACAAAAGCAGTCCTAGTCAGCATGGATTCACTAAAGAGAAATCATGCTTGACAAATCTTCTGGAATTTTTTTTGAGGATATTTCCAGTAGAGTGAACAGGGATGAATCGGTAGATGTTGTGTACCTGGAGTTTCAAAACATTTTTGGCAAGGTTCCACACAAGAGATTAGTAGGAAAAATTAAAACTCATGGCATCCAAGGTAATGTATTGACATGGATAGAGAACAGGTTGCCAGACAGGAAGCAGAGAGTTAGAATAAACAGGCGCTTTTTAGAGTGGAAAGTGGTGATGTGTTGGTTGCTGCAGGGTTCAGTGTGGGATACTAGCTGAACACAATATATATTAATGATTTGGACAAAAGAATTGAATGCAGTATCTCCAAATTTGCAGTTGACACTAAGCTGGGTGACAGTGTAAGCTGTGAGGAGGATGCTAAGAGGCTGCAGGGTGACTTGGGCAGACTGGCAAAGTGGGCAAATACTTGGCAAATGCATATGTGAATCAATATGAGGTTATCCACTTTGGTCGCAAAAACAGGAAGGCAGATTATATGAGTTTAGGAAAATGTGAGGTGCATTGAGACCTGGGTGTCATGGTGGAACAGTTGTGGAAGGTTGGTATGGAAGTGCACCAGGAAAGCTTATGGCATGTTGGCCTTCATAGTGAGAGGATTTGAGTATCAGAGTGAGGATGGCTTGTTGCAGTTTTACAGGGCCTTGATGAGGGTGCATCTTGAGGAAAAGACTTTTCCTGAAGAAGGGCTCATGCCCAAAACGTCGATTTTCCTGCTCCTTGGATGCTGCCTGACCTGCTGCACTTTTTCAGCAACACATTTTCAGCGAGGGTGCATCTTGAGTATTGTATGCAGTTTTGATCTCCTAGTCTGAGGAAGGACATTCTTATTATTGAGGGAGTCCAGTGAAGATTCACCAGACTGACATATGAGGAAAGACTGGATCAATTGGGCTTGTATTCACTGTAATTTAGAAGAATAAGGGGGTATTTCATAGAAACGTGTGAAATCCTGTTGGGACTCGACAGGCTAGAGGTGGGAAGAATTGGCAGCAGAGAGGCCAGGTGAGGGGAAGCAAGCAATAATGAGAGTCGTGGAATATCAGCCATGGCAGGAGGTGGGTTCAGTAGCAGAGCTGGTGAGGTGGCAGAGTGACCTGGCAAAATGGAGAAGGCCATTGACCATCTTGCAAAACTGCTGGGTGTTTCTCTGGACAGTTGAGACTGCGTGGACCCTGGTGTCAACCTTGGACCAGGCTGGCAGTGTCTGGTATTGTGGCCTCCTCTGCCAGTCTTCGGGAAAAGGACTTCCGTCCCCTTACCATCCTATCTACCAGGACCCTCCAGTTCCTGTCTGAAATGTGGCATGTCAATTTGCTCATGTCTGCCATACCACCTACAACTCTACAGGACAGCTCCAGACTTCCAGAGCTTGACTGATGCACGTCTGCCTTTTAACAATGTCACCTGCACCAGGGTCTCAGGATATCTCAGCAATGGCAAGCACATCTTCCTAAGGTGGGTGAGAGAGTCTATCTAGTGTGGGACAAGAGGGATGTCGTGCAGCATGGTAGGTAGTCAGTGAGGCAAGACAATTGCACAAGAAAACCTGCTAGGCCTCATGAAGAGAACCCTCCTGGAACTGGACAAAAATGACAGTTAGTCGGTTTCTGGTAGGGTGAGTTGAAACCCTAAAGGGAATTGTGAGTGAAATTTCAGTCTTATTTTTTCTGAGACCACAATGGCGAAGTCTCCTCATTCTCGGCTTTTATTGGTATTTTCATCCTTAAAAGGGGTGGGCTGGACAGCTGGTTTGCAATGCAGAGGTTGATGCCAATAGTGTGGGTTCAGTTCCTGAAATGGCTAAGGTCATCATGAGGGTCTTCCCTTCTTGACCTCCTCCTTTGCCTGAGGCGGGGAGACCATCAGGTTAGACACACCAACAGTCGTGTCTCTCTCTCTCTTAAATCAGAGAGCAGCCCAATGGTTGTCTGGGACCATGGCAACTTTATCTTTTCGTCTGTACAACATTGTTTCTGTTTCTCCGCAAGTTCACAAGGGGTTTGTACTGAGGCTGTAGTAGTGGAATTTGCTTGTGCACTAGGCTTGGCCTGGCCTGAGCCTCTATACCAAGGATGACTCTGGTTGTAACACTTCAAAGCCTGCCTTTTGATAGATGGAGTTTGTCACAAGGAAATTGTTAGTAACTTTGCATGTTTCCCTGTGTCTGATCCTTTATGGTGGATTGAGAAGTATTGGAAGTCCTACAGCTGTTGGGTGTAATGTTTGAGGTACCTCGGAAAAACTTCCTTATTTTTCTCCTGACAATTGGATGAGAATGTGACTATTTCCTGTCTTGGTAGTAAGTCAGCATTTTCTGATTTTGCCTTGTTAACAGCTGAAGGAAGTTTGCGAAAAAAGATTTGAAGGTATGAACTTTGTATCTTCTTATAAGATATTTATGAAATGATCATCATAAGTTCATAAGATATAGGAACAGAATTAGGCCATTTGGTCCATTGAGTCTGGTCCACCATTCAGTCGTGGGTTATATACTCCTCACTCCCATTTTCCTGCCTTCTCCCCATAACCCTTCAACCCATTACCATTTAAAAATCTGTCTAAACTCCTCCTTAAATTTACTCACTGGCCCAGCATCCACCATGCTTTGGGATAGCGAATTCCCCAGATTTACAACCCTTTGGGAGAAGTAGTTTCTCCTCAACTCTGTTTTAAACTTGCTACCCCTTATTCTAAGACTGTGACCTCTCGTCCTAGAATGCCCCACAAGAGGAAGCATCCTCTCCGCGTCTATTTTATCCACACCTTTTATCATCTCAAATACCTCAATTTGTTCTCTACTCATTCTTCGATGTATAATTGTAGTCTGTGTCCCTCCTCTCATGTAAGGGGTAAGGGCGAGCGGCGCGCCAGGGCCAGCATGCGACAGCGAGCAGGGCGGGTTGCTGAGCAAGAAGAAAATAAAATTGGGTGGCACGGTGGCTCAGTGGTTAGCACTGCTGCCTCACAGCACCAGGGAGCTGGGTTGAATTCCTGCCTCAGGCGACTGTGCGAACTCCACACAGACATTCTCCCCATGTCTACATGGGTTTCCTCCCACAATCCAAAGGTGTGCAGGTCAGGTGAATTGGCCATGCTAAATTGCACATAGTGTTGGGTGCATTAGTCAGGGGTAAATATAGGGTGGGGAAATGGGTCTGGGTGGTTGCCCTTTGGAGGGTTGGTGTGGACTTGTTGAGCCAAAGGACCTGTTTCCATACTGTAGGGAATCTAATCTGCGCTGTTCGCCGACATCAAAGTAAATTGGACAAAAACAAGCAGGTGTTTAGCTGTGGATTTATCAAGCATTTATATTTTGGAAGATGTTACTGATCACTGGGGCTCTAGAGGAGCAGCTAAATTATATATTGAGTAGCTCTGGAGCTTGGGTTCACTGGATGAAGTTGACTATGTTTCAGAAAAACTAGATACACGAAATACTCTTCAGGCGAGCATGTATCCTTCTACTGTTATTTTAAACTGTTGCTTATTCACTGCTGTCTAAAAATGGAACTAAATAAAAAGGTTTGTTAACAGTTTCTGTATTATTAGGCTCTGTCTTCAGCTCAGTAAGATGATATAAATTTTATTTTGTAATCCATTTATTTTCATGGCAAGGAAGATCAAGAGCTGACATCAGGCAATTAAAAGGAACTGGCTTTGAGAAATAGGTAGCAGATGATCTCATGGATTGTTGCCAAATTGATTTAAAATGTACACCTAAAATAGTATCTGAACAATAAACAAATTTGATTGCATGGCAAAGCAGCGACTAATACTGTGATTAAAAAGTGAAAGTGAACGAATTAACACATTGTTTTATTTTTGCTGCTGTTTACCGTGTAGTGTAATGATGTTATACAGCTGAAACTTCTGATGCATCGTTTCTGGAAATCAGATCATAGATTCATAGAATTGCTACAGTGTGAAAACAGACCATTTGGCCCAACAAGTCCACACTGACACTCCAAACAGTAACCCACCTAGACCCAAACCCCACTACCCTATACAGAGGAAACTGGATTATCCGAATACCAATTATCCGAAAATCGGATTATCCAAAGGAGATCTCGAGGTCCCAATAGAATCATTACATCAAAGACGTGTTTCCAGCAGTGATCGCGTCTTTTGTTGACAGTGATTAAACAGGCACCGTCTCCAAATGACTGACCTCCCTCTCTTTCTCTCCCCACGCTTTCCCTGGAGTTCTACATAAGGGTGTATCCTAACACCCCGCTTCCCAGGAATAATCTCTCCAGCATTGTCCTGTGCAGGGCAAACGTGGAACGTGTCAAGAATTTGCAGTAAAAAGTTGTGTGTGTGGCTGTGCCTGTGTCTGTGCACTACCCCACAAAGGCAGCAGCAGCAGCAGTCTTGTTGTTGGTGGACAGTCCGGATGTCCCGGAGAGGAGCCAGGGATGGACGGGAGAGGGGGAGGGCTGCGGCTCTCGTGCTTTGTGGGGATGAGGTTGGACCGGGTGTGGAGCGAGGGGCGGGATTGGACCGTGTGTGGAGCGAGGGGCGGGGTTGGACCGGGTGGGGAGCAGGCAGCGGGGTTGAAAAGGGTTTAGGGGGTGAAGGGCGGGATTGGACCAGGTTGTGGGGTGGTGTTGGACAGGGTGGGGGCAGATTGAGAGGGGGGGCGGTGTTAGGGGCGGAGTCTCGCACGCAATGGTGCTGCTGCTAGTCTCCTGAACAAGGAACAGACTTTAAAACTCCGAGCCCCAGAGGAAAGGCATTTAATTGATTTTCCAAATAATCAATTATCCAAATGAAATAGTGCCCGCTCATCACGCTCGGATAATCGAGTTTCTACTGTATTTGCCCCTGACTAATGTACCTAACCTAAACACCCCTGAATAATATGGCAATTTAGCATGTCCCATACATAAATTAGGTAAACTCCCTGATCCTAGTGCCTCTGTGAACGTTGTAATCTCTTTGCAGCCCAGTTTATTTAGCAAATTAAAAACTGGAAAGTCTTTAACAAAGAACAGGAATTGCTGCAGAAACGCAGCAGGTTTCTGTGGAGAAATCAATGAAGAATTAATCTGTGGAGAAAAAACAAGAGTTGAAAACAGATACTGCTGAGTTTCTCCAGAAGTTTCTGTATTGTTTCAGACTTCCAACATCCAAAGTTCTTTGTTTTATGGAAAACCTTTAAATTGCATAATGGTGAGCTACTGCTATCTTCTGTTTTTTTTTAAGAAAGTGCTCTTGCACTGCTTTGTTTACTTATAATAGCTCTAAAGGTAAGCACATAAAATAATCTGTTCCCTTTCTAATGAAGAAAGGGTAAGAAATGGGAGCAAATATTTGCACAGTCAAAAGCCAGACATGTTGTGCATGTGTTGCTCATTTCAGTGCATGATGCATTTACTGTCTTTTGTGCAGCCACATATGAGCCATGTCATAAGGAGGACAACGTTTTTAGCAGCCTGGAGTGTAACTTCTGTGTTGCCACATTGTGTGCTTCTTCTAGGTCATTGGTGTCAATCGCTATATTCAACTGTAGCACAAATGCACTTGTAAATGCTGCATGAAATTAGAACTTATCCTGTGCACCTCCCTAGTCTGATTCCAGCAGAGCTACTGAATTGTGAAATGTAATTTCCTGAGGTTGAATCCCTGGAAGGGTTTGTTCTGTTGCTGTTATTCTTTACACCACTATTATTGTGTGAATGTGTTTCAATGTGGATTAGATTAGATTCCCTACAGTATGTAGAAACAGGCCATTTGGCCCAACAAGTTCACATTGACTCTTCAAAGAGTAACCCACCCAGACCCATTCCCCTATCCTGTATTTACCCCTGACAATATGGACAATTTAGCATGACCAATTCACGTGACCTGTACATCTTTAGATTGTGGGAGGAAACCGGAGCACCCGGAGGAAACCCACACAGACACAAGGAGAGTGTGCAAACTCCACACAGACAGTCATGCAAGGCTGGAATCGAACGTGGGTCCCTGGCACTGTGAGGTAGCAGTGCTAACCACTGAGCCACCGTGCCCCGTGGAGTTGGATGGGACCTGATATTGTAGCGAATAGAAACACAACTCTAAAAGAGAAGAATCTTACTTTGCTTCATGCAGATTTTTCATTAGTAATGAAGGGTTTTGGAGAGCGAGAAGGAGAGTGGTGTCTGGGCGCAAATGAGATCAGCCGTGATCTTATTAAATGGCAGGGCAGCCTTGAGAGGCTGAATTGCCAACTCCTGTTCTTATTTTTTATGTCCTCAATAATTCGAGCCTTAGTATGGAATCAGTCCGGTATGGAACTGATCCTGTACTTCTGGAGCTTCCTGTTTGGCAACACTATTTGAAAGCCATCAGGTTTCAGTTTCCTGTGTTGTACAAAACAAATTTTTGTGGTAATCTCATGGGATGTTGTTACTCAATGACAGAATTGCAACATGAGATTGATGTAATTGACCCCGTCTTAGTTGTTGCTTTGCCATGCAACCAATTTGTTTATTGTTCAGATACCTTTTTAGGTGCCTGAGATTATCTCATACCCATTTCTCACAGTTAGTGACCTCTAATTCCCTGGTGCCAGGAAATATTTCTGAGAGTCTTTACTGGAATCCTGCCTGATCGACAGGAGCTATCAGCAGCTTCTCCAGCTGCCACACCCACAGGAGTTGGGACCCCAGGCCAAAGGCAAGTTGAGGTGGAGAACAGGGCGGTGATGCAAGTAGGTCAAAGGCATGGGAGACAGAGGGTAGATGTCTGCAGCCACCCCACTGTCTGCTGCCAGGTTCCTTGAGAGTCCTTGACTATACATCTCCTCATCCAACCGCCGCATCCCCTCCCCGAGCTAATCCTTGAAACACCACTGAACTTGTTAATGAGCCTAATTGATACCCTATTGCTGCTGTGGCCTGTAATCTTTCCCCAGTTCAATTGGAAGAAATTTTGCTGGTGCTGGGAAACTGAGAAGAGGCCTCTCCCATAATGACATGCATCTGACTGCCATATTTCCCCATGCAACTGGCTGTCTTAAATCCAAACCCTTTGTTTCTGGGATGGTTAATAGTTTGCCGTGAATCTAAAATGTCAACAGTGGAAGTTGCCCTAGCCCCAAAGGTCAAAAGCCTGCTCTTTCATTAAAGAGAGACAAATGACTTGAGATGAGTTGAACCTGAGGGTTACCATGTCTCAGGTTACAGGTCAATCTTCTTCCCGACCTCTCCGCCCCCACCCCCACTCCGGCCTATCACCTTCACCCTCACCTCCTTCCACCTATCGTATTCCCTCCTCCCTACCTTTATCTCAGCCCGCTTGGCACACCAGCCTCATTCCTGAAGAAGGGCTTATGCTCGAAACGTCGATTCTCCTGCTCCTCGGATGCTGCCTGGCCTGCTGTGTTTTTCCAGCACCACATTTTTCAACTCATAACACATTATGAGCATGTTATGAAACTGCATCAGAAAATTTTTCAAATGTATTTTTACCTCAATATTTACATTTGCCAAATTTTCATGGTGATTTGAAAGTGGAAGTGAGCAGAATATTTTCCTTTTCCTGTGCATCTTATATTGGGGGCATGAACATAATTTTCATTTTGTTTTGTATTTTCCATAGATTTTGCATATTTATAAGGTTCATATTTATTTTGGCATTAATAATTATGAAAATTATTTCACTAACCTTCACAGATTGTTCCTAATGTACCTTAAAAGTGAAGTTTAGCCACTTTGTAAACCCCCAAAAAGGGAGAAGCTATGCTTTGAACTTTCTGTGATGTCACCTCCAAATTGTAGTCAATCCTGTTCCATTCCCCTTTTTATCCTGAATGCCAAACCAATGAGTGTAGACACTTGAACCTACTTGAGATTCCTCATGCACTGAGCTTCTGAATTCCAGGCAATCCTAGTAGTTAGGTCAAGCTCCTTGAGTGTCGGTCTTGAAATAAATATCATTCTCTCAGAAATAGAAGGCGTGTAGTAAATACAGGGGAGATGTAATAACAGCGAAAAACAATTTGAAGTTGGTGGAAGAACCAACATTGTGAACTTTCTGGATAATCTGGATTTCCTATCCATCTTTTCATACTTCAAAATTTGTCTAAAATTGTATGATTGTTTATGCTAATGTCACGGTACACCGTTGTGGTGTCACTGAGGAAGTTGACACTGGCACTGAATTTGCTCCTGGATTTAGTTTTATTTTAATTTTAACCAAAATTGAAGGGATTTCTTTTTCAAAGGCAAATGTATCACTGATGTTGGAGCTTCATTAAACATTATGGCCTTAAGACATAAGCTGAATTGTCTACTTCTGCTCCTATCAGGTCTGCTCTGCCATTCATAGAGATTATGGCTGACCTGATAATCTTCAACTCCACATTCCTGTCTTTTCTGTATAAGACTTGATTCCCTTGCTCATTAAAATCTGTCCATCGTTGCCTTGAACATAATTAATGACCCAGCCTCAACAACCCTCTGTGGTAAAGAATTCCACAGATTCACGCCCCTCTGAGAAAAGAAATTCTCCTCACCTCTGTCTTAAATGTGTGACCCCTTATTCTGAGATTTAAACCCCTGTCCTAGAAAAGTGGCAATTATCTTCCTGCAGCTATCCTGTCAAATCCCCAAGAAATCTTATATGTTCTAATAAGATTGCCTCTCGTTCTCCTATGATCCATCAAGTACAGGCCAAATCTACACAACCTCTCCCCATAGGACAGTACTTCTGTGCATGGTAACAACACAATGAACGTTCTTTTGACTACCTCCATCCAGTAAATCTTTCCTTGGGTAAGGTGCTCAAAACTGTTCACAGTATTCAAGCTTTTATATTCTATTCCTTTATCGGGAATCTGCATTCTTTGCATTGGAAGTCTTCAGTTCATTAAGCCCAAAACAGTTTCACTTTCTCACTAACAATTCAGTTAGCAATTTGCAAACATTTAATATTAAATAGACCTTTCATTTGCTGGGTATTTATATATTCAATCCATTCCATGTTAAAGATATCAATTGGCTTGCGACACGGTATTTAAATCCACTTTAAATGTCAACATTTGGAAGTGGTACCTGTTAAGCATGTAGGCAGTATCAGCTGTTTATAATGTTAGCAATCCTGTCACTTAACATGAGAAGATATAAAAATAGTTACATTGTGCCATGGTAATTCGAAACAGCAGCACACGTCATCCCTCAGTCACGCAGCAGCTCAGCAACAACTTGGGGGCTGTCTTCTGAAGCAGCATTTTTGAGATGGAGTTACTGTTCATTTTAATAACTTATTATGTTATGCTAATACTGACTTTTCCAAGACCTGAAACTGTTATTTCGCAGCCCTGTGGTTTTAGATCCAATATCTGTCCACTTTGTGCCTCATCCCACGTTTTTTTCTGCTGTCTGGTAAGTCAGTCAGGTGATCTGACTCTTAGGTACCACTGGTTCCCCCTTTCAGCCGATGTGGTGGTGCAGGGGGGGGAGCTCGACTCTAATTAGTCTGATTGTTGGCCTCAACGATCCGCTGCTCAGAACACACATGAGAGGACAGATAGAGAAACATATCATGCAACCTGATCCCTCACATCACTCAGGATGCTCACAAATGTAACTGGCAAAATAGATAAAGGATCTCTGACATCCATGTACCTCCAGCGAAGAACATAAATTCACATAATCAAGCAGGTACATAACAGTTGATGACCCTCATCCCCCCCACCCTCCTGGATGAGGTTTTCTAACAACGCAATAAAATACATTGGCATCTGTACCCATACACCCCCAGCATCCTGCCCTAGCCCCCTCCCACCCAACCTCACCACAGCACAACTACAGAACGGCACAGTGGCTCAGTGGTTAGCACTGCTGCATCACAGTGCCAGAGACCTAGGTAATATTTCAGCCTTGGGTGGCTGACTGTGTGGAGTTTGCACATTCTACCAATGTCTGAGCGGGTTTCCTCCGGGTGCTCCAGTTTTCTCCCACAGTCCAAAGAGATGCAGGTTAGGTGGATTGACCATGCTAAGAATTATCCCATACTGTCCAGGATGAGCAGCTTAAGTGGGTTAGCCATGGTGAAAACCCCATCCGGGGTTATGGGGATAGAATCATAGAATCCTTCAGTGTTGAAGTAGGCCATTCGGCCCATCGAGTCGACAACAACCCACCGAAGAGCATCCCACCCAGACCCACCTCTCCACCCTATCTCGATAACCCTGCAAAACCCATTGCTAATGCCCTGGATACTATGGGCAATTTAGCATGGCTAATCCACGTAACCTGCACCTCTTTGGACTGTGGGAAGAAACTAGAGTACTTGGGGGGAACCTACGCAGACATGGGCAGGATGTGCAAACTCCATGCAGACAGCCACCTGAGGGTGGATTCGAACCCGGGTCCCTGGTTCATTCAGCTTCATTGCAACCTGTGAATCTCCTCAAATGATGATACAGTTGGGTTATGGCCTGGCCTTGAAGTTGCAAGAAGCTTGGTACCAGTTATTGAGCTTTATTTTGGAGTTAATATTGCCAGTGACTTGTGCTTTTGCAGACTGTTGCATTAATTGCTAAGCCGAATAGGTTAATAATTAAAGGAGATATCTATAACTCTACAGATTATTATTGAGGTTAACTACAAAAGAAAGCACAGATAAAGGTATAAGATTTAACCAACAAAGAACTTCAGTGACAAGCATAACTGCAGCAAATTCAAGCCCCTGGCTTCACACTGTTGTGCCAATCCCCACACTATTACGAGCTTCAGCCAAAATAGACGAATTTTTATCACTTCCAGAAGTAAAGCGCCAAGGCTGTAACCAACCCACTCATTTGGATATCAAGTCTTTTAATTTATTTTCCCAGTGAAGGACAACAGCAATTACAATTGTAAAACACTGGGCAACTGACGAAATCCTAGAAACCTTCTACCTCCCCACTCCTCTCACATAAATAGTGCCTTCTTGAGCTAGTCCTATCCCGGCAGTATTTGGAATTCTATGGCCTGCAGTGATTGTATATGATAGGTTCAAAGTGTAAATTCTGAGAACATCACAAATCGCAGAGACATTAGGCTGAATTTCTCTCGTCCCATTGAGATAGATTTGGAGGTGGGGGCCGGGGGCAGAATTAGAGAAGCTGGTATCAGGGAGCACCTCAATGCCACCCTGCCTTTGAGCAAATTTGCCGGACGTGGAGTCTGACTGGCATCAGGTCCCCATCTTTCTGCTAATTGGGCTCAATTGTACCCACTCGATGTTGATATTGCCAGGCCCTTCCCAATGGCATATGAGTCCCTTGTTGAGGCCAAAACCCAGCTATGACATGGAGATCGCCTCCTGGTGGCAGGCCATAGAGGCTGACAGGGCTAAACCCTTCCTCCATAATTATAACCTGAAATATGTTCCTGTGTTTATTTTACAAATATTCTTCAGAGAGCCCTTCCACCTTGGAATCGCCCTCATGTTCTACCAGCCAGGCATTGCTGCATCTGGTCCACCCAGCATCTCACATTGGACTTCATAGTCAATCACTCCAGGATGATTCGGTTGATATTCTGCTTTAGCCACTTCCAGGTTCCTGATTCAAAATCAAGGCCAATGTCAAGATCTTGGTCAACTCCAGTCCCTCAAAATATAGGTAAAAGATCACAATAGTCCCAGAGGACCATAGGGCTGTTCGCTCCTTAGAGAGAGACAACTGGTGGTAGTTTAACCTGAGGGTCCTTCTTCAAGGACCGCAATTTCCCCCCCGACGTGGTCGACGGTGCCCTCCACCGACCCAACCTCCACTCCCGGCACCTTCCCTTGCAACCGCAGGAGGTGCAACACTTGCGCACACACCTCCCCCCTCACTTCTCTCCAAGGCCCCAAAGGAAACTTCCATATCCGCCACAGATTCACCTGCACCTCCACCCACATCATCTACTGCATCCGCTGCAGCCGGTGTGGCCTCCTCTATATTGGGGAGACAGGCCGCCTACTTGCGGAGCGATTCAGAGAGCACCTCTGGGCCACCCGGACGAACCAACCCAACCAACCTGTAGCACAGCATTTCAACTCCCCCTCCCACTCCACCGAGGATATGCAGGTCATTGGACTCATCCACCGCCAAACCACAACAACCCGACAGTCGGAGGAGGAGCGTCTTATCTCCCGACTGGGAACCCTCCAACCGCAGGGGATGAACTTGGACCTCACCAGTTTCTTCATCCCCCCTCCCCCCACCTTGTCTCAGCCGGATCCCTCCAGCCCGGCACCGCCTTCCTGACCTGCAGTCTTCTTCCTGACCTCTCCGCCTCCATCCTACTCCGACCTATCACCCCCACCTTGACCTCTTTCCACCTATCACATTTCCAACGCCCCTCCTCCAAGTCCCCCCTCCCTACCTTTTATCTTCTCCTGCTGAACACTCTCTGCTCATTCCTGAAGAAGGGCCTGTGCCCGAAACATCGAATCTCCTGTTCCCTGGATGCTGCCTGACCTGCTGTGCTGTTCCAGCAATAAAGTTTCAACTTTGATCTCCAGCATCTGCAGACCTCACTTTCTCCTCCTAACCTGAGGGTCACTACACCTCAGGCGAGGGGCGAGGTTGAGAAGATGAGACCTTCATGGTAACTTCAGCTGGAGCGTCACAAATCAGCCATCCAACTGACTGAGCTAACCAACTCCCACTCTTGAACTACTGACCAGCAGACTGGACCAAGTGACACATTCCAGTCAAACTATTTGGGTGTGTTTTGTCCTACTCCAGAAATCTGTTGCAACCTACTTGTGTGGCAGATGGAAACAACCAGTACAATTCCTGACACAGCCCCTTCTTTACTGAGATTTCTTACTTCCTAACACCCTCACATCCTCAGCCCCACTTCAGAATCTTCTGCTTCATTGTTCTTTATTTTGAGACTGCTTTCTAGTTTTCTTCTCCCTTGTTCATTTTTATTGAGTTTCCTTCCACTGAACCATTTTCTATCCTTGCATCCCAATCATTCCCCGTATTCAGATTTCTTACTCTATTTCTGCCATTCTCATTCATTTATGAATCAGGGTATGCCTTGGGGTCAAATAAAAACCCCCGGTGCAATATTACTTGCACAAATATGTTTAACTGATTTTGGGCCACTATCTAATACTAAATAAATAGAAAGGTGTTCTGTGATTATATCTTTTGAATTTTGGTTGGGCAATGAAGGAAATTAAAAATGTCTTGTTATAAAAACAAATAAAACCATTTTTTATTTATACTCGCGCTTGGATGTGTTTTTTTTTGCCTGGATCCCTCCCAATGTTAACAGTGCCTATCCAGTAGCGTTGGGTTAAAACTATTGTCCAAGATATTCGCCTTGTGGCAAATTAATGCTATTCCTTTTAAGAACCGGTCAATACTCAGTTGTGTTAAAGTTTTGGCAGTGGTCATAAATATGGTGTTCCTCGTAAGACTGCTATTCACTGTCCATCCTTAATTGTACAAAGAAGAGTCAGCTATGTTGCTATAAGAGATGAGTTTGTGATGCTATCAGAGTATCGTTCAGTTGTCGGATTTCTAGTGACCTGGATGTTGAAGAGGAGCTTGCTCTAGGAAGCAAGAAGAATTATCTGACATCTTCACGTTGCTGTTTTTTCTGACTAAGTGACAATGTATTTAGATTTGTTAGATAACAGTGAAGCAATTTGAGACAAGTGCTGGCCTTCAGAAGAACTGTGCCCTCAATTTGTTTCTAGTGAGGACTGCTAAATGAAGGACTTGGCTTTGTACAGCTAATAGTTGATTTTTTTGCAAGAATGATAGATGTACACAAGAAACAAATACTGCTGTATTGTACATCGGTGACAATTGAATTTTGTGCAATTTTGGAAAACTGGGACAATATCTAAATCTAAATAAAAAAGTCTTCTGAATAGATCTGTTGAAATGAGCAAATGAAATGAATAGGCTGCCATTGGCATAAAAGGAGAAATTACAGAAGTTTGACAGTCCGCCAAAGGTATACTAAATGTCTATATCCTCTTTGTCAATGCCAGGCAACAGTATGTTTGAAGATAAGAGTTAGAAGCCAATATGTAGGGAGTTGTCAGTTCTATCTTTTCCCTTTCTGAGTCTCATAATATATCAGTCTGATAATCTCAAGACTGTCTATACTTGATTGTTTTTTAATATACTGGAGCGAATAGTCAGAAACCATTCACTTCAGTTAACAGATTGTGTTTGCAACAGGATGTGCAGCTTGCTTTATGGAACTGTAGAATTCCAAAATCCTTTTGGAGAATAATGTACGAGCTAGGAAGATTTTGCTGATGTTTAAAACTGTGAACTGTTGCCAAAAAACTACACAATTGTCTTGTTATCAATGACATGTTTTACAAACCAGGATTTGTAACAGACAAAAATTAATTTAACTGCACTCCAATAATCTAGCTGTAACAGTGGCCAAAATTTTAAGGCATTTTCTAAACTGCTTCATAAAAACTGAAGGAACTGCGGATGCTGTAAATCAGAAAAAAAAACAGAAGTTACTGGAAATACTCAGTCGGTATGGCAGCACTCGTGAAGAGAAATCAAAGTTAATATTTCGGGTCCAGTGACCATATCTCAGAGCTGTTGGTAGCTAGGAAAATGTTGGTTTATATGCAGAAGGTAAGGTGAGGGGAGGTGTACAGAGTAAATGACAGGTGGGGAAAGAACCCAAAGGGAGAGGTGAACAGTTACACAGATAAAGTGATCTGGCTGAGAGGGTGAGTAGCTGTTAATGGAGACTGTTAGTGGCTAATAATGGTAGTGGTGGCAGACTATGTGATAAAAAGGCATGGTGTGTGTGGTAGGGGGCTAGGATATTCCAAGGACACCTAGGAAGTTCAGGCCCTAAAATTATTGAATTTGATAGTGAGTCTGGAGAGCTGCAGGGTCCCCAAGCAGAAAATGAGGTTTGTTCTTCCAGCTTGCGCTGAGCTTTGCTGGAGCACTGCAGCGAGCCTGAGACAGAGATGTTGGCCATTGAACAGGGTGGTGAGTTACGTGGCAGGCAACTGGAAGCTCAGGGTCTTTTTTTGAGGGCAGCAAATGCCGTAGACTGGATTGTGAGGAGGTGCAGGTAAAGTGCCGCTTCACCTGGAAGGTATGTTTGGGCACTTGGATACTGAGGAAGGAGCAGGTGTTACACCTTTGGTTGCAGGGGAAGGTGCCATTCGGCTGTGGGGTGGGGGATGTTGGGAGTAAAGGAAGAGTGCTCCGGGGTGTCCCAGAGGGAACGGTCCCTGCAAAAGACAGACAAAGGAGAGGGGGCATATATGTCTGGTGGTGGCAACACGCTGGAGGTGGCAGAAATGGCAGCTGACAGTGTTCTGAATGTGAATGCTGGTGGGATAGTAGGTAAGGACAAGGGGAACCCTATCACTGTTGCAGGAGGGAAGAGAGGGGGTGAGAGCGGAAATGCGGGAGATCTATCTGTGACCTGGTTGAGGGCCCTGTCGACAATGGTGCTGTGAAATCCTCGATTGAGGGGGAGGGTGGACATTTCAGAGGCTCCCTTGTCGAATTTGTCCTCATTGGAACATATGAGCCAGAGGAGCAAGGAGAATGGAATGGAGTCTTTACAGGAAACAGGGAGCGAGGATGTATAGTTCAGGTGGCTGTGGGAGTCAGCAGGTTTATAGTCTTAACTGAATTGCTTTATTTTGCCATTTAACCAAGGTCCATTGCATCATTATACATGTTTGTCCGAGACGCTAGACATGTAAAGGTATTAGCTCAATAAGGAGTCTGCTTTGGCAAGTGAGGTGACTTTTAGACTTTAGAGTCATAGAGTCATAGAGATGTACAGCATGGAAACAGATCCTTCGGTCCAACCCGTCCATGCCGACCAGATATCCCAACCCAATCTAGTCCCACCTGCCAGCACCTGGTCCATATCCCTCCAAACCCTTCCTATTCTTATATCCATCCAAATGCCTCTTAAATGTTGCAATTGTACCAGCCTCCATTACATCCTCTGGCAGCTCATTCCATACACATGCCACCCTCTGCGTGAAAAGGTTACCCCTTAGGTCTCTTTTATATCTTTCCCTCTCACCCTAAACCTATGCCCTCTAGGTCTGTACTCCCCGATCCCAGAGAAAAGACTTTGTCTATTTATCCTATCCATGCCCCTCATAATTTTGTAAACTTCTACAAGGTGACCCCTCAGCCTCCAACGCTCCAGGGAGAACAGCCCCAGCCTGTTCAGCCTCTCCCTGTAGCTCAGATCCTCCAACCCTGGCAACACCCTTATAAAGCTTTTCTGAATCCTTTCAAGTTTCACAACATCTTTCCGATAGGAAGGAAACCAGAATTGCACGCAATATTCCAACAGTGGCCTGACCAATATCCTGTACAGCCGCAACATGACCTCCCAACCCCTGTACTCAATACTCTGACTAATAAAGGAAAGCATACCAAACGCCTTCTTCACTATCCTATCTACCTGCGACTCCACTTTCAAGGAACCTGCGCTCCAAGGTCTCTTTGTTCAGCAACACTCTCTAGGACCTTACCATTAAGCGTATAGACTTTGTTTGATTTGACCACCTCAAGTAGCTATGAGAAAAGTCACCACTGTAAGATGATTGGAAAGGAAATGAGAAACCACTCCTCCAATCACAGGGTGACCTCTCCTGTGCATGTTCTTGACTGGTTCATTGTGAACCTGTCAGCAACAAGCATGAAAAAAATAATTCCAAGATTAGACGGGCATGGTGAGTGGCAGCAAGGCTGGAGGAAGTGGGAACGGGATGGGATGGGAAGTGAGGCTACAGGGCAAGGGAATGAGGCCAGTCAGCAAGACTGGAGAGGGACATCAAGAAGTCAAGGTGGGACCTGAGGCAGGGAGTAAGACCAAGAAACTGAGTGCTGAGGGAGAACTGAGAGGAATGGGGAAGGGGGAACCCACAAAGAGGAGTCAAAAAATTCAAACTTTTCAAAAAAGGAAATACTCAGCACCCAACTGGAAAACCAAAATAATGAATTCCTTGCACATCAGTGTAGTGTCTCTATATGAATGCCATAAATGCGAAAAATTCTGCGTCTTATGATCCTGCCCCACTGGTTACCTGATTAAGGAGCAGCAGTCCGAAAGCTATCGCTTCCAAATAAACCTGTTGGACTTGTAACCTGGTATTGCGTGGTTTTTCATTTTGTTTAGATGAATGCTACAGAAGTTCTGGAGCTGCAATGTAAAGAGGAAATGCAACGGATGCTATTGTAATAAACACACCATGAATTGCATAAATTAATATTGAATAATTTTATTTAATAATTTACATTCATGTGTTTTCAAATTTTAAAATGTGTCTTCTGTCAATTGGGTTGCAGTATCTCTGTGAGAGACAAACATGCCACAGTTTCTCCATGACTGCATTAATCTGCAGAAAATGTATTTTAGGGTGATGGCTTTTAGTCCCTAATGTGTGATCTTTTTAAGAAGAGCATTTGTTGCTATCTTATGCCTGTTACCTTGTGGCAGTTTAAATTTTTTGGTACGTAGGAAATAATGCTTTTCTTTGTTGCCTGGTTTGAGAAGTCTCATTTAGCAGGAGATACTGGATAGGCTGGGATTGCTTCCCTTGGAGCAGAGAAGGCTGAGGAGTGAGCTGAATGGGCTACACCAAATTAGGAGAGGTATAGACAGTGTAGATTGTGAGAGTTTTTTTCCCCATGGCAGGCATATCTAAGTCCAGAGGGAATAAATTTAAGGTGAGGGGCAAGTGGTTTAGAGAAGATCTGGGAAAATTCTTTTTCATCAAGAAGGTGGTAGAAATGTGGAACATTCTGCCCGGGACAGTGATGGAGGCAGGTACTCTCAACATTTAAGAAGCTTCTGAATGAGTACTTAAAATGGCAGGGCATGGTAGGCTATGGACCAATGGAGTTAAATGGGCATAGTGTAGCTTGGTGTTTGTTGGTTGGCATTGTCATCGTGAGCCAAAGGAAAGGGTGTTCGAGGACAACAACATCAGAACCAAACCAAGATCATGGTATACAGAGCCTGCTATATGTCTCTGAGACTTGACAGTCTGCAGCAGATACTTCAAGGCACTGGAACAGTCCCACCAATGCTGACTGCGCAAGATCCTGCAAATCCGCTGGGAAGAAAGATGCACCAACACCAGTGTCCTTGACCAGGCCAACAACCCCATCATCAAGGCACTTTATTCCCCCCCCCCCCCCACCACGATTGACTGTGTGGCAGGGTGTGTTATCCACATGATCAACATAAAACTCCCCAGGCAGCTGTTCCACTCCCAGCTTTGAAATGGCAGGTCAGTCCCAAGTGGATAGAGGAAGCACGTCAGGGGATACCCTCAAGGCCTCGCTCGCGATGTGCAGCATTCCCACAGACACCTGGGAATCACTGGCCCAAGACCGTCCAAAGTGGGGGAGGAACATCCAGGAAGGTGTCCAACACCTTGAGACTTACCGTCGGGAAAAAGTAGAAGCCAGACGAAAACACTCTACCCATTCCTTCCCATGACCACCACCTGTCCCCAGTGTAACTGAGCCTGTGGTAGCCACATCGGTCTGTGCAGCCACCTACAGATTCACCCCTGCGAGTGGGGGAGAGTCATCCTCATTTGAAAGGGACTGCCCATGATGATGATGGTGGTGAGCCAAAGGGTCTGTTTCTACACTCTATGACAAAATATTATAGGTTTAAGTTTAACACGGTGGTGAGGAATATTGGGAATGGGAAAATTCATCAGTTCTTTCAATACTGCTTCTACATCAATCAAAACTCCCCCTTTATCCACACACGTACAGGAGTTGTTGTTACAAAGGGACATTGTCTCTTCATGAAGGAGTGAATGAAAAAGGAGACCATAAAAAACAAACGAGTAGCCAGCAGCAATCAAACCAACCGAGGCTAGGGCTGGGGAGGGGGATAAGTGTTGAATGAGAAAAATATCAGATTTGAATCATGTATTTCTAAATAATAAAAATTGTATTTGAGCCTACTCTACCAAGCATATTATTAATTTTTATTTTGTTCATTCAAAGTGCAAGAAATGTAATATGATTTTTTTTATTTAATGAAATAAGTGTGAGACAGTTCACTTTTCTTTCTTTTCATTATAAACCATGAAGTTTTCGGTCTTCTGATTATTCCTGACTTTAGAGGGCTTTAGATTGATGAAATGGCCAACCACATGGTATATGAACTTTAATACAGGGAAGTAATACATTTTGGTACAAAGGATTAAAGAGTAATATGTAAATTTATACAATTTAAGGATTGCAGAGACAGAGAAAACTGGCATGTATTTTATAAAAATGTTTGAAGCTGGAAGAACAAGCTGAGAAGGTTTTTTCTCAAACAAAACGTAATGAGGCGTGGTGAGGGAGTGATAGGTGAATACAGGTAGTAGGTACAACCTGATTGGTCAATAGGAGGAATGATTCTGGTTGGTAGCTGGAAGGAAGGGTCAGCTGGAGGGATGGAAGGGACTCCCTTTCCAGGCCCATCTCCTCCCTTCCATTCCCCTTCCATCCAGCTACCAACCAATTTCAAATAACTTCCCTTCCCACCCCCCCAACGCCCTTTCCTTACTCGTCTCCTTGCTTCCATCCCTCCAACTGACCCTTCGCTCCAGCTACCAACCAGTTTCATTTCTCCTATCGACTGACCGGGTATTCATCTGGCACTCCCTCACCACTCCGCCCCTCTCCCCACCCAGAACCCTTCTCCGCCTTCTCTTAATCTGCAGTTCCCCTACCCCCACCTCCATTCCTGAAGAAGGGTTGTACCCGAAATGTCGAATTCTCCACCCCTGATGTTGCCTGGCTTGCTGTGTTCTTCCAGACTCTCACCGATCTACTTTGTATTAATAAAGCAGCCGTTTAAAGGAGTAATATAAGCTCATTCTTTGGAGAAACAAATTGTCCAGAACATTTGGATTTAGATCATCCACAACATGATTATTGTAGTGTGACTCTGAAAGAAATCAAAACGTTTGTTTTTACAACTTTTTACATGTCAATTTCAGGTCAGTTTCATGTTATGTTTAACACCAGCCACCAATGACTTCCATGTTTACCAGATCGTTTGGAACTTGGTCCATCAGTAAGTAGATTATTGAAGCTGCATTCAAATTATTGCTAAAGGAATTTATGTATGAGTAAAAATAATATATATAATTATTTACTGGCCAAGGAAAAAGCATTCAACAAATAATCTGAAATGATACTGCAAACACTAAAAGTTGCAAGAAGTAATTATAGCTTGTGGATTCAGGAATTTAAAAGGGTTACATTTTTATTTGTAAACGTTACACTATTATTCAAAAAAGGAGTATACGGATAAATCTACCAGATATAAGTCTGTTTAACCTCAGAGGTAGGAAAGCCATCAGAACGTATAGTCCAGGAAAAAAAATTGTGATCACTTGAACAAAATTGGATTAATTAAAGAAAGCCAATGTAGGTTTATTAATGACAATTGATGTTAGTTATTTCATTAAGCTGTAGGTGAGCTAACAAGGTTGATGAGGACAAGTTGTGTACATGAAAATCTAAAAGACGTGATAACACATGCCACATAACAGACTTGTTAGCAAGTTGAAAGCTATGGAATATAAGGGACAGTGACATCATGGATAAGAACTTGGCAGTGTGACAAGAAACTGAGTTGTGGGAAACAGTTGTATTTAGTTTTGAGGAAGACATTTAGTAAGGTTCATCAGAGGTTGATACTAGGACCAGTGCATTTCCTAATCAATATTAATTTTATTTTAGAAGTGGGCATTCGGGACAAAATGTCAAAATGTGCAGATAACACAAAACTTGAAATATTGTAAACAGTCAGAATAACTTCAAGAATGCTGATGGAATGGTCGGCAGATGAAAATTAATGTGGAACGTCTGAAGTACTACATTTTGGTTGGAATAAACGAGAAAGGCAATGTAAAATAAAGATAGAATCATAGAGGTGGGTGTAGTAGCTGAGGGATATGGGACTACAAAAGCAAGGGCATGATGGTGAACCTTTTATATGTATCCACCTCGGATGGAATATTATACCCGATTATGAGCACCACAATTTAGGTAGTATCTGAAACTATCAGAAAAAGTACAGAAAAAAAGTTATTTTATTTATGCTTTTAGGTACTGACTAAATACCTGGTGGATTTTTTTTCTTGCATTACCCTCTCAAAATCCCTAATAATTTTCAATACAGTCTCGTTGTTTAACCTTACCTGAGATAGAGAGGCTAATTGTAATTTCCACTTCTTTCAATGCTCCCAATTTGAACTAAATGAATTGGCCATCAGGGCACAGACTGACAGTGGAAGTATCAAACATAGATTGAATATTAAACAATCCCAAACATGAAATACCGCCACGACTTTAGCTCAGCAATATGACACACCTAGACAGGAGATGAAACATCTGCAAGTCAGCTATGCCCAAAATGTCGATTCTCCTGTTCCTTGGATGCTGCCGGACCTGCTGCGCTTTTCCAGCAACACATTTTCAGCTCTGATCTCCAGCATCTGCAGTCCTCACTTTCTCCTCGAAGCTTTCCAACTTGACAAACATACCCACAACCACGACAATATGACACACCATCAACACACCAGTCAGAGAAGGGCAAGGTCTGCCACTGAGACCATGGCTGCATGTAGCAGCAAAGACTGCTGATGAAGGCAGCATTTGTATCATTTTTGGGTTCATTCCCTTTTTTGCTTCTTCAAACCTTTAACAGAAAATGTAGGCAGATTCAGAGAGGTGGGGTGGCGGGGGCCTTTATATTTATAGCCATGATTGTGTTCCTTTTCATTGTATAATCCCTCTGCTGTGTCAGTTTAGTTGCCCAATAGGGTGTGGAGCCCCTCGTTGCACATCCGATTGGTAGCTGAGCACTTGATTTGAGATGTCAGGCTGGGAGGGGAGCGAACCACTCACTTTCCATTCTATCTATTTCACCCAGTTGGGAAAAGCAAGGTCCTATACAGTAGTGAGGATCCTGTGCTAAACCGATAAACAACAGTATCAAGGGTTCAACTGCCCTTTTGTGCCCAATTCTGAGCACGTTAGGTAGAATGTCCAGGCTTTGGAAAAGATGAGAAGATTTATTGAAGTCATTCCAGGGAATGGGATATTTAAGTTCTGTGGTGAAGCTGGAGATGCCGGGCCTTTCTCCTTGGAACAGAGAAGGTGTGGTTAGCGACTTAACAAAGGTATTCAATACTTATGCAGAATTTTAACAGGAGTAAGTAAGGGAAAACTGTTCTCACTAGCATTAGGGCCAGTCAGAGAGGACATAGATTGTGACAATTGACAGAAGAACCACAGATAAGATGGCATAGTTAGTTATTTTGACATAGTTAGTTATTGTGCACATTTTGTCACACTGACAAAAGAAGACTTGGATAAATAATTTAAAGGGAGAAATTTGTAGGGCTATGGGAAAAGAGCAGGCATCATGGAAATAAATGGATCACTCTTTCAAAGAGCTGGCACGTGAATAATTTGCTGAATGAATTCCTTCTGTGGTGCACGATCCCATGGTAGGATTTCAAAAAAGGGAAGTTGCTTGATTCACAGCACCGTGAAATTGTTGCACACTCGCCAATTATTTGAAGTAATCAATTTCTTTTGAAAGTGGGATAATTTAGCTCAAAATGGCATGAAAGCTACAAAATAATAAATACAGCTTTTATCTGCCACATCGCATTATGTAAACTGCACTACAAAAGCATTCAGATAAAACAGCTGTTAATATGATTGATTGCTATCAGACTGTCAGTATCCCATTACTGATCTTGTTAATGTGCTTTCCTTTCCTCTTTGTTTGTTAGTGGAAAGCCATTGTCAATTAAGTTGTCTAAATTGCAGATAATTCACTTTTTTTTTCTGTCTTCCAGATTCGGCTTAGAATGACAACAGCAAGATATAGGCCTACCTGGGACCTGGCACTGGATCCCCTTGTGTCTTGTAAATTGTGCCTTGGGGAATACCCATTGGAGCAAATGACAACGTTATCACAATGTCAATGTGTATTCTGTACCCTGGTTGGTATGATTTTGTTTTCTCGCTTTGGTTTTTGCATAATTTCAATTTAGTTTTAAATTTATGGATAAGGGGAGGTAAGGATAAGGCTGAGAGGTGGTATCGCTAATCTATTAATCTAAAAACCCAAATGATCTTTGCGGAATCTGGGTTTGATTCCCAACATAGCAGATGGTACAATTGGAATTCAATAAAAATCTGGAATTAAGGGTCTCATGATTATCATGAAACCATTGCCAATTGTTGGAAATCTATCTGATTAACTTATGCTGTTTAGGGAAGGAACATGACCTGGCCTTTATCTGACTTCAGACCCACAGCAATATGTTAGACTCTTAACTACCTTCTGGGCAGTTAGGGTTCGGCAATAAATGCTGTCCTAGCTAATAGCACCTATATCAGTCTTTTTTTAAATGTACCTTTTGAATTAGTTGGAATCGACTTGAGGTTTCATTAATGGAGCAGAACTTTTCAAAACATTGTCTTAAATAATCTAGAAGAAGTCAGGATGAATGTTGTTAGTTCCAGCAATCAAATCAAATGTTACTAGGTCAAGCACCGAATTGTATTTTAATTTAAACCATTTTTCCATACCTTTACTCAACTTAGCACAAATTGAAAAATGTCACCTTGAATAATTTTACTTAAGCTTTTTCTGATCCAGTAGGATCAGGAAGCATGTTGTGAAACTTGAAAGGGTTCAGAAAAGATTAACAAAGATGTTGCCAGGGTTGAAGAGTTTGAGCTGAATAGGCTGGGGTTATTATTGTTGGAGCTGAGAGGTGACCGAATAAAAATTTATAAAATCATGAGGGGTGTGGATAGCTTAAATAGGCAAGGCCTTTTCCCTGGGGTGGGGGAGTCCAAAACTAGAGGGTGTGGGTTTAAGGTGAGAGGAGAAAGTTTTAAAAGTGACCTAAGGGGCAAACCTTTCACTCAGAGGGTGATGCTTGTATGGAATGAGCTGCCAGAGGAAGTCGGAGAGGCAGGTACAATTACAACATTTAAAAGGCATCTGGATGGGTATATGAACAGGAAGAGTTTAGAGGGATGTAGGCCAATTTCTGGCAAATGGGAATAGATTTAAATAGGACATCTGATCGGCATGGGTGTGTTGGACCAAAGGGTCTGTTTCCATGCTGTACATCTCTATGACTTCATGACTCAGTGAAGCAGGACTTTGAGAATGTCTTGCTGGTGCACTATTGCTTTAGTTGAAGAGAGTTTAACAATGTGAGATTTCATCTAGTTTTTACAAACTCCTTATCTTTTGACTGGGATGAGTAAGAACTGTTATATCAATGCTGTTGTTCTTAATCTAACTAGTTCAGTATGAAAAACACTTGATTTCTATTTGTGTTTCTGTGACATTATTGAGTCTGTCAACTCAATGTAAAGGGCTCTCTCTCTCTCTCTCTCTCTCTCTTTATGAAAATCATCACGGGTTTATGGAATTAGTGTTCAGGAATCACAGGTTGTGGACCCTAGGAATAAAACAGGACATTGATGAGGGTGCAAAGAAAATTAAAATGTAACAAGGAAAGAATTAAGGCAACTGTGTACAATGACAATCTTCAATATAATTTATCATTATAGAATAAAACATAATACTGAACAGTATAATGAGATGTAAGGTGAGATGACTGAACATTTGGTCAAAAATATGTATGTTCTATTTGCTCTGGTCACCTTTTAAAGACTTTGTCTGTAACCTCACAGACCTGTCTGTTTCTGCACCTCCTTTAAAATTATGTAATTTATGAACAGATATTTTCAGTTCAAATACTTGGAATGTCCTCTGCTAAATTGCCAGACTATGTAGAACCCAGTTTTCTCAAAATGGCCTAAGCTTTGTGCATAAAAACAAAAGGTGAGCCCAGAATATTGTTTCAAGACAAGACAGACCAAGATAAATGTAAACTGATGAAAAGTGAATGTAAAACTATCATTACAAGACAAAAGTTTCATTCCAAAGACCTATAAAGATTTGGAATAATCCACCAAGTAGCACTCAAATTCCAAGGCATAACATATTTTTGAAATACAATTGGTGACTGAGGAATGAGGTTTAGTGAGTCAATGTTTTATTGTCCTTCACCTTTTGCTTGCTTCTTCATCACAGTTTTTACTCAGGAATTGAGGTATTGCATGGTCTGTTAGGTATCTGTGGACATTCCAATGAGTTTCTCTGAAATGTGAACAGTGTTTATGTTCTGTATTGCTGGGTAAATGGCAAAAGCTATTGCAGCAAGACTGGAATATCGGAATAGTATGCATGAAGTCAAGTGGGATAGAGGTCAAATATTTCAACTACCTTGATAGCATACTCACATCTGAATCAGTAGGATGTGGGTTTGAATCTCATGCCAGGAAATGAGTGCAACAATCTCAGCTTATACTCCAATGATCTCCAGTTTAGTGCAGTCATAGTGACCTTATCTCTGAGCGAGGAGGCCCAGGTTCAAGTTTCATCTGCTCCAGTGGTGTGGAACAGGTTGATTAGAAAATATTCACACTCAATGCAGCACAAAGGGAGGGCTGTACTCTGAGCTGCTGTCTTTTAGGTGCAATATCAAACGACAGCCCCAAATGGCATTTCAAGAGGACATAAAATCCCATGGTATTATTTTGAAGAGCAGTGTAAGATTATCCCAGTGTTCTGACCAATATTTATACTTCAGTCAACATTGCAATCAGATTACATGATCACTTTGGCATGGCTATTAATGGAGACTTCAGAGTGACTACACTTCATGAACTTCATTGGCTGTAAAGCAGTTTGGGATGTCAAGTGGACATGAATATAAATACAAGTCTTTCTTTAAATAATTCTATGGACACAGAGATGGAACCAAATATAAGAGACAAAGTCCTTATCATTAATCAATGCCATGAAGAAAAATAATTAAGCTATTTCCTGTTCAAACACACTGAATTATTAAACTTTCAACTGAGAAGATAGTTCTGTTTTCTAAAAATTCCTGAAATTGCCTTGGGATCAATCATTTTAAGTTTGTAAGATATGCTTAAAATTCTTGCTCACTCCTGATTGGGCAAGTAAGAACAGATTGAAACATGATATATAAAGTAAGGACGACATGACTAAATGATGACAACTGCTATATACAGAAAGAAGAATTGAGTGGAATCAATGATTCAAGAGTATGGAGTGTACATTGAACATATATTTGTAGTATTCCACCTTCACCAATGATTCTATTTTGTGCTCCTTCTCATCTATGCTTAAAGATATTTATTGGATCAAAGTTTAACGTTAGATGCATTATGTCCTTTAAGCCAAATTGATGCTCCCAGATTAGTGTAGCAGCAACAAAACTAAAATCTACAAACTGAAGTCTGATTGGATCTGCAATATTATAGCACTTAGAGCAACAAAATTCCCAGACTCCAGCAATAGGAGTCTCGATTGCTAGTATTGTATAAGTCAGTAGATGACATTAGCAGCCTCCTGAATTCGAGTTGTAGCGGGGTGATGTCAACATAGGATATCACAGATAGAAAAATCAAAAGCAAATTAGTTGATGGAATTTGCCATTATCTGCCATTCTGTCCTAGTTGGGTAGGCTGATACTTCAACCTGTCCACATCAGATAATAACATGTGCTCAATGGTGCTATCCTACACAGAACTTCTCCCAACTTCAGCAACAAATGACATAGAGACATTTTGATATTTAGTTTATGACTATTGAGCAGTTATGTGTTACTAAGCTGACCAGACAGCTTTTTTTAATCAACAGAAATTAGCGCACAAACCTTCCGCTGGGTATAATTCAGTAATAAGCAGTGTCATTACACTACATCAAATAGCAGATGTTGTAAGGTGCAAGTGTAAATTTGGTACATTTGTCTCCATATGCTCTGGCTCCACAAGCTGGTATAGCTGGTGTCTCAATTGTCATTGATTACTGAAGCCTAAAATATATGCTGTAAGGGATTACCATTTTCTGAGTCACACGGGGCGGCACGGTGGCACAGTGGTTAGCACTGCTGCCTCACAGCACCTGAGACCTGGGTTCAATTCCTGCCTCAGGCGACTCTCTGTGTGGAGTTTGCACATTTTCCCTGTGTCTGCGTGGGTTTCCTCCGGGTGCTCCGGTTTCCTCCCACAATCCAAAAATGTGAATTGGCCATGCTAAATTGGCCATGCTAAATTGCCCGTAGTGTTAGGTGAAGGGGTAAATGTAGGCGAATGGGTCTGGGAGGGTTGCGCTTCGGCGGGTCGGTGTGGACTTGTTGGGCCGAAGGGCCTGTTCCACACTGTAATTAATCTAATCTAAAATAGTTGACCAAGCTTTCATTTTTTCTGGAATTCTCTGAAGGTGAATTGCTCCAACAGATTTTATATAAGTAATTTATACGAATCTGTTGTATTTGGTAGCTACAGCACAACTTTTGTTTCCCTTCAGAGTTTCGTGCTGTCTTTAAAAAACACAGACATGTTGGAGTCCAGTTCCACTGGTGCTGACAGTACCTCACCAAAAGCAACTGTCCTTAGAAGTGTCAGTGTTAGAATGCTGAATAGGCCTTGGAGTCATCACAGCTGAATCCAACAAATTGTCCTTTATGCAGAAAAGTCTGGATAATGATTAAAAATGGAATCACTGGTGGATTGTCTGTCCTAGCTCAGATGGTAAGGTACTGTTAAAATCCCATTCTTAACAAGGTGAAGCCAGCTAATGTCTGCATGGCTCCACGGTTGAAAGTGTAAAGAGCCACATTTTTGTTGGTAAAGACCATGGGTGCTAACATAAATGAGTGCAAAAATTAAGGATGAAGTATTGGTGAGATAAGAATACACCTTCCCTGCAATAGTCAATCCCAAGAATGTGAGTGAGCATGTGGTCCAGCCAGATTAATCTTTCATCAGCCAAAATCTGTAAAGATTATCAGACTGTATAATTCTCAAACTCAGATCCGTATTTCCTTTAGAAGCTCTTTAACTAGCTTCTTGCCATGTGTAACAGCTGAGCCCGCTCACTCTTATTGATCAGGAACCATGCCCCTTATCCACCCCCTCAAAAAAAAACATAATGTGTATAATTCCCTGTAAATGGACTAAATATTCATTTGTGGGCCATTTCCCATTTTATGTCCTTATTTAAATCGAAGACTCCTTTTAGAGAATTTGGCTATTAAACTTTCATTCTTTCTTTGTTACTCCAGAGTTTGTCAATTTTCTCCCACTTATGGGATGTATTACATTACGCTAGTTGCAATCCTGGTATATTGTCCAAGAGGTCCTCTTCATGTAAGAGCAGATAAATGACTGGATTATGTGTGACTTCTGGCTGACTATCAGTTTCTCCAAGTTGCTCAGACCAATTCTTTCACATCTCCCTCTCATTGACTGAGGGATAATACACAAATACAAAAGCAAAAGTTCTGATCTAAGTTCATAGAATTAATATAAACTCCCCATTTTCATTCAGTTTAAAGCTGAGTACTAATTAGGAATCTTATACCATCATCCAAGAAGGTGTAATATTCAATTATTTGTTCACTGTTTGAAATACAGTATACGGAAACCTTTTTCAAAAAAAAAGCTAAACTTTCTACCACAAAAACAGATGGCACTTTCTATCTTCCCAGTTATTTCTTGGAGATTAGGCACTCATTGTGCTAGTCTGGCAGTTAGGGTCATGGAGCCTCTTGTGTGTAGAAGCCTGTGGAACTAGGCAGATTGGATTCTTCTGAGAGTCTATCCATAATTTTGCAGTTTGTCTGTGGTTCTTAACTTTGGTTTCCATTATCTTCCTATTGAATCCACATTTGGTGAAATTACATCCATCACCTTCCATAGGCTTGATCAGTTTTCAGACAATAACCATCTCCACTAGCTGTAGATCTCAGAAATGTGATGATTCTCAGATTAGTTGCATGGATTTCTTGTGCCATTGGTTTTAAGCTTCTTGCCTTCTGGGTTCACCATTTCTATAAATAATGATTCTTTTGAAAGAGAACCAACCAGTGTGGAATTTAGATTGGCTTTACACAGTAAGCTGTCCTAAATCCAAAGTTGTGCAGGTTAGATGGATTGGCCATGCTAAGTTGCCCCATAGTGATCAGGGATGTGTAAGTTAGGTGCATCAGTCAGGGTAAATGTAGGGGAATGGGTTTGGGTGGGATACTCTTCCGGGTTGGCGTGGACTTGTTGGACCGAAGGGCCTGTTTCCATACTGTAGGGATCTATCTATCTATCTATCCACCTGTACTTGCCTCCTTTTGATAGTGTATGAGAATTGTTTTCTCTGTAATTTGAATATCTGTACTTTCCTTTCCACTGTGAACACTATTTTAAATATTATCTACTGTACTGCTCAACAATATTGGACCAGAAATTCACCCCTTAATTTGCTTATCAAGTCTTCCCAAATCCTCATTACCTGTTGCAAAACGTTTAACATTGCAGATACTCACCTAGTTCTCTTGGACTAACTCAAGACAGGAATTTATAAAATCATGTGATACATGAAGTAAACCCTTCCATCTCTTTACCTTTTGGAAGTCAGAAGCTGACTGCTGCATATGAAGTATCCTTCTGTTATTTTTTAAAAGATTTTATTTACAGGAGTACAGGAATACAGTGAAAAGGGAATAATTTCACCACACATGGCACCATCTTAGGTCACCAAGTGCCTAGGTACAAAAAAAGCTTATGTACAATGTAGTAACAGAAACAAGAGTTAATAAGTTAAGCATTACTTCATAGAATAGTAGAAAAATAAAGAAATAGGTTATAGTTTATATTGACATATTTTGTCATTTAAACTGGGAAAATAAAGGGATAAATTAAAAGTTCACCAGTCTCTGATGAGTCCTCCGCTTGTCTTGCTCTCCAAGAGACTTCAGCTGTCTGTTCTGGGAGCCATCACCATAGATACCGTCGCTGCTGCTGGAACTGCCACCTCTCCGATTTCCCCTGCTGTCTCTGGAGCATACCCAGGTAGTACTCACTCACACACCAAGCCGAGACACCACCATGAGCCACTGAGAGACCCGCTGACATACTGCCAAGACACCAAGCTGAGACCCTCAAGGAGACCAGGCCACGACACGCCACCAGATCCATAGGACGAAAGAAAGAGAAGGAAACAGAAAAAGCAGAGGAGCTCTTGTTGGAGCATCTTCAGGTGTTGGTGGGAAGCCATTCCATATACATCAAAATGGTCATTTGGTTAAAGTAGCCATTTGTTATCTTGAAATTAGAACAGTGAATTATTATTCTTCTAGGATGGTTTGTGATAAAGCAGAAAACCTGGCTTTTAGAATAAAAATCAAAAATGCTGGTAATAGTCTCATCCATGGAGAGAAACCAAGTTAGTGTTTCAAGCAGACGGTCTTTCATTGGATCTGAGAAAAGTTAAACACGTGACAGGTTTTAAGGGAGTACAGAGGCAAGGAAAGAGATGGAGATGACCAGAAGCTCTGGGTCATGAATGGAGGTGTTATGCAAAATTGTCACCGGTCCATTTGGCCCCCTCAATGCAGTGGAACCTGTATAGTATTTGCTCTGAGTGCACTGAATAAAAGAAGATATAAAAGAATCACTGTTTCACCTGAAGGGAAGAGAAGTTTCTCTATATCTGATTAAAATATCCTGGATTTATCCTCTGCTCCTTAATTCGTAGGATGCTGAGACCATTGTTTGTATCGTAGGACTCTGTGTTGAGAACAAGTTAATTTCTCATAAACAAGAGATCAAACCTTGTTTGACTTGAATTGGTTTGGCTCAGTTTCATATCTCTTGAGTTGTTCAGGAGTGAAATATTTCTAATCAAATTTATTTGTCAATGGTGTATCTTTTAGGCCAGTTGTTACCTTCAACTGGGCATGTGGCAGGGCTGTGCCACACATTGAAGATTGGTATAGTTGCTTAGTGTTGAGCGAAATTTCAGAGTTTTCACTCATATTATTGCTAACGAATGTGGTTGTGCCTTTGTTTATGTTAGCTTCTGACTTGCAGAGTACGGGAAACTACTTGTGAATTATTTTTGAAGGGAGGTGTGATCAGTTAGGGATTAGGTTTCCACAGTTTACCACCATTGCCTCCTGACTCCAGTCCTAATCTTCAGCTTAGAGTCCAATACCCAAGGTGGTATTTCAGCACCATACTGACATAATCTCCAAAAATGCAGTGTTCTTTCAGATGTGACATTAAGTATCTGTACTTCAGGGTGGATTTGAATGATCCCAGGATATGATTTCAAGGAGCAGGGGAGTTCTCCCTGGTGCCCTGAACAATTTTTATTCCTCAATCTTCATCGGCTAAAACAAATTGTCTAGCCATTTAATCCTTTATTAATAGCAACTTCATGCTATGAACAAATTAGTTGCCATACTTCCTACAGAAAATATTAAAAATCACACAACACCAGGTTATAGTTCAACGGGTTTAATTGGAAGCACTAGCTATCGGAGCGACGCTCCATCATCAGATGGTTGAAGGAGCGGCGCTCCGAAAGCTAGTGCTTTCAATTAAACCTGTTGAACTATAACCTGGGTAAAAACAATGACTGCAGATGCTGGAAATCAGAGTCTAGATTAGAGTGGTGCTGGAAAAGCACAGCAGTTCAGGCAGCATCCGAGGAGCAGTAAAATCGACGTTTCAGGCAAAAGCCCTTCATCAGGAATACAGGCAGAGAGCCTGAAGGGTGGAGAGACCTGGTGTTGTGTGATTTTTAACTTTGTCCACCCCAGTCCAACACCGGCGTCTCCAAATCATGACTACAGAAAATATGGTCAGTCCCTCAGCAGTGAATAGATTGGCTGTGGAGTGTTTTGTGGAAAACACAAGACTTCTGAGTCATTTTAAATCTAGCCCAGACTGTCAGAGTAAAGTTCTCCTAATTTTGTTGATGGAAGAATCTTTGGGCAGTTTTTAATCCAGCAGCAAGAGTGCTCGAGTTTAGCAGAGCACAGTTGATAATTGCCAATCTCGCTTGAAAAACTAGCATAATAGGTCTTGCGTCACTTAAACTAATGTTGCCTTGGTACTATCCATTTTGGACTGATAGTCTCTCAGAGTAAACCTTGACCTGACAATGGGCACAAGGTGTTTTTACTTAAAATTATGAGAAATTTTCCTTCTTTTAAAACTTTGGATTCAGACAGAGTGGGAGGAGGTGTACATAGGCAGTGCAGGGGTGGGGAGAGAGAGAGACAGAGAGAGAGTCATATGTGGGAAGATGTATAAATCCTGGGGCAGAAGAGTTTTGTTACTTTGCTCTGTTTTGCCAACAGTGTCTGAAACAATACGTGGAACTTTTAATTAAAGAGGGCCTGGAATCCTCAATAAGCTGCCCCGATGCTGCTTGCCCAAAGAGAGGTCATCTACAGGAAAATGAGGTAAAAGATGTATCTTTGTAGTGATTAATTGACAACATAACTGCAATTACTGTCTCGTTTACTCTCTGCATGTGTTTGTACACTCAACATTTGTAGCTTTGACTTCCAACTTTTTGTATAACAATAATCCAGTGAGCTTTATCATTTTAAATGTACTTGATGTAAACATGACCTGGAAGTAAAATTAGAACGAAAGATATTTTGAATCATACGCTCATTTGTGCATTATTTCATTGATGATGAGGCTTGAAATATGATCATTTTTGCACTTAACAGTATTTCACTCTTCATCTTTCCAACAGATTGAATGTGTTGTTGCAGCAGAACTTATGCAGAGGTATAAAAGATTGCAGTTTGAAAAAGGCAAGTGAATTATGTTATGCAAACAGACATAGGCCATTCGGCCCTTTTGAGTGTGCTACACCATTCAATAAGATCTTTGCTGATCTGGTGCTGTTTTGAATTCAATCTCATCTATCCTCCCCGACTAACCTTTGATTCTCTTGCTTGACACAAATATATTTACTTTCACTTTAAAAATATTTAATGACTCTATATGCACTACCTTCTGAAACAGTGTTCGAAGATTACATGATCTTCTGAGAGAAAAATTCCCTGACCGAAAAGGGCAATTCTCAATTATTGAACAGTGGCTCCTGGTTTTTGAGTCTTAGTTTTCCTGCACAGAATGAGGCTTTTCGGCAGATTCTGTCCATGCTGGTCATCAAGCATCTATCTGTTCTAATCCCATTTTCCAGCAATTGGCCCATATCCTTGTATGCTATATCGTATCAAGTGTTCATCTCAATATTTCTTAAACGTTGTGAGGGTTTCCACCTCAGCCACCCTTTTAGACAGTGAGTCCTAGATACTGACCACCACCATCTGGGGGGAAGGTAATTTCCCCAAATCCCCTCTGAACCTCCTGCTCCTTACTTTAAAACTGTGCCCCTAGTTATTTACCCCTCTATAATGAGGAAAGGTTGATTCCCCGTCTACCCTATCTACACCTCTCAACACTTTGAATGCTTCAAATCAAGTCTCCCCCACCACCCCTGCCCCTGCTGCAACCTCAGCCTTCTCTGCTGTAAAGGAAACAGCCCCAGCCTATCTAGTCTCTCCTCACAGATGAATCACTCCAACCCTGCCAAAATCCTTGTGAATCACCCCTGTATCTTTTTTAGTGTAAGAACATCCTTGTAATAATTTTGTCATAATGAAGGATAGCATTCCATTAGTCGTAATTACTTCCAACTGCATCTTAATTTCTTGTGACTCAGTGTACATAAATCTTTGTGCATCTTGGAATCTGCAGTCATCTTCAACTTAAGTAATACTCTGCTTTCTAATGTTTTCTAGCATAGAGAGCTACTTCACATTGTCCTGCATTATGCTGCTCCATCTACCAGATTCTTGCCCACTCCCTTCACCATCTATGTGCATTTACATCCTCATCCTTTTCACTACATATTTTATTCTTTATCTTTTGTAATATTTATTCCCTGCATCTAGGTCTTGGATATAAATTGTAAAAAGTTAAAACCCCAGTATAGACTCATGCAGAAAACCACTTGTCACATTCTGCCAATTTGAAAAAAACCCATTTATGTAAACGCTGTTTTCTACCAGCCAGTCAACCTTCTGTCCGTACAAATATGTTACCCCAACGGTGTGTGATCTTATTTTTGTTTTGCAATAATCTTTCATGTGGCACTTAGTAAGTACAGTTGTTTTCTTTGTTTGGATTAAAATGATATTGATTCATCTTAATACAAGACGGCAGAATAGTTTGTAGGTGGGTGCATCAGCTTATTAGAAGCTATCTGTCGTGTGGCATGTATTAGGGTTTCTACCTCCTTTATAAAATTGGTTAGAAAGCTATTTATTTTTCAGAAGTGCTTTTGGATCCATGCCGAACCTGGTGCCCATCCTCCACTTGCCAGTCTGTCTGCCAACTAAAGGAGGAACTACAGAAGCCCCAGTTGGTACAGTGTGCAGCCTGTAACTTGGAGTTTTGCTCCCTTTGCAAAGCGAACTGGCATCCAGGGCAGGCTTGCCAAGAAAACCTGCCTGTTACCTCATTTCTTCCTGGTGAATCAAGGTACTCTTTTTGCTTAATGGCAGCAGGTCCTACCTTTGCTGTTACATAACAGATGAGTGATGTCACACTGTTTATTAAAGATGTTCCTCAGAACTGCAATGGATTATTCCTGGTACCACTCTGAACTTTATAAGAGTAACTGGCAATAAGGTTGCCATTAATTGATGGTCTTCCAAGCAGGCATATATTTGCTAAGTGCAGTGGAACTGTTAGTCAATATTGGGATTAAAAACAGAAAATGCTAAAATATTAAATGTTGTTGGAGCGGGGGAGAGAGATCAAGTTAATGTTTCTGGTCAGTGATCCCCCATTAGAGATGTATTAAGTCTTGAACAAAGGAACAACAGCCTGAATGCCTTTTTCTGGGGTGAAACAATACTTTGTGTTACTGAATGTTAAATGTTCCCACAAGTTCAAACTCTTAATATTAAAACAGGAGCACTAGCACTAGAATAAGGGTTCCACTGCATGAGTAAAGAATGAAGACTTGTATGTGTCCAGTATTGTAATACAGTTTCTGCATGACTCAAATGCTATACAGCCAATAACTTACATCCATAAGCATCCCACAAACAGCAGATGGACTAGTAGTCCAGAGATCTCGGTTAACCTTCTGAAGACATGAGTTCTAATCCTACCATTGAAGATGGGGAAGTTTAAATTTAGAACCTGGAATTATAAGCTAGTCTAACAGCAAATCTATAACCATTGTCAATTGTCCTAAATACTCATCTGACTTACTAATGTCCTTCAGGAAAGGAAATCAGTCCTTACCGAGTCTGGCCTACATGTAATTCCAGAACAGCGGCAATGTGATTGACTCTTAATTTGCTCTCTAGGCCATTGCAAAGGACAGTCAGCTCAAGGTTAGCCAGAGATGGGCAGCACATGCCAACCATGCCAATAACAAGCTAATTTGTCACGTACAATTTTTTAAAACTGAATAAATGCCCAATTAAACAAAACCAGAAATTGCCAGAAAATCACAGCATATATGGGAAGAAAGCAGAATTATTGTTTTGGGGTCCGGTGACTCTCCACTAGAACTGTTAGCAGCCAGAACAAAGTGTGGTGTTTATGCTGAGAGAGATGTGAGAGACAGGTGGAGATAGAGCCCAGAAACATTTGAAAGGGATAGGTAAATCAGGAGATTTTGGCTAGCAGGCCAGGACAGAAGAAAAGCTGACTAATTAGAGTTAAATATAGGAGAACGTGGGTGAGCTACTGAATACAACCCACCTAATGAGATACTGGGTCTAGGAATATGTGAGAATGGGTAACTCTGCTAAAAGCAACCCATGTCATTCGAAGACTGGATGGGAGATGGGTAAAAAACATGGAAGAGTGGAATCAGACTCTGAAGTCATTAACCTCTGTGGAGTTCTAAACCGTTAGTGATGGTGTTGGTTAAGGAAGAAGTGATGTTGGCCAGGACATTGGAGAACACCTCAGTCAGTGTCGTGAGATCTCTTTCCATCTACTTGAGCAAGTAGATGGTTCAAAGTCATGTGAAAAATGGTGATAAGAATTTTAACTCCTTGCCAAGAAAAAATGAAGCAAACAGATGTTCCAATTTTAAAATCTCTTATTTGTCAAACAAATGAGGCACCTGCTCTAGTCAGAATAATGAGAGATATGTGTCAATAGTTTGAACACTTAGATTAGTTGGGTTTTACTTCCCCAAGATATTAGAGATGCCTTCGAAATTAAACATACAATTTAATAGGTTTTTGATGGATGGCTATTGGAATGCAGATGGCAAATGAAGAGGGGGCATGGTGGCTCAGTGGTTAGCACTGCTGCCTCACAGTGCTAGGGACCCGGGTTCATTTCCGACTTAGGCAACTGTCTGCGTGGGTTTCCTCCAGGTGCTCCAGTTTCCTTCCACAGTCCAAAGATGTGCAGGTTAGGTGAATTGGCCATGCTAAATTGCCCATAGTGTTATGTGGATTAGTCAGAGGGAAATATAAGGGAATGGGTTGGGTGGATTGCTCTTCAGAGGGTGGGTGTGGACTTGTTCGGCCGAAGCGCCTGTTTCCACTCTGTAGGGAATCTAATCTAATCTAATCATTACTTCAGGAGAAACCTGTTGTGGCTTTTGAGTAATTGTATGTCTGGTATGTTCCTTTGCACTGTTGCTCAAGATATTGGTACCAGATTTTTCTCAAAATGGTTGTTTTGTTCCCCACCCAGCTCATTCTTTGAAAATGATGAGGAGGACGATGTTCCAATCAAACGTTGCCCAAAGTGCAAAGTCTACATTGAAAGAGACGAAGGCTGTGCACAGATGATGTGCAAAAACTGCAAGCACGCCTTTTGCTGGTATTGTCTGGAATCACTTGATGTAAGTGAAATGAAGAAACTCATTTCACCTTATAAAAAAAAAACAAGGAATTGGATGATTGTTCACATTGAAGCATTTCAGATCATATTTACACTTAAGATGGTTCTAGAGGGAGATCATCACAATTTAAAATGCATTTGTATGATTGAACTGCGCTAGTTTTAAATGCAATTATGGCATAGTAAACAATGTAATTAGCAAAAGAGTCACTACAAAAGCAACCCCGTCAACAATGATATATATTAATGTAGCATCCTTCACTAGGAAAACATCCCAGTGACCCTTGAGTCACTCCACTAATTACAGCCAGCCAACTTGAAACTATGACATTTAACTTCACTGCCTGGCTTATATCTATTAACAATCCTCCAATCATGTTAATAATGACAAGCAACCCATTAGGCCCTTAACTTGCATATTGGCCTCATATATGGCGTACTATCAAATGTCCTTTGGAAATCCATGTCTGCTACATCTTCTGGCTCCTGTTTATCGACCCAATTAGCTAAAGCCTCAAAGAACTAGAATAAATGCAGCAAACATGATCTCCTTTTATAAAACCATATTGATTTTGTCTGATTATGCAATGATTTCTAAATGCATTGTTGAAACATCGTTAATAATGATTCCAGCATTTTCTTTGACTGATGTCAGGATAATTGGTCTATTGTTCCATTTCTTTTCCCCTCCCTCTCCAAAGTAGAGATGTTTCTTTTGCTCGCTTCCAATCTGCTTGGATAGCTTTAAAATCTAGGGAGTTTTGGGAACTCATGAATCCACCACTTCTGTAGCTATCTCATCTAGAATCCTAGGATGTGATCAGTTACATCCTCAGGATTTTTCCTCTTTTAGTTCCCTAATTTCCTCCAATATTTTATCACTGTTGATACTAATTACATGAAGTTCCTCACTATTATTAACCCTTTGGTCACACTCCATTTCTGGTACATTTTCAAGTATGAAGAAGACTGAAGGCTGTCAGGAGGAAGCAAGATGATGTGTTCACTCAGAAGCAGCATGGTGGCTCAGTGGTTGGCACTGCTGCCTCACAGCGCCAGGGACCCGGGTTCGGTTCCCACCTCAGGCGACTGTCTGTGTGGAGTTTGCACATTCTCCCTATGTCTGTGTAGGTTTCCTCTGGTTGCTCTGGTTTCCTCCCACAGTCCAAAGATGTGCAGGTTAGGTGAATTGGCCATGTTAAATTGCCCATAGTGTTAGGTGCATTAGTCAGAGATAGATGTAGGGTAGGGAAATGGGTCTGGGTGGGTTATTCTTTAGAGGGTCCGTGTGGACTTGTTGGGCCAAAGGACCTGGTTCCATATTGTAAGGAATCTAATCTAATTTATTCTGGGTGAAGTTACTTGGACTTCATCTTTTGAGCTTGACTTCATCATCATTTGAGGATGAGGATATTTGTCAAGTCTCGTTCTCCAATGAGTTGTTTAGTTGTCCATTCATGATTGGATGTCACAGAACTGCAGAGATGAGATCTGGTACGTCTGTGAGATCACATAGCTCTATTCCATGCTGCTGAAGGTAGCTTCACCAAATTGAACCTTTATTTTTTGGTATACCTGGTGTTACTGTCCTTTCTAGCTATTGTAGAAGATCTTACCTTTAGCTTTATGTCACTTCTCTCATTTTGTTTTTCTTCCCTTTTTATCAATATTTTGGTCAGTTTGCAGATTTCTAAATTTTTCCCAATTCCCATTTCACTGATCAGCTAGTTGGCTGCATATTTATAATAATGTTGCATAGTTAATGGAATCAGCACTGAGCTGGCAAATCCTTTTATTGTTAAAAAGCAGGATGCAATGCTTTATTTATGATGACAGAATTAGATTTGGGAAAATTGATTACAAGTTGACTTTTTAATGAGTCCAGAGATCATAAATAGTACTGTTTCATTTGCAACTATAACTTTTCCAAATTATGCATTTCAAATTGATGTCAGCTTGAGTTTGAGCCACCTACAGAGGCATCTGTACAAACGTTTTGGAGCTGTCACAAGATCCACATCTTCCTGCTCCCCAGTCAGCTGAAATCATAGTCTTTTTTTTCTTTTTTTTTAAATTCACTTTATTACTTCCAATAAAGAAAGACATTGTTATGTCTTTTTATGGTTTTCTGAAAAATAATTCTAAAATAAATGCAATCTAAACATTTGTACTTGAACATCTTCTCCTTACAGCCATGGAGCTCACCCAACATGTGATCTTTACTTATTCATTCTACGCAGTACTTCCTCTGTTTAGGTATCTGTAAATTGAAGCTGTCATTGGCATTTGTAGGTAGCTGGTAAGAAATACCAGCTGTAATGCAGCAATGTACCATCTTTAGTCACCGAATTATTTACAATTGGCAAATAAAAACCAACACTCTGGAATCATTCTGGAGACTGTTAGACTGTTGATGAGAGAACTAAATGCTTGCATGCTGAGTGAGCTAAAAAAAAATCAAAGGACGACTTAATTTTCCGAGCAGCAGCCTTTCCATATTTAGTACTGTTCTTTGGTCTTTGCAGATTTTGAAATCGGAAAATGTAAAAAGAAAATTTACACACTTATTAATTGGTTGTGCCAAGAGACTTGACTTTATACAGGCCACATGAATATACCAAAATAAATATGCAATGTCATGTACTTCAACGCACTCTGTTAACACGAATGTTTTACTCACAGTTCAAAATTCACTGCATCACAATGGAGTGGAATCTTGCCCATGATTTCACATGTGCTGCTTTGAATGTTGAAAAGTTTAAGTTTAAGATTTGGTCTGCCCAATGCACATTTGCTCCTCTATCTAGTCATTAATTTAAATGATTCACAGTCATAGTTACACAAATAGTTAATGTGTGGAATGCAAACATTGGTTTGGTCACATCAGAAGAGTCTTGAGCATTCCACATTTTTCACTGGGATTGGAAGTTATCTGTGCTGCAATCTAAAATCCACATGTAGCCGTTATAAATAGCTTGCTTTCCAGACAGTGAGGTAATTGTGCATAGAATATTCTAAAGGCAGTTTCTAAATTTGTTTATTAGTTACATGCTGTCATCCACCAAAGGAAGATAATGAAATTATTTCCAGCCTGCAGTTATCTTAATGATATTACCAAGGCAGCATATATCACTCGACAGTGACCTTCTTATTTGTGAAGTACAATTTTTATGAACATTTTAATATGAGCATCTTAGCATTTGTGTTTTGAATATGGAATCAATGTGCAAGGGGAATAGGCAGGAGATTGGCAATAAGTCAAATTCTCTAATGACCTCCTTCTATACTGTAACAATTCTGTAATTCTTTGTTTGTTCTTGTATTCTATTCAACTTGTAAGAGAATGGAACATTTATTTTGATGGCATTACTTTTTGTTAAGTGTTTTGCAGAGATTAGCCTGGAATTGTGGCCAATTACTGGTATTTGAGGTGTGTAGTTTGGAAATGTATGCTGAAATCATGACAAATTTCAGTTCTCTAACACTACATAAATTAGCAACAAACCCCAAAAAGGACTTAGTATTAACACCACTCTCCCATCAAACAAACCTATTCATATTTGAGGTTATGGATATTTAGAAAGTTATACTGTATCAACTATTCTAATTCCACTTAGGTTATACATCATAACTATGTAAAAACAGTCAGATCTTCGTTAGCCTCTCTGTAGACATTTTAAAAGATGTTGCTTTTCACATAGTTATGACATATGCCACATGTTGTCCTGTGAAGCGCATTAGGATGTTTTGCTAAGTTAAGGGCATGTTATTCTGTACAGTTGAGTCATATTAGTAGGTGTTACATCATATGACTTTGATAAACTCTGTTCTATTTCATTATCCACTCATTGTATAACACAGTAAATGCGTTGTAATATTAGTATAAAAGCAAGAAGTACCAACTCAGAGGGTTCAAGTTCTGATCAATGTTTCTTATATACTTTTCAAACAATAGCAAATCATCCATAAGCAACCCTTGTTGGGGTACTTTGCCTGGTGTGCTGTGTTCTTCCAGCCTCCTGCTTGTCTCCCTTCGTTTCCAGCATCTGCAGTTTCTTTTTTTGTCTCTAATTGTATTTTAAGAGCTGGCCTTCTAGTTGGTTGGACATTTTTCCAAGTTGTAAGAAATGTCAAGTATTAGAGAAATCTGCCAAATCTTCAAATCTGTTTTGTCTGGAATCTAAAGACCTCCATACATTTCTTTCCCTTCCTTCTTCAGCATTTTCTGCAATTAGAACATAACAGTGCATTTTGTTTGTCAAGCTTCTATACATATTTTAATCCTTTTTCTCATTGCCATTCCAACATTTGCTACTTTTTATTTATAGAGGAGCATTTTTGTAAAATTGTAATTTTCATAGTATGTTAGCATAGTAGAAGAAACAAACAAAAAGCTAATTTCATCCATTTTAAATCAATGTCTCTGGGTAAAAGTCTTGATTGAATAACTTACATCTTTTGTGTATTAAAGTAGGTATTTCAATTAATTTTTGTCATTATTGTCAATCTCATAACTAAATCACTGAACCCAATAGTACAGTTTATATTATGCAGCAGTATCCCAAGGCTGAATGTGATGAGGTGGAATGTTTCCCCTTGAAAGCAGTTTGGCAAAATTGATTCAAAATGTGCTCAAAATTGATTTGAGTAATGTACAGTCCAAATTTCTCAGAAAAATTCATTTGTATAATCCTAAAATTAAAATTTTCAATAATCCAGAATAATTTTGCAGCATAATAAAAAGTATCATGTGATTTCCCTTTCTCTTCATTGAGTAATATTGCTTAAGCAGATGCAAGAATAATGATTTGCTGAAGTTTTATTAATGAGCTTGAAAATGGGTTATTGGCAAAACTAAGTATTTTCATAAGAACATTCAGTATTCCAGCCAAAAGTAACCTGATTTAAAATTACTGAAAATTATTTTTGAAAGAAAAAACAGTATAAAACCAGTCACCAGTTTTGTTGGTGTACACTGCTCTTTTTCTTAGTAATTTCTTTTACATGTATTAGAAAATTTTAAAACATGTCATTTTGCATCTGTGCAATATAAGTGCAATTTGAAGAACAAAGCTACTTGGTGGAAATTCAGTTTCACTCTGAGACTCTGATCAGTATTATAAATGCAAGTGATTTTAAGTTTGACTCTCATACATTTAGAATTCCCTGGCATCTTGCAATGGCTCATTGGAATTTGCTCGTAGTTATGCTGATAGCTGCAAGCAGAACTCTATCACAATGTCCACACAGGCCACATCTTCCAACAAATCGATAGCAGTCTAGAGAGTCAGGCCTAGTTTTCTTCTATTCCTGCTGCCAAAAGGATAGAGCAAGGTTGGGGGTGGTGCTGTTACACCCCTAGCAAAGAAAATAGGTGCGGGAGTAGACCATTCAGCCCTTCAAGCCTGCAGCTTGATTGTGGCTGATCATGCAATCTCAGTATCCCATTTCCTCTTTCTCTCCACACCCCTTGAACTCTTTAACCAAATAGGCCATGTCCAGCTCTCTTTTGAATATATCTAATGAACTTGCCTCTACAGCATCCTGTGTTAGAGAATTCTACAAGTTCACAACTCTCTGAGGGAAGAAATTCTTCCTCATCTCAGTCTTGAATGGCATACCTCTTATTCCTAGAGTGCTAGTTCTGGACTCTCCCAACATTGGGAGCATTCTTCATGCATCTAGCCTGTCCAGTTGCATCAGGATTTTATATGTTTCTACGATTCTTCTAAATTTCAAAGTTAAAAATCACACAACACCAGGTTATAGTCCAACAGGTTTAATTGGAAGCACACTAGCTTTCGGAGCGACGCTCCTTCATCAGGTGATTGTGATCACAACCAACTGATGAAGGAGCGTTGCTCCGAAAGCTAGTGTGCTTCCAATTAAACCTGTTGGACTATAACCTGGTGTTGTGTGATTTTTAACTTTGTACACCCCAGTCCAACACCGGCATCTCCGAATCATGACTTCTAAATTTCAGTTAGTGTAAATGCACTCCAACCACTCTTTCTTCATATGTCAGTCTTGCCATCCTGGGAAAGTTTAGTGAATTCAAATACATGCCAGGAACTTAACAACAGGGTTTCTTGTTGTTTATCCAATATATTTACCTGCTGAACAGTTAAGGGTAATCTACATTAATAAATGATGTGGAGGTGCCAGTGTTGGACTGGGGTGGGCAAAGTTAAAAATCACACAACGCCAGGTGATAGTCCAACAGGTTTATTTGGAAGTACAAACTTTCGGAGCACTGCTCCTGACTACAGGTAGCTAGTGGGACAGGTTCATAGGCCACAGAAGTTACAGTAAAAGATCAAAGCATCATTCAACTGATCAATACATCACATCATTTGTATAACACTTTGATCTTTTATTATAACTTCTGAGGCCTATGATTCTGACCCACTAGCTACCTGAAGAAGGAGCAGCGCTCTGAAAGTTTGTACTTCCAAATAAACCTGCTGACCTATAACCTGGTGTTGTGAGATTTTTACTTTAATCAAGCCACATTTAGCGCCACTCATACCAGGCCCTGTGGGTTACTGGCTTATCATTGAATAGACTGCGATGTGCTCGAGTGAGATGCTGCATAAAAGAAGCTTTCACAGTGGATCCACTTTGCAGCAAAGAGAGGCTGCCTTTATATTATTGACAATCTACAGCAGGCTCTTGGGGAACCTTTTTCCCATTATTTGTCCCTAGTGAATAGTTGTTATGTTTTAGCAAATTCTCAGTGGCAAATGGAAAAAAACAGCCAGTAAATGTCATTATTTTAAAAAGACATTGTGAGGAAATGGTGACTTGGGACTTGTTTTTGTAAATAAAAAACATCTATTGTATTTGCCTACTGAGGTTAAAGTTTCCTTTTCCTTTCTTGGATGGGATAGTGTTTCCTATTTAAATGTTTGAGCAATTAAATTGTACAATGAAAACCTATCTTTTTGACGATCCTTTTGGAACGAAGGTTCAGTGCATTTTGACTGGATTGCAATGTTAATATCTTGAACTTATTCCTTTTAAAACAGGATGACTTTCTATTAATTCATTACGATAAAGGACCTTGCCGTAACAAACTTGGTCACACTCGTGCCTCTGTCATTTGGCACAGAACCCAGGTTAGTAGAAAAATTCTATTTCCATCACAATGCATGAGATAGATTTCCTTATTATCCAATGGTGTCAACTATGTCAATCCTGATCAAAGGGAGAGCAGCTTTTAACTACATGAAAGGTTTCTGTTGATTCTGGACAAATTTCCGTACCAAAATCGCTTCTGATATCTTTATTGCCCAATCTTAATAAACGGTTGGTACGTTTAGTTTGCAAGTTTGGGCTCATAATTGAATCATAGAGGTGTACAGCACGGAAACAGACTCTTCAGTCCAAATCACCCATGTCTACCTGATATCCTAAATTGATCTAGTCCCATTTGCCAGCACTTGGTCTATATCCCTCTAAACTCTTGCTATTCAGATACCCATCCAGATGCCTTTTAAATATTGTAATTGTACCAGCCTGCACCATTTCCTCTGGCAGCTTGTTTCGGACACGCACCACCCTCTGTGTGAAAAAGTTGTCCTTTAGGTCCCTTTTGTATCTTTCCCCTCTCGCTTTCAATCCGTACCCTCTAATTTTGGACTCCCCTACCTGATAAAAAGATGTTGGCTATTCACACTATCCATGCCCCTCATAATTTTATAAACCACTAAAAGGTGACACCTCAGTCTCCGATGCTTCAAGTAAAATAGCCCCAACCTATTCACCTCGCCCTGTAGCTCAAATTCTCCAATCCTGGAAACATCTTTGTAAATCTTTTCTGAATCATTTTCAGTTTCGCATTTCACCAGCATTGAAGCTCATCAATTTACTATTACTCTTTTTTTCTCCCAGTACCATTTGCAGGAACCACTAGAAAAATACCCAAGAACAGTAGGTGTAAAGGGCAATAATTTCACCATAAATTACTGTCCTCCTATTGCTCCTCCCTTCCCAAAGAAATCAAAATCGAAGAGAATGATAAAGTGACTGTTATCAGATAGAAATACTCAGCATTTTATTCTTGACTTCCTTTTCCCGAGAAATTTGGTATCTTGAGTCCTCTTGAGTGAGCTACAGAGTTACCAGCAATATACAGGAACACTAGTGTTAGACACAGTACTCCTTATTTCTTATCCTACAGTTTTACCAAGAGAAAACAAAAGCTATACACATTGTTTTGATACTGTTGTTTTCTTCAATTTCTCTACCCTCTGATAAGCAGGAAGTATATTGCTTGTATAGGGTTAAATGTAGAACAACACACTAACACTCACCCTAATGGACAATGGCTAGAGAGGGGAGAACAAAATGATGAATCCCATAGTTAGAAACTATTAATACTTCCTATGAGATATAAGGCTTAATTCTTAAATTCAGTTTTCCACATTACTTTAGCAAGATTCTGGAGAAAGGAATTCTGTATAACAAAAATAAATCTTCCTCCACGTTTCCCTAACCTTAGATGTTATTGGGCATTAAAACTTGCATTAAGGTCTGTGTGATTTGTTGAGAAAGTATTCTATTGTACAAAGAGTTTGGCTCATTCTGAAGCAATATATCACTTTTAAGTTTCAGTCTCTATCTTCAATTAGATAATCAATCTGTAAATTCAGCACTATATCATAATCCGTAAACAATGATGCCCCTGTAACCAAGCATATCAGATGCTGTTAAATTCAGTGTCTGCACTTTGTGGCTAATTGAATACAAATAAGGATTTGGCTGTACTTTAGTGCTTTCCACTCTTTGTTACTACTGATAAATAAGTTGGGCTTGAAACTGTAATGCAGTAAATAACAAAACTGTTTCAATGCAGAAGGAGACTATTGAGCCCATTATGTCTCATCATGAGCAGTGTAATGTTATGCCATCTTCCCACTATTTTTCCATAATCCCACACATTGTTTCTATTTAAAATCATTGTCCATTGCTCTCTTCAATATCTCAATTGAACCTGCCTCCAGGTTCAATTGTTCCTTTGTTGCATTTCAGACCCAAATCCCTTGTTATGCGAAATTTCTTTTTTCTCACATCGCATTATCTTCTTTTCAAAATCACTTTAATTCAATGCTATCTCCTTCTGGATCCTTTTATGAGCAGGAACAGTTTCTCCCTGTGTACTCTATCCAAACTTCCCATGATTTTGTAAATTTCTATCAAATCTCCTTTATCCTTCTCCTCTCCATTGAAAACAGTCCCAAATTCCCCAGTATATCTTCATAACTGAGACTCGTCATTCCCTGAAAACATTCTTGTAATGTGTTCTGTGGTCACTTCCTTTCTAAAGTGCGGCACCCTGAACTGTACGCAATCCTCCAGTTGAAGTCTAACCAGTGTCCGGTATCAGGTCAGCATAACCTCTGTGCTTGAGTATTCCGTATCATAGTTATTCCCAAACAGGTTTCTTGATGCAATGGATTTTGTTTCTACTTTTGTACTTACAACAGTATCTTTTATAGAATACAGTGAAGCCGTTCAAATATTTTTGGTCAAAACTTGTTGTGGACAGAATTTGTGTTCGCTGTACTGCCTGTGGTAAAACTGTGTTTTGTGTGTAAAAGGTGTGTCTTTTGTTACCCTCTTAAGTGTGAATCCCAAAGTGGTAGCAAGCATTTGTAAATTTAAAGCAAAGAGTGTTATTTTTCTGACACACTTGTCCTGAATTTAAAACTCACTATCTTGCACACTTGTCTCCACATGCATGCTGACATGCACATACAGTTTGGTTATTGAGAAAAATCCTATAAAATTATGGTTGACACCTGTTTACAATCCTGTTTACAATTTCCAGTGTTCATGTGGCCGACCTAGTTTCTTAAATGATGTTCTTTAAAGATCAAATGAGCATCTTGGAAAGCGAAGGATTCTCAGCAGGCCAAGAGATTTCTTGTAATACGATTTCCAGAAGGTTATTTCTCTGGCTAGCTTGAGGTTTGAAGAGGTTGTCAGACGTCTGTTTCTTGACTGGGATCTCCTTACAAGCCATACTTGTTCATTGTCTTGGCTGCTTGAACGACTTACAGCTAGTTTGTTGGAACTCAGTCTGCAAAGCAGCTTATAGTTATTTTCGGAAAAAAATACAGTCTTAACTTACCCCACTCCTCATATGACACTTACAACTTCAAAAAACCTATTCCATATAAAGATGGTATATACTCTGAATACAGCATCTTGCATTGTTATCATTTTTTTTAGATTAAAATCTGTCATTTTTACAGTGGAATGATTGAACTGAACAATTGTTTGTTGGGATGGATTTAACAGAAGAGCTTAACAAAGTAGTTGTGACAGTAGTGTTTGTGCTTCTGTTCCTTGAAAGCTAATTAGTATTCATTCCCTTCCGTCTGCCAGAAGTTATGTTTCAATGTGCCCTTTTGTCCAGAATGAAATAGATATACATGCTGGAACTTCTGTAATCTTTTTGTGTTGGCTCATCCAAAAACAAAGAGAGATATGAAATGCTGGTTAGCTCTGAATGTTTATTTAATTATTACTATGCGTAAGATTTAAGATTATCTATACCTCAAATGCTAGAGATCACACAATTGGCAGTAGCCTTTTAAATGATGTGTATCCAGTTTTTGTCATACTAACTGAAAATTCATAATGTATTGTGGCATTGGTCAGCTCAGTTGGCTGGACAGCTGGTTTACAATGCAAAGTCGACCAAGAGTTTGGGTTGAATTCCCACGCTGGCTGAAGTTACCAACAAAGACTCAGCTTCTCAACCTTTCGCTTTGCCTGAGGCATGGTGACCCTCAGCTTAAACCATCGCCAATTGTTTCTCTCGATTGTGAGGGTAGTCTTATGGTTCCATTAGGCTACAGCGACCCTTACTTTTTACTGTGACACTGCACATTACAACACCTGAGATTCTTTATAAAGCTAGATATTTTGTCATCATAACCTGAGCGTACTTTAGTATTTATCCATTCTATTCAAAATGTATTCTACTGCTACAATATATAACTTTAAATCTGACTGTTAAAATTATACACAGAATCAAAAAAAAACCTGCATGGCTGTGATAGAATTTACATGGCGCTCTGATGCAGTTTCAGGGGGGTGGATAAGTTTGAGGTCTGTTGAACAGCAGGTCATTTTTATTTCCATGTGAAAGTATTTTCCACTCAAATCAGAAATGAAGCTTGTCATTCTAAAGTTGGAATAATATGGAAAAGATTTGTGTCAATTACTAAAGTCCTAACTGTACTGATATAATAATTCTCAGTTTTGTAGGAAGATTTCCAACTGATGTTTATCACGTCACCCACAGATTTGTCTGTAAAGTTCCCCATAGTGTCAACACTTGGTAAATGGTCATTTTCAATTGTCTCAATTTTTATTTGTTGTAACTGACAAATCATACATCATTCTGACAATAAAGGAATCTTTGTCTCAATGAAATATTTAAGATTGTGATTGATCCATCACCTTTTGGTGAAAGAAAATATTCTAGTTTTATTACACTGTGTAATAATCATGTTTTTATCTTCTTTCCCCATTTAGGTAGTTGGAATATTTGCAGGCTTTGGTCTTTTGCTGTTAGTAGCGTCACCTTTCCTCCTACTGGCCACACCATTTGTTCTTTGCTGCAAGTGCAAATGTAACAAAGGGGATGATGATCCTTTACCCACATAGACCTGATGCTCGGAAACAGGACAACAATATTTAATGAACATTTTTGTTGTTTTAACTGCAATTTTAAACTGTCTTATTTTAGCCCATCATATATCCCAGTGCCAAAATTTGCTTTCCTGGTTTCCACCATTTAATCACACTCCAGAATCTGAGAGTGCCATAAGTTAAAACACAAAATTTTAAACCCGGTTTCCCAGACAAATTTACTTATTCAAATTAATGAACAGAAATGTGATACTCTGCACGAAGGCTCTGGAATATGAATGGTAAGCTCAGAAAAGTTCTCATTTAAATGGTTTCAAAAAAGCAATATCCTTAACAAGGTACTGCTCTTCACTTAAGTACAAAACATAGGTTATATGAAGGATGGAAAAAAGTGCAATGTTGTGTTAAACAGAAAATGCACAGCAGCTGCTTCAGATTTTGTAAAAGCAAAAGGCACACTAATATTTTAGACCTGATATCAGATTAGAAGGTTGTAATAAGTCAGGTCATCTATTTATCAAAATAGGTGCATTCTTATATTGCAAAAAACACACATATCGCTGACTCTAAAAGACCAATAGTCTAGTTTACTGTATAAAAGCCATCATAAGACATTTTGTTGATTTGAATGAAACATTTAAATGTTTCTTAATTATTAGGTGATTTACAGCTGCTTTTTACCTGAATCCATCTATAGTATCTCCATCTTTATATGTTTTTATTTTTTAACTTTCTAAATTTGTAAAGGTGTGCGGAATCTTAATAGTTACCTGCAATAAAAGGCTGAAGTTTCCTGGTACTGTAGAGATGTGTTTCATGGCAAATGTCAGGGAAAATGGGGGAAGAACATATTCCCAAGACCTTCCTGCCCTTGGGGTGGGGGAGAGGCGTTTGCAGGAGGGAAATGGGAATAAGATGGGTAGCTCAGCCATTGGGGCAGGCAGCCAATTAAGACTATAATTTCAAGCTATTTTCTCAAGATGCAGGTAGGATTTGGCATCTCTACTGCCAACATATTATGTGTCTTACCATGTGGTCTCAGTTGATATTCTAGATGTTGGACATGTACTTCAGCATCAAGGGTTGCAGCTGTAACTTTTGTTACATTTGTTCTCACTCCCTCTCACTGCCTTAATGGTTTCATCCAATGATTTTGAGCCTGTTTCTCTCCTAATCCAGTCCTTGCAATTTACTAATTTATCTGTGGGGAAGAGTTGGAGGAGTGACTAGTAACTGGGAAAAGAAACTAAAGGGAAAGGGAGTGACGAGGACAAGATTCCCAATGGTTCACCATTAGTTTGATGAACCAAATCTTCCGGCACAGAAGAATTGATAATAAATATGATACAAAATAAAAATCAAATTGAAGAGCAAAATCGAATCACTAAGTTCGGTGTTATTGTCAATCAGTTATTTGCTATCAATTTTGCTCTATATTAACATCACATTGTGATATGTCTATGCTGTCAATCTCTACCTTACAAGCCATTTTATTATAATGGCCAAAACTAATCTCTATAATGATTTGTGTAAAACTATGAGTTACAATCACCAGCAAGAAAGAAGTCAAAGTCCTTTGTTTTTATTAAGTACCGAAAGTGCAATGGGCTATTCAAACATGTTGTGTTTGTGCCTTTTTCTCAATTCAGTTGAGTCTTAGCATTTTATTTGTTGTCATATGAAAGAATGGGAAGATGTAGACAAGCAGTTAATTTGTGAGGAAGTATAAATTAAGCTCAGCACCAGGTAATGAAGGAGGTGAGGGACAGTTGCAAAGTGGAGTTGAAATATGAAACGGAATGAATGTTTGAAAGTATTCAGGGACATCTGGCTTTCATGTGTTGAAGCTTTAAAACCTGTCTTCACTTGCTGTCAGAACAGTTCTCCAAAAGAATTCTTATTTAGTAATGTTCAATTAACCATCCAGAAGTGTGCACTGAGCAAGGTAGCATTGTGAAGACCATTTGTTACATTTTTTATTTCCCTGAGTCTTTTTTTTTGGGGGGGGGGGGTTCTCCACCAGGTGAGCCTTGACTCCAACTGTCACAAAGATAGCCTTCACTTGATCAGATAGTCAGATTGATTAATTACATTCCCAGGGATGGAATGGCATTTCACTTTGTTTCAGCCTATTTATTCCATGATGCAGACCATGTTTTGGCCTTTGATGCCAAATGGTAAAAGACTGTTAAAAATTACAGTGACACAAAATACATATTTCAGTAGTTACTAAATACCTTTTGCAAGCAGAAGACAGTTAATGATCATGCCTGTTGTGTTACGATATATTTTTGTATTTTTTTTTGGTTCTACCCTCGACAGAAACTACCTAGTCTGACTGTTCTATAAAGGGGCTAGATATTACTTGCTTCCGCCAATGAGGAGGGTGCCCCCAGCCTTGCACCTTTCCCGTCATCCGTGAGCTCACCTCACCCCCATACTTATGAAGGTTGGCATATGTCAAAATCAGCAAACCAGCTCCTGTATGTGAATAAATAAGAGTTAAGTTCAGTTGACTCCAATATTATCCTGACCAGATGGTCATGGGGCTGATGTGGCAAGAAGGTGGGAGACAACAGACCATTTTTCTTTAGAGAAGTTTGTCAAATGCAAGGAAGGAAGGATGTATATGTCAAGGGCACCACATTCCTCCCAACCCCCACAGACGATAGTGCCGCTACCTTCCTCCCACATGACCTTGAAAATCCACCCTTCCAATCTCCCAAACTGGTCAAAATCTCTCCCAACCACATCCCCCTGGTTTATCTGGGTAGGGATTACATTGAACTGCCTTTTTAGGATAAGTTGCCACGATCAGAGAGTGGGAGTTTCTCTCCACGAGGGGTAATTCTGCACTAATTTAGCCCATCCACAGTGTGATATGGCTGTGACACCCACACGTTCTCTGCTTCTCAGCTGGCTGCAAATGTTTTGCCCCCAGGATGGATCATCTGCTTCCCCTTGACCAAGACATAGTACAAACCTAATTTGAACCAGCCAAGTTAAGAAAGGCTGATTTAAATTAGCATATTAAAAAGGATCATAATTTGAACCAATCTTGAAGATGTTTGTATTTGTATTTAGTGATCTTATTTCCTTCCGTAGATTCCTGACAAATATTGTAATAATCCTTTAAAAAAAAGACATTTTTAAATCTATTTTTAAATCTCTCTCTCTCTACCAAGGTAGAATTGTATAAGTCAATATCTTGCAAATAAGTTTTTTTTTATATAATTTCTTTGGCCTGAAAGGACTAATGACACTATAACCTCCATTGTTGCCCATGAACCGTCTTTATACAATAAGTGTTATTGTTTATTGTTATACAATGTGATCAAATATTGCAATAACAAGTTGCAACACTTATTTGGAGAATCATAAAATCCCTACAGTGTAGAAGCAGGCTATTTGGCCAATCATGTCCACATCGACCATCCAAAGACCATCCCATCCAAATTCAAACCCTACCCCTGAATTTCCCCATTGCTAACCCACCTAACCAACATATATATCATTACAAAAATGTGAATGCAGAAAAGCAAAAAAGTTATTTATGAAAGGAACAGGATTGTGTAAAGCTAGAGATCACAATGTTTGGAAGAAATTCAGCTTGTTCCAGTTTCTAACGTGGAATGGGTAATGTTATCTGAACCTGTGCCTCAATTTTTAAGAAATTAGAAAGCATTAGAAACCTAATGGAGGCCTTGAGTCTTGCCCTGGTTAAAATATTAATGATGTAGAACAGCTATATGAACCATGCATGGGGAATTTATGCCATGAATTTGAATAAACACACTTGCAATGGGGTCAAATGTTGAGAGCTCAATTTACATATACAAGGCCACAACTACTGTTCATGTGAATGCACTGCCCAACACAGTACTCCAGAACAAGCCTCACTAATGTCTTGTACAACCTCAACCTGACATCCCAGCCCCTATACTCAAAGGAGCATTGAACAAAAGTGTGCTAAACACCTTCTTAACCACCTTATCTACGTGGGACACAAATTTCAAAGAATGATGTACCTGAACCCTTAGGTATCTCTGTTCTACAACACTATCCAGAGTCCTACCATTAATTCTATAGGTCATGTCCTTGTTTGTAATACTGAAATGCAACACCTTTCATTTATCCAAATTAAACTCTAGTCGCCCTCTTATAGAAACAAAATTATTAAACTGGAGACGATTCAAAAGATTTACTAGGATTTTGCTGGGAATGGAAGGTTTGATATGTAGAAACAGACTGGATAGGCTAGGACCTTTGTCACTGCAATGTAGGAAGTTGAGGGCTGACTGTATTAGGTTTATAAAATCATGAGGGGCATAGATAAGGTGAGTGATAAAGGATCTTTCTCCCCAGGGTGGAGATTTTCAAAACTAGGAAGCATGTTTTTAAGGTAAGCGGAGAAAGATTTAGAAAGGGCATGAGGGGGGTCCTTATCACACAGAAAGTGGTTCGTGTGTGGAACGAACTGCCAGAGAAAGTGGTAGATGCAGGTACAGTTACAATATTCAAAAGACATTTGGATAAGTCCATGAACAGGAACCATTGGACAGATATGGGCCAAGCGCAGATCGGTGGGGCTAGTTTAGTTTGGAAACATGATCAGTGTGGACTGGTTTGACCAAAGGGTCTGTTCTCCTGATGTGTTTCCTTATATCTCTATAACTGGAAAGCACCTGGGTTCCAGCTTAGCAGCTGCCACACTCCCAAGGAGGATCACTCTCAAAGTTAACAAATCAAGATCCACCCTTCCTGGCTTTATACCTGAATAAGAAACAGGACGTGTTCAACTTCACTCTGTAGAGTCATAAACATGTTGCCCTCCCTCCCTCCCCCCAGAATTGCATCCTCCCAATCTCCTTGGGTTTTATAGTTGCATGCTGTAGGGCTTTGGAGCGACATAAAACTTCAATTTATATTCCCATTAATTTGTATCAATTGGAAGTTGCTAAAACCTAACATATCTTAACTAGGATATCTGCCAGTAAGAAAATCTGCTCAGCACAGCACTTCACCAAACCTCAGATCATAAAACTCAAAACACAAAGAAAAAATCACTGAAGAAAGAAGATGTGTACAAATGGCTGGCTGGGTTTTGACAGCAGCATTGTAAGAATCAGTTCTTTTCCAGTGCTTGGAAAAAATATAGTTTTTTTTCCTGAAAACAAGTAAAAAAGAAATTGAGAAAGTCAACTTTCAAGTAGATGACTTCAGATTGATACAGTTGGAAATCACAGTGAAGTGTTTGAATTCTTGCTTGTCAATATATTGTGAGTCTGAAAATCCACTATTGTGAGAGTGGACATGAAGGAAGTGGGCTTAAGAAATTTCCCAGGCCCCACTTGTTCATTTAGTCATCACTTCAAAATCAGTGTGATGGTCTGGACTCACCTTCATTCAGCACCAAAGAAAATAATCCCTTTTATTTGTAGAAAATATACTGTGGAGTTGCTGCTCAGTTATCACATAAACCAGATGATTCATTCCATCTATCCTGATATGTTTCCCTACTATAATTTTTAAAGCCTTTAGAATTTTGAGAGAATTCTCACCCAAAACAGGAACCTATTGGAAATTCTTCTAATCAGCCTGTTCATTGGTGTTAATACAACCTACGGAGCAGGGAGCTTAAACCCGGGCGTCCTGACTCAGAGGTAGAGACCACTTGATTACCACTCTACAGTGAGAACCAAAGGAACCTATTGGAGGAACTTGTGCAGGATCTCAAAACCTGTGTGCATTTACTCTGGAAATGTCCTATCTTGAAAAGGACATATGATCTCAGAAATTGTGTCCCTATTTCAGACGTACAATTTGCAGAACACAAGCAGACATTCAATTCAACTGTCTATTTCATCTAAGCTTATCAGCAATATTGCCTGTCCCTTTTTCTCTCTCTCTCCAAGTACTTAACTATGCCTTTACTTCAAAATAAAGCCCCTGGCATTACTGAGTTTTCTTTAGTCATTATGCTAAACGTATTTTCTGTACACATAGGTAATAAACAATTTGATTTGTCGTGGATTTTTTTTTGTTTACAATCGAATATAAATATTACTTTAGGGAAAATAAGTACAAAGGTTGTCTGTGACAAACCACATCATTTAGCCTCAGTACTTTTTAAAAACATTGACGTATCTTACATTGTTGAAATTGCCCATTTTTCATTTATTTAAGTTCTATATAATCAGTGTAGCAGAATAGTAATGCTTGTTTTGAGAATGTTTAATGATTTCTTTGTGGCCTGTCGTTTAGTACTGAGATGTTGCAAAACAATGTTTTTTTTGTGCGCGTCTTAATGTCTTTTTATATTAACGATAAGGAATGTATAAATAATTTCAGCTTATTTTTCCTCCTTTCTGAGATATTTCCACGTGACTTAAACCCGGTCTCTCCTTCCAGTTTTGTAATCTAAGTATGTAATCTAAAGGGGTCAGTTATTAATGCCTTAAAATGTTTCTGTGAACTCCGTTAATGTTAGCAGAGCCTGTAGATAAAACCTAGAATGCTAATGCAGAGTATTTGCCTAATCTCATATGTTTGAAGATCTTGTTATCTCTGTCCTATGTATTGCTAAGCATGGAAGAAACTTGTATGTAAATAACTAAACGTATTCCTGCATTTAAAAAATATATAATTGGTATCTCATTTTCTAAAATAAAAGAATGCAAGTACCCATTATTCCTTTGTGTTGCTAAAATTGAATTTAATTATATACCTTTGCATTTCAAATTTGATCAAGTATTTCTGAGGGGTTTCCACTACATAGAAACAGTGGTACACTCAGTTCTGAAACAAGGTCTTGGTCATTTTCCACTTGTGTTTAGCTGCAGCTGAACAATAATGAAATTCTATTTCAGTGAGTCCCTAGACCTCAATCATACCAAAAGCTGCATACTTTATATTGCTCCTGATTTTATGCAGTAAAGGAAGTGCAACTTTCATTGTTGGTAAGTTTCTTTATTCATTCATGGGATGTGGGCATCACATGTGGGCTGGATGAGCATTTATTGCCCATCTAATTGCCCTCGAAAAGGTGGTGGCAAGCTGCTTTCTTGAACCGCTGCAGTCCACATGCTGTAGATGGACCCACAATATCATAAAGGAGGAAACTGCAGAATTTTGACCAGAACCTGTGCAGGAACGACAATTTATTTCCAAGTCAAGATGGTGCGTGGCTTAAAGGGGAGTTTGCAAGTGGTGGTGTTCCCATTTGCTACCCTCTTAATTCTAAATGGGTAATGATTGTGGGTATGGAAGTATATTCCAAGGATCATTGGTGAATTTTGACAGAGCATCTTTTTGATGGTACACACTACTGGTGCTAAGCATCATTGGTGGAGGGACTGAATGTGGTTGTGATGCCAAGGGTTGTTTTGTCCTGAATGGCATTGAACTTCTAGGCTTGAAACTGCACTCATCCATGCAAATGTGGAGTATTCCATCACACTCCCTGACTTGTGCCTTGTAGGTGGTGGGACAGGTTTTGGGGAGTCAGGAGGTAAGTTACTCGCTGCAGGATTCCTACCCTCTGACCTGCTCTTGTAGCATTGTATTTGTGTGGCTAGTCCAGTTCAGTTTCTGGTCAATAGTAATCCCCAGGATATTGTTAGTGAGGCATTCAGTGATGGTAATGCCATTGAATGTTAGAGGGCAATGGTTGGATGAAAACTTCCAAAAGAACTTGGGACAAGAAGTATGCTATTCAAATACAGCTAACATTTTGAGTCTATAATAAAGCCACAAGGATGAAAATATTATTCAGAAATAATAATTACAATCTGTAGACAACCCATAAACGGTGATTGTTGACATTTTTGTATTGGTCTATTTTATACTTACCTGTAGTGTTTGATTTAACACAGTTGATGAAATAATGAAAATGCTGGAAATACAATCTAAAAACAGAAAAATTGTAACAGTATTCAATAACATGAGGCACAGCTGAGGAAAAGAAAAAATTGGACTTTGTAATGCTACACCAACCAACCCAGATTTTGATCAGGACATGGGCAAGGCTGGTAGGTGTAGGGAATGTTGGATGATGGGAGAAATTGAGGTTTTGGTCAAGAAAAAAAAAGTATATGTCAGGTATAGCAGCAGAGATCAAGTGAATCCCTAGAAGATTATAAAAACAGTAAAAGTATATTTGAGAAAAATCAGGAGGACCAAAAGGGAATATGCGAAAGCTTTGGCAAATAAGGCTAAGGAGAATCCAAAGGGATTCTACAAATACATTAAAGACTGAAGAGTAACTAGCGAGATAGATAATAAGGCCCCTTAAAGATCAACAAGGCGGTCTTTGTGTGGAACTGCAGGACAAGGGGCAAGATACTAAATGAGTATCTTGCATCAGTGTTTACTGTGGAGAACAATATGGAAGCTAGAGAACTTGGGGAAATACATAAAGATATCTTGAAAAATGTCTGCATTACAGAGGTGGAGGTGCTGGCTGTCTTAAAATGTATAAACCTGGACAAATCCCTGGGACCTAATCAGGTGTACCCTAGAACTTTGTGGGAAGCTAGGGAAGTGGTTACTGGGCCCCTTGCTGAGATATTTGTATTACCAATAGCCACAGGTTTGGTGCCAGAAGACTGGAGGGTGGCTAACATGGTGATAACAAAAAGCCAGGTGAGCCTGACATCAGTGGTGGGCAAGTTGTTTTAAGGATCCTGAAGGACAGGATTTACATGTATTTGGAAAGGCAAAGGCTAATTAGGGATAGTCAACATGGCTTTGTGCGTGGGAAATCATGTCTCAATAACTTAATTGAGTCTTTGAAGAAATAACATAGAGGATTGATGACGTTAGAGCGGTGAATGTGATCTATATGGACTTCAGTAAGGCATTCAACAAGTTTCCGTATGGTAGACTGGTTAGCAAGGTTAGATCACATGGAATACAGGGTGAATGAGCCATTTGGATACAGAACTGGCTCAAAGGTAGGAGACAGGTGGTGGAGGGTTGCTTTTCAGATTGGAGGCCTGTTACCAGCGGTGTGCTATAAGGATCAGTGCTGGGTCCGCTGCTTTTTGTCATTTATACAAATAATTTCATTATGAACATAAGAGGTATGATTAGTAGGTTTATAGATGACACCAAAATTGGAGGTGTGGTGGACAGCAAAGAGTACAATAGGACCTTGATCAGGTGGGTCATTGGGTCGAAGAGTGCCAGATAGAGTTTAATTTAGATAAATGTGAGGTGCTGCATTTTGGAAAGGCAAATCAGGGTAGGACTTAAACACTTAATGATAAGGTCCTGTGCTGTGCTGCTGAACAAAAAGACCTTGGGGTGCAGGTTCATAGTTCCTTGAAAGTGCAGTCTAAGGTAGATAGGATAGTGAAGAAGACATTTGGCATGCTTTCCTTTATTGGTCAGTGCATTGAATGTAGGAGTTGGGAGGTCATGTCATGGCTGTATAGCACATTGGTTAGACCACTTTTGGAATACTGTGTGCAATTCTGGTCTCCCTGCTGTAGGAAGGAAGTTTGATTAGATTAGATTAGATTAGATTACTTACAGTGTGGAAACAGGCCCTTCGGCCCAACAAGTCCACACCGCCCCGCCGAAGCGCAACCCACCCATACCCCTACATTTACTCCCCTACCTAACACTACGGGCAGACACGGGGAGAATGTGCAAACTCCACACAGTCAGTCGCCTGAGGCGAGAATTGAACCCGGGGCTCTGGCGCTGTGAGGCAGCAGCGCTAACCACTGCGCCACCGTGCCACCCTTGTGAAACTTGCAAGGTTTCAGAAAAGATTTATGAGGATTTTGCCAGGGTTGGAGGGTATGAGCTATAGAGAGAGGCTAAATCAGCTGAGACTGTTTTCCTTGAAGTGTCGTAGGCTGAGGGTTGACCTTATAGAGGTTTATAAAATCATGAGGGGCATGGATAGGGTGAATACCCAAGGTCTTTTCCTCAGGGTGGTGGAGTTAAATGTAGGGGGTATAGGTTTAGGGTGAGAGGGGAAAGATTTAAAAAGGACCTGAATGGGAACTTTTTCACACACAATGTGGTGCGTGTATGGAATGAGCTGCCAGAGGAAGTGATGGAGGTTGGTACAATTACACCGTTTGAAATGCAGCTGGATAGGTCTATGAATAGGAAGGGTTTAGAGTGATGATGGGCTAAATGGGACTAGATGAATTTAATATATCTTAGCTCGGCTGTGTAGATGGACACCACTGCTTTTGCCAAATTGTTGGCTTTTTAAAATTCACATGTGGGACTTGGGCATTGCCAGCTGGCCAGCATTTAATGCCTGTCCCGAGTTGCCTTTGAACTGAGTGGCTTACTCCGCCAATTCTGAGGGCAATTAAGAGTCAACCACATTACTGTGGGTCTGGAACCACATGTAGGCCAGACCAAGTAAGGATGGCAGATTTTGTTCCCTGAAGGACATTAGTGAACCAGATGGGGCTTTTTTTTCCTGACAATCATCTCATGGTCGTTAATAGATTCTTAATTTCAGATTATTATTGAATTCAAATTCCGCCATCTGCCGTGGTTAAATTTGAATCCAAGCACACAGAACATTAGTTGGGTTTCGAGATTAATTGACTAGCAATAATGCCCCTAGGCTATCGCATCCCCAAAATAGTTTAAAATTATTAATATTATTAAACATTGCAAAGAAAAAATAGTGGGAAATGAAAAGCTAGTTTTTTGTCATTAAGCCTGAAATTGGAAAATCATTTGTATTTTTGTTTACCCTATTCTTCTAATCAACCTATTCAGAGATATCATTACACACTTCTGGAGCAGCTGGGAGCTGAACCCAGGCCTCCTGGGCCAGGGGTAGGGACACTACCACTGCACCACAAGAGGGACCTAACTGTGGGACACTTCACAAATTTATGAGTCATCCTTGTGGAGGGGCCATGCTAATCTTCTCTGTATCGTTCCAACTTTAGTATTTGTATGTTAACCTATTTCACACAAATCAGCTAATTCCCAATTTAAAATAGCTGCCAGAGGGACTTTGGATATCTAGTGTACTTGAACTCAGTGTATATTGTATTACTTGAAAGTGGGAAGTTTTTCAAGAAAGCATCAATTAGATGCTAGTTATTCTTTAAAATAGGGTAGCAATTTGAATTTAAAAAGACACTTCCACTGCAGCTTAAAGGGTTTCTTTGTGAGTTGTGCTAAGCATCTAACTTTATCTGCTCAACCCTCCCCCACACACACTCCGAAAATTTCTTCTTTACCATTGTTCAATGAAATGTATGACTGATGATGATAGGTCATTGCACTGAATACGGTCCTGTATTAGAAATGCGCATGTGGTATCCAGGCTCAAACTACTTGAAGCCCCTGAGGACATGCTCCTCTCTCCCCTCTTCTTCCATCCTGTAGATGACTATCTCCATTTACCCAACTCAATCCATGCTTCCTGATTCCACCTCAAAATCATTACAAATTTACACCCTCGGTATATGTGTCCTGCAGCTCCTTTTCCAGTGCACTAATTAAAAGATAATAGCTTTTGGGTTGGCATGGTGGCTCAGTGGTCAACACTGCTGCCTCATAATGCCAGGTACCCCAGTTTGATTCCATCCTAGGGGGACTGTCTGTGTGGAGTTTGCACAGTCTCCCTTTGCGTGGGTGTCCTTCATGTGCTGTGGTTTGCTCCCACAGTCCAAAAATGTATAGGTTAAATGGCTTAGCTATGGGAAATGCAGGGTTACAGGGAAAGCATAGGAGGTGGGATAGTCTTTGGGAGGGTGGGCGTGGACTTGATGGGCTGAATGATCTGCTCCCACAGTGTAGAGATTCTAACTGACTCTTCAACTGATTAGAAAAATGTTTCTGTTAATTTAAAAAGCATTGTTTCCAGATAATAGCTGGCACATCTTCACTGCCTGTCAGAAGTTCAGTTCTCTTGCTCATTAGAAATAATCTTTTCTCTTATAGCATGTCAACTGTTAAAATGTAAGCTCGTAAAAGGCTTCGGTTCTGTTCTTGTATCTTAAAAGTCCTTTTTAAATTTTGCACTTCTGGACAGGATACAAAAAGAAAATTGCATTTCTTGTATTGTGAACAATGTGGTTGATTCATAACCATCCTCTGAAATGACCTGTTAATTATAGTAAGATTCAAGTAAATCATGAAGGTACAACTGAATCTGACATCAATGAGAGGGTGGACGCCAATCTAGAATGAGCAGTGAAAGAGAGAGAGGTCTGAGACACTGCACTAGACAGCTGTATTTGATAACCTACCACATAAAGGTATAAATGAAGGTGTATTACAATAGGAGACAAAGTGAGGGAGTCACACTGAAAGGAGTAAAGTTACTGATCAAAATCATAAGGACAAATTGAAATTTAAGCAAGACTTCTTCAAAAAAAACTCTACAAGCCAGGCCAAGCTAAAAATGTAGTTTCACAGAGTGGAATTCACTGAATGAGTCCCTGAATGTCACACCTTATAAGCTGCTGAGGAAACTTCAAAGAGAGGCACCTAGATTTCGAAGGGCAATGATGTAAGGTTATCTAATTACCTTCTCTCAGCAAGAAAACTCTCTCTTAGAGTATTCCTCTCTTAAAGTAATATTCCAGACATGATATGAATTGAAAGATATGTGCTCTCGCCTTCCAGTAATATACACAAGGGGGGTTAAAGTCAATTGCAACCCCTGGTCTGTATGCATTAGTGGACTGATATACTAATGTATGTTGAAGGACACAGCTTAAAGATGACCATCAGGCATCATTGCACTGCAACTAAAAAGAAAAGATACTTTGTTAACCTGAATGCCAGAAACCAGTCAATAAGCCAGACACTGTCAAATATAAAGAAACAAGACAAAAGAATTTCAGCAAGAATCTCCAAATTGACTGCTCAATTGCCAATGTCTATGCTTCTGGTATTGCTCAACATAGCAGGAACTTTCCAGTACATATAATTAGGAACATGGGACTGGGATATCATAGCAATTGCAGACACATGGCTTAGGGATGGACAGGACTGGCAGCTTAATGTTCAAGGATACAAATTCCACAGGAAGGACAGAAAGGGAGGCAAGAGAGGAGGGCGAGTGGCATTTTTGATAAGGGATAGCATTACAGCTGTGCTGAGGGAGGATATTCCTGGAAATGCATCCAGGGAAGTTATTTGGGTGGAACTGAGAAATAAGAAAGGGATGATCACCTTGTTGGGATTGTATTATTGACCCCCTAATAGTCAGAGGGAAAATGAGAAACAAATTTGTAAGGAAATCTCAGATATCTGTAAGAATAATAGGGTGGTTATGATAGGGGATTTTAACTTTCCAAACAAAGACTGGGACTGTCATAGTATTAAGGGTTTAGGTGGAGAGAAATTTGTTAAGTGTATACAAGAAAACTTTCTGATTCAGTATTGGATGTACCTACTAGAGAAGGTGCAAATCTTGACCTACTCATGGGAAATAAGGCAGGGCAGGTGACTGAGGTGTCAGTGGGGGAGAGTAATTCTATTAATTTTAAAATAGTGATGGAAAAAGATAGACCAGATCTAAAAGTTGAAGTTCTGAATTGGAGAAAGGCCACTTTTGACAGTATCAAGCAAGAACTTTCAAAAGCTGACTGGGGGCAGATGTTCGCAAGTAAAGGGATGGCTGGAAAATGGGAAGCCTTCAGAAATGAAATAACGGGAGTCCAGAGAAAGTATATTCCTGTCAGGGTAAAAGGAAAGGCTGGTAGGTATAGAGAATGCTGAATGACTAAAGAAATTGAAGGTTTGGTAAAGATAAAGGAGGAAGCATATATAAGGTATAGACAGGATAGATCAAGTGAATCCTTAGAAGAGTATAAAGGCAGTAAGTGTATACTTAAAAGAGAAATCAGGAGGGCAAAAAGGAAACATGGGATAGCTTTGGCAAATAGAGTTAAGGAGATTCCAAAAGGCTTTTACAAATAGATTAAGGATAAAAGGGTAAGTAGGAAGAGAATAGGGCCTCTCAAAGATCAGCAAGGCAGCCTTTGTGTGGAGCCGCAGAAAATCGGGGAGATACTAAACAAGTATTTTGCATCAGTATTTACTGTGGAAAAAGACATGAATGATATAGAATGTAGGGGAATAGATGGTGACATCTTGAAAAATGTCCATATTACAGGAAAGGAAATGCTGGATGTCTTGAAATGCATAAAAGTGGATAAATCCCCCTGACCTGACCAGCTGTACCCTAGAACTCTGTGGGAAGCTAGGGAAGTGATTGCTGGGCCTCTTGCTGAGATATTTGTATCATCGATAGTCACAGGTGAGGTACTCGAAGACCGGAGGTTGGCTAACGTGGTGCCACTGTTTAAGAAAAGTGGTAAGGACAAGCCAGGAACCTGTAGACCAGTGAGCCTGATGTCGGTGGTGGGCAAGTTGTTGGAGGGAATCTTGAAGGACAGGATGTACATGTATTTGGAACGGCAAGGACTAATTAGGGATAGTCAACATGGCTTTGTGCGTGGGAAATCATGTCTCACAAACTTGATTGAGTTTTTTGAAGAAGTAACAAAGAGGATTGATGAGGGCAGAGCGGTGGATGTAATCTATGTGGACTTCAGTAAGGCATTCAACAAGGTTCCCCATGGGAGACTGGTTAGCAATGTTAGATCTCCTGGAATATAGGCAGAACTAGCCATTTAGATACAGAACTAGCTCAAAGGTAGAAGACAGAGGGTAGTGGTGGGGGGTTGTTTTTCAGACTGGAGGCCTGTGCCACAAGGATCAGTGCTGGGTCCACTACGTTTTGTCATTTATATAAGACCATAAGACATAGGAGCGGAAGTAAGGCCATTCGGCCCATCGAGTCCACTTCGTCATTCAATCATGGCTGATGGGCATTTCAACTCCACTTACTCGCATTCTCCCCGTCGCCCTTAATTCCTTGTGACATCAAGAATTTATCAATTTCTGCCTTGAAGACATTTAGCGTCCCAGCCTCCACTGGACTCTGTGGCAATGAATTCCACAGGCCCACCACTCTCTGGCTGAAGAAATGTCTCCGCATTTCTGTTCTGAATTTACCCCCTCTGATTCTCAGGCTGTGTCCACGGGTCCTAGTCTCCTCGCCTAATGGAAACAATTTCCTAGCGTCCACCCTTTCCAAGCCATGTATTATCTTGTAAGTTTCTATTAGATCTCCCCTTAATCTTCTAAACTCCAATGAATACAATCCCAGGATCCTCAGCCGTTCCTCATTTGTTAGACCTACCATTCCAGGGATCATCCGTGTGAATCTCCGCTGAACACGCTCAATATAAATGATTTGGATGTGAGCTTAAGAGGTATAGTTAGTAAGTTTGTAGATAACACCAAAATTGGAGTTGTAGTGGACAGCGAAGAAGGTTACCTTGGTTTACAATGGGATTTTGATCAGATGAGCCAATGGGCTGAGAAGTGGCAGATGGAGTTTAATTTAGATAAATGTGAGGTGCTGCATAAATGTGAGGTCCAGAACTAGAGGGCATAGGTTTAGGGTGAGAGGGGAAAGATATAAAAGAGACCTACGGGCAACTTTTTCACACAGAGGGTGGTACATTTATGGAATTGCAACATTTAAGAGGCATTTGGATGGGTATATGAATAGGAAGGGTTTAGAAGAATATGGGCCAGGAGCTGGTAGGTGGGACTAGATTGGGTTGGGATATCTGGTCGGCATGGACGGGTTGGACCGAAGTGTCTGTTTCCATGCTGTACATCTCTGTGAATCTATGACTTCCTTGAGCAATTCATCCCACATATGAACCACCCTCTGTGTGAACAAGTTGCCCATCAGGTCCCTTTTAAATCCTTCTCTTCTCCTTCTAAATATATGCCCTCTAGTTTGAGCACTTTATCTATGCTCCTCATAATTTTATAAACCTCTATAAGGTCATCCCTCAAACCGTTAAGGTCTAGTGATAAAGGTCATGGCAACATCCTGGTAAATCTTTTCTAAACCTTCTCTAATTTAATATCCTTCCTATAGCAGGGTGATCAGAATTGAACTCGGTACTGCAAAAGTGGCCTCGCCAATGTTCTGTACAACCTCAACATGATGTCTCAACTCCTATACTCAATAGTCTGGGCAAGCATGTTTAAGACTTTCTTAACCATCCTGTCCACCTGCAACTTAATTTTCAAAGAACTATGTACCTGAACCCTTCGGTCTCTCTGCTTTACAACACTATGCAGGGTCGAAAAGTGTGGTGCTGGAAGAACACAGCAGGTCATGTAGCATCCAAGGAGCAGAAGAGTCAATGTTTCAGGCATAAGCCCTTCATTAGGATTTTCCTGGATGCTGCCTGACCTACTGTGTGTTTCCAGTGCCACAGTTTGTGACTCTGACTCTCTTGCATCTGCAGTCCTCGCTTTCTCCTAACACTACCCAGGGCCCTACCATTAACTGTACAAGTCCTGCCCTTGTTCATTTACCAAATTGCAATACCTCAGTTATCTAAATTAAACTCCATTGGCCACTCCTCAGCCCATTGGCCCAAATGATCAAGATCCTTTTGTAGCCTTAGACAACCGTCTTCACTATCAACTATATACACTAAGTTGATGTAAGTTGCAAACTTACTAACCATGTGTCCTAAATTCTCATCCAAATTGTTTATATAATGACAAACAACAATGGACCCAGCACCAATCCCTGCGGAACACGGTTGGTCACAGGCCTCTAGTCCAAAAAAATCCTTCACTATCACTCTCTATCTCCTACCGTTAAATCAATTTTGTATCCAGTTGAGTAGCTCTCCCTGAATCCCATGTGATCTAACTTTACTAATCAGTCTAGCATGCAGAACATTGTAAAAAGCTTCATTAAAGTCCATGTAGACCACATCTGCTGCTTTGCACTCATCAGAACTAGGACATGAGACTTCATAAAAAGGACTGTAATTTGTACAGCATGAGAAGACAGTGCTGATTGGTTGGGCCACTATTGACCTGGAGATCCAGCAAGAACTGCTACCTGTCAATTTTAACTCTCAGACTAGGCAGGTAGATTCTGATTGGATAGGGTGTTGCCATGGGAATGGGACAGTGATTGATTATCTCCATGATCATTTCTGTTCATGGCAAAGGCACGATGCATGTACAAATTTGTGATAGGATTCTCCTTCAAATGAAACTCCTTCATTATTAATTGTATTATCACAAACCAGCATTTAACATGAGGCCCTGAAAGCAGTCATCAGTTCAGGCTCATGCATATAGTGGAACGTCTTAGGAGCAGACATATTTTCAGCTGCGATGTGAATAGCAGGTTGTGTTGAGTAATCTCAAAGTTTGAAAAGGAAATATTCACATATCTTGCAGCTGTTTCAAGAAAGCGGTCATGTCCTGCAATCCCATGGCAACACCCTGACCAGTCAAAACCTATGGGAATTAAGACTGACAGTTAACTGGTCAATGATGGCCCGGTCAATCAGTACCCCCTCTCAAACTGTATATCCTTTGGTCAAGTCTGTTATTTGTATCACAACCCTGATGAGTGTAAGTTGAAAACCTCAACTGTTTGTCTTCTTTCAACAAAATTCGAGTTCTGTATACTACCAAACAACAATGTGTTTTGGAGCTAATTTAACCAGACTTTCTGGAATAAGGAAAGAATGAGTTTATTATTTACTAAATGTGAAGAGAAGTAATACTTAAAGACTTACACACAGATTAGAAATGAGAAGTGGGTCCCAAAAATAAAGTAAATGGTATACAGTTTAGTCTCAGGATTGTATGTGAAGTCATAGAGTCTAACAAATGCACAGAAACAGACCCTTCGGTCTAACTCGTCCATGCCGATCAGGTAACCCGAAACAATCTAGTCCCATCTGCCAGCACCCGGCCCATATCCAGATGGCTTTTAAATGTTACAATGGTACTGGTCTCCACCACTTCCTCTGGCAGTCCATTCCATACACATACCACCCTCTGCGTGAAAAAGTTGCCACTTAGGTCTCTTTTATATCTTTCCCCTCTCACCCTAAACCCAAACCCTCTAGATCTGGACTCCCCGACCCCAGGGAAAAGACTTTGTCTCTTTACCATATCCATGCCCCTCATGATTTTATAAACCTCTATAAGGTCTCCCCTCAGCTTCCGATGCTCCAGGGAAAACAGTCCTAGCCCATTCAACCTCTGCCTGTAGCTCAAACCCTCCAACCAAGGCAAAGTCCTTATAAATCTTTTCTGAACCTTTTCATTTTCACAACATCCTTCCAATAGGAAGGAGACCAGAATTGCAGGCAATATTCCAACAGTGGCCTCACCAATGTCCTGTACAGCCGTAACATGACCTCCCAACTCCTGTATTTAATATTCTGACCAATAAAGGAAAGCATACCAAACACCTTCTTCACTATTCTATCTACCTGTGACTCCACTTTCAAGGAGCTATGAACCTGCATTCCAAGGTCTCTTTGTTCAGCAACACTTCCTAGGACCTTACCATTAAGTGTTAAAATCCTAATAAGATTTGCCTTACCAAAATGCAGCACCTCGCATTTATCTGAATTAAACTCCATCTGCCACTTCTCAGCCCATTGGCCCATCTGGTCAAGATCCTGTTGTAATCTGAGGTAACCTTCTTCGCTGTCCACTACACCTCCAAATTTGGTGTCATCTGCAAACTTACTAACTATACCTCTTATGCTCACATCCAAATTATTTAAGTAAGTGACAAAAAGTAGAGGACCCAGCACCGATCTTTGTGGCACTCCACTGGTCACAGGCCTCCAGTCTGAAAAACAACCCCCCACCACCACCCTCTGTCTTCTACCTTTGAGCCAGTTCTGTATCCAAATGGCTACTAGCTTCCCACAGAGTTCTAGGGTACACCTGATCAGGTCCTGGGGATTTATCCACCTTTACCCATTTCAAGACATCCAGCACTTCTTCCTTTGTAATATGGGCATTTTGCAATATGTCACCATCCATTTCCCTACAGTCTGTATCTTCTATATCCTTTTCCACAGTAAATACTGATGCAAAGTACTCATTTCGTATCTCCCTCATTTTCTGCAGCTCCACACAAAGGCCACTTTGCTGATCTTTGAGGGGCCCTATTCTCTCCCTAGTTACCCTTTTGTCCTTAACGTATTTGCAGAACTCTTTGGATTCTCCTTAATTCTATTTGCCAAAGCTATCTCATGTCCCCTTTTTGCCCTCCTGATTTCCCTATTAAGTATACACCTACTGCCTTTATACTCTTCTAAGGATTCACTTGATCTACCCTATCTATACCTGACATATGCCTCCTTCTTTATCTTTACCAAACCCTCAGTTTCTTTAGTCATCCAGCATTCCTTATACCTACCAGCCTTTCCTTTCACTGTAACAGGAATATACTTTCTCTGGATTCTCGTTATTTCATTTCTGAAAGCTTCCCATTTTCCATTCGTCCCTTTAACTGCGAACATCTGCCCCTAATCAACTTTCGAAAGTTCTTGCCTAATACCGTCAAAGTTGGCCTTTCTCCAATTTAGAACTTCAACTCTTAGATCTAATCTATCCTTTTCCATCATTATTTTAAATGTGATAAATGCTGTTACAGTTACAACATTTGAAAGACATTTGGATTGATACATGGATAAGAAAGGTTAGGGGGATATTGGCCAAATGCAGGCAAGTGGGTCTAGTTTAATTTGGGAAACTTGGTTGACGTGGAGTTGGACCAAATGGTCTATTTCCATGCTGTGTGCCTCTATGAATAGTTTCAACATGGTGGCACAGTGGTTCGCACTGCTGCCTCACAGCACCAGGAACTTGGGTTTGAATCCAGCCTCGGGAGTGTGGAGTTTGCACATTCTCCCTGTGTCTACGTGGGTTTCCTCTGGGTGCTCTGGTTTCCTCCCACAATCCAAAGATGTGCAGGCTAGATGAATTGGGAAATGCTAAATTGTCCATTGTGTTCAGGGATGTGTGGGTTAGATGCATTAGTAAAGGGTAAATGTAGGGAATGGGTTTGGGTGGGTTACTCTTTGGCGGGTTGGTGTGGATTTGTTGAGCGGAAGGGCCAGTTTCCACACTATAGGATTCTATGTTTAAAACAAATTTATTTGTTCTCCAGGAAGGTTATCCTTTCTTTTAATTAACCTCATCGTGACTGACTAAGGGGATGGCATTGAATAAGGAGGATAACCTCACCCAGTTTGACATAATAATTTGGGGAATCCCATCTGGAACCATAAGGGATCGTTGGCTGGGATCTGGTCATAAGAGTATGTGCAAACACCCAAAGTGCAGTATCTCCAGACCATGTGTCTGGAAAAGGAGCCCGCAATGTCTACCATTTCGCTTGAGCTGTTCAGGGAGAGATGGGCATCACAGGGAGTGGAGTGTATTATTTCCCCCTCCAACTCTATTTTGATTTAATCCCTGCCCTCCCCTTCACTGTTTGATCACGCAGCATTGCCCTTTGATGCTTATCACTGCTTGTCACTAGCCACTCGGGTGTTTCCTTTATTTGGAATGCAAATAAAGATTTACACACTTGCTTTTCACTGTGTCCAACACCTGCACACACCCAAAGAAAAAATAATACTCCAGACCAGCATCTCAATGTGTAGGCAGCTGTATTGGATTGAAGCACAGGTTAAAGCAGCCTAGTAAGCCTGCTTCGTGATGGACAACAAATAACGCCCACATCCCATGAAAGTATAGAAAAAAAGGTGAATATTACAATTCATCACAAGGTGCTAATTATTTTTTAAAATCCCTTGTTTAAAAATGTTCTTGGCCTTTTTCAGTCTTAACGGTTGTAGTTTTCAGCTTTTAAATTTTTCTCAGGGTGTTATCTAATCACTATTTTCTGATACACCGTTCAGCTTCACACTGTTTCACTTGTTTTGTTTGGATGACACCACCCTGCCCCTTGCCAAGTAAAACAAGGTGTGAGAATTTGCTCTGTCAAGAAAAGTGAAGATGGTGCTGAAATGTTGGTAAGTGCTCCCTCTAGTGTTTGCATGTTACCCAAATTCTGAGCGCATGAGATGACAAGCAGGTGAAGACCAGTTTGTTCATCAAAGCTGCTTGCGTATTATGATGACAACAGAGCTGTCTCCCACTGTACCAACGCCACCCCAATATGCTGTAACCTCTTCTGTTGGAAAGGAAAAACAAGGCCAATAGTGGAAAATTCCTCCCCAAACTCCAAACCAGTCCAGGAAACTATACAACCATGTGTTTTCTCCAGAAAGATTTACATTCTATAATCATGCAATCTCTGCCTCAGTCAAGAACCAGTCTACTTCCCTCTTAAAGTCAACATAAAAATAAGGTTTGATTTGCCAAGGTAGAGTTTAAATTCAATATCAGTAATACATGAAGATTAGTTAGTTTTAATAGTAAAGTTACCATTTGGGTGTCCTCCCTTAAAGTATTTTTTTACAAAAATGGCACCAAGTAGAAACTAATAGTGTTATGCCAATAGCATTAAGGAACGTAACCAACAATATACAGTGCTCATTCCTACACTAGAGCTCGACAAAAAGTAGCTCTGCACCAGCTGTATCTTGCAATCAGTGATCTGGCCTAACCCATTGGTAAAGGAAAATGATTTGATACTGGTGATAGATAGGAACACAGCACAATGGATTTTTACCGGACTGGTGGTCTCTCTATCAGCTTATGAGTGGTCCTGGTCTTCCCCAATCAGCTCAATTATCTTATACACAAACATACACACCACAAGCCCACCACCACTGTCACCATCTCCATTTACTGTAGACCTCTCAGCCTGGTTGTGTGAGCTTTCCCTGAAATGTGACGAAGGGAAGGAAGTGAATGGAAGAGCAGCTATTGATCATGCACAAGGAGGAGAGGGATGAAGTGTCCCCAGTAAGTGAGTAGGGAGTGCAGTGAACAGGAAAGGTTAGTAATGGTAGAGGATGAGATAGCTGGGAGCCCTTGAATGGTCAATTGTTCTGGCTCGTCACCCTTGGTGTGATGGTGTGTAATAGCAGAGTTAAGTGGAACTTTCGAGTATGAGGTAACAGACAGTGCTGAACACAGGAGATGTTTGACCTTCTATCTATATTGATGGACATCCCATTTTATGGTGGGGACAATACTGAACCTTACTGCTATCTCTGCCTACTCTGAGCATATCTGAGGGCGAGTAGTGGTCAACTGGAAGAATATTGACCTTCTCACCACTTCATCCACCTCGAGAGCTTTTTGCATGAATTGGGGAGTGGGTGTATTTTTCATCTGAGCCATGTTGTTGAGACATTAGACATAAACACCCAACGTGCAGAGCAGTTTCTGGTTTGCAGCATCCAAACTACTGTCCAGCTGATCTGAAAATACAGCACCAAAGCCTGGGAAGCTGGAAAGCGCTGGCAGTGACAAAAGCATCCATCGTGCTTACCACCAATAACTAAGTGTCCAGAATCCCATTTGCATAAATAATGAAGTAAGAACCGTGTGATTGCATGAAATAGCACACCCTGGAAGGATGGCATGAATAACACCATGAAACTCACACTTTAATTTCAAATGGAAAAATTCCACCAGTGTTGCTGTTTCCACAGATGATGCGGTTCCCACAACAGCCAGTTGGAGTGACTTTGCTGCAAAATCAAGCGTCATAAACCCAAAAGGAGTGGTCACACATGCTATGTTGTACCAAGGTCTTGTTCCAAAAGGCATGTGATTCAAATGACATGCTATGTTAAATATAGCTGTGACGCTTCTGAATCTAATGAAGTCCAGACCTCTGAATTCATGTCTATTTGTGAAGCTGCATTCAGAAATCAATTGAGGACTTCAAAAGAAATTGTTTCACACTGAAGTATATCAGTTATTTCACAGCGGAGTTGAAAAACCTTTTTCTGATTTCGTGAAGACTCGATAGCTTTAAATTCTTTTTGCAATTCTTCATCACTTGAAAACATTTTCAACCAGTTATGGGTACCAAAGCTTGCATAGCTTGTTAACAATTTTAAATTGTTAAATGCACTGTATTTATCAACAAAAGGGGACAATTCTATTATTCTTGAAGTGCAATATTTAGGCAGAAAACTGAAATTTGGAAACTAAAACTGACTGAGTTTCATATAACCTTCTACTAATTGAGTTTCTGGATGTAACCACAGATGCAATTGAACATTTGAAAAAAAAATCATTGCTCATATAGTCATAGAGATGTACAGCGTGGAAACAGACCCATCAGTCCAACCCTCTGCACCGACCAGTTATCCTAAATTAATCTCGTCCCATTTGCCAACATTTGGCCCATATCCTTCTAAACCCTTCCAATTCACGGACACAACCCGGTACCTTATAAATGTTTTTAATTTACCAGCCTCCATCACTTCATCGGACAGTTCATTCCATGCATGCAGCCCCCTTTACACGAAAAAGTTGCCTTTTAGGCCCCTTTTAAAACTTTCCCCTCTCCCTTGAAACCTATGCCCTCTAGTTTTGGGCTCCCCTACCTGGGGAAAAGATTATGTTGTTTACCCTATCCATGCCCGATAAGATTTTATAAACCTATGTAAGATCACCCCTCAGCCTCTGACACTTCAGAGAAAATAGCCCAAACCTATTCAGCCTCTCCCTTAGTTCAAACCCTTCAATCCCAGCAACATTCCTGTAAATCTTTTTTGAACCCTTTCAAGTTTAACAGCATCTTTCTTGTAGCAGGGCGACCAGAATTGAATGCAGTATTCCATCTTGCAATATTGGCAACATACTTTAGTGTTTATTTTGAAAATATAGACACTGTTTTGAACACTTGCCTAGTGGGAAGTGAGCAGAGAAGCTGGTGGAGCTGTAATGTAACTGCTGACTAAGAAATAAGTTTCCGGAACAAACACCCATCTAGTTTGCCTCCTTGAGGAATCTGGTTCCCAAAAGAGCCACCATTGCCTGTTTTCATTTGGGTTGGCATGGTGACTCAATGGTTAGCACTGCTGCCTCACCAGGGACCCAGGTTTGATTATACCCTCAGGCAACTGTCCTTGCGGAGTTTGTATATTTTCCCCATGTCTGCGGGATTTACTTTGGTTTCCTCCCCCAGACCAAAGACATGCAGGTTAGGTGGATTGGCCATGCTAAATTGCCCATAGTTTTCAGGGATGTGTAGGTTTGGTGCATTAGCCATGGGAAATATAGAGTTACAGGGATAGGATCGGGGAATGGGTCTGGGTGGGATGCTGTTCGGTGGACCGGTGTTGACTTGGAGGACCGAATGGCCTGTTTCCACACTGTAAAGATTCAATGGAAACAGGTCATTTACTTCCTCATGTCGTTACACCTTTGTTTCCCTAGCAATGGATGTTTGTGCAATCCCATTTGCTGGGGCTTTGGAAAGAAAGGACAGGTCTTGCTTGAAGTGCAGAATGATTGCTGAGATTGTCACATGTCACAACAATGATAGACAAACTCAGCAGTGAGAAACAGGTACATGAAAACATAATTAAACACTCATTACGTGCAGCAGTTGGCTTTATGAGTAACTACAGAATTGTAATATAGATGGAGGTCTCTAGTTACTCATGCATTTGAAAAAGTGCCCTTCAGCCAAAAAAAAAATTGAGACCACTCTCAACTCTCAAGGAACCAATACAATGTTTATACTGCAGTCATTTCTTTCTAAGCTATTCATGTTGTGATCAAAAGCCTGTTAATCACCCTGTTCACAGTACGTTCAGCTCCATGTTATATGATTACTGCACTATTCGTTTAATAATGTAAAGGTGCCTACTCTAAGCTTATATGTTATACACTTAAAGACTAAATTCATCCTCTATGGTGGTATTAGTATTATTGTGTTATGTTAGTTATCAAATAATACAGGGTTCATATTGGTTCTGGCTATGTTAAGTGTTCTCACTTTGTTCTGTGTTAGATATTATGAAAGCATATCCATATTTTTACACAGTCCACAACATAAAGGCAAAGTCATCTATTGATTCTTCTGTACAGGCAAAGTTTACTTCCATTAGGACATAAATCAAAGGGGAAGTTTTCCCTTGGATTCATAAGGCAGTGAAGAACCTTTGAGGTAGCTATGGTAAGTTCTGAACTCACATTTCTTGATTTAGCCTGCATTTAGTACAGGGATGCCATTTTACTGAAAGCATGGAAATAGGTGCCTAAAATGGAGCTCATCAAGGCACAACTTCCCAAATGATCCTATTTTAAGGATTCACACATGTACAGGGACCCTAGAGTGAAACTTTAGGGAGGACGAGAGAGGAGAAAGAGTTGTAAGCAGGGGAGGGGTTCAAACAGCTGAGATACAGGCACAAATAACAACTAAAGCACCCAGCATTTTGTACGCCTCAGCAATCAGGCCACAGAACTGATTGGATTGTGCATTTATCAGGGTTAGGTAGCCAATCCTAGACAATAAAATCCAAGTCTCGACTTCATGGCTGCTCCTAAATCAAATTGTTCTTCCCACAATCGCACAGTTTGGGAAATGTGTTCTACAATTTAGGATTTCCTGTCTGGAGTGGTTGATTGACACTCAAAATGCCAAATATCAAGTTTACATTCTACTGGGCAGAGGCACAGGTGGTATGGGTTAAGGAGCTGATTATTAGCATCACACCACCAGCTTGGCTCTTTCAACCCTAATGAGGATCATTTTCTCCTGGAACAGGGAAAAAAGGCAGCGACTTAGTGAGATGAAAGTGACTGCCACAGCTGTTAGTGCTGGTGTAGGTGGGGGAAAGATAGTGACATGCTGAAAATGTGTTGCTGGAAAAGCGCAGCAGGTCAGGCAGCATCAAAAGAGCAGGAGAATCAACGTTTCGGGCATGAGCCCTTCTTCAGATAGTGACATGTTCTGAGTGACCGATTAGGCAACACAGAGGGTGTGGTGCTGTTAGGGGTGTGGGGCAGGGGGTTGGAGTGAGTTGCAAATGAAGGAAGATATTGAAGGGAAGGGAATAGGGAGAGTGGTAGAGCATGAATCTGGGTGGGAGATGTGTGCAGTAGCAGAGATAGAGTGAGTGGGAGGTTGCAGAGAGAAAATGATGGTACTTGCTGTTATTGAGCAAAGAGGATCATTGATTTTCTTTCAGCACTGCTATGCATTGGGCTATGGACTTGGTGACAAAAGTCTCCTCTACTAATCCTGGATGAAAATGATAGTTTTCTTCTGCACCATCTTGTCCACCAGGATCTCCAAGTGTTTAGCCACAAAGCCAAGCACCAATTTACCCTTATCTGCCACTTCTGGGACAGTTCATAGGGATAGTGCAGGGCAGCTCCAGACTGAAAACAATTGACCAGATGTACATCAGCCCTTTTAGATATGTATGTGGCACCAGGGACTCCAGGATATTGCAGTGATAAGTATTTCTGCCTGATGCAACTTGGAGAATGGGACAAGCAGGAAGCTAGAAGGGCTTGGTGCATGGTTAATGAGGTGAGTTTGAGACAATTATGTGAGAAGTAACGTTCTAACTCAGAGAGAAACCTTTCACAAAACTCGCCAAAAATGATACATAGCCGATTTCTGTTAAGATTCAGCCCTTGGAATTGTAAATAATTTTCAGCAAGTCCCAAAAGTGGCAAAATTAAAAATGGTTGCTTTGGTCAAATCTGGCAAATGGTATTATTGTGATTCTCTTTTAATTCAAATATTACATACGGAACTAATTATTTAAAAATATATTCTACTTTATTCATTCATGGTATGAGGGCGTCACTGGCTAGGCAGCATTTATTGCCCATTGGGCAGTTAAGAGTCAACCACATTGCTGTGGGTCTGGAGTCACATGTAGTCCTGACCAGGTAAGGCTAGCAATTTCCTTCCCTAAAGGACATTAGTGAGCCAGATGGATTTTATTTCCCCAAAAATCAACAGTAGATCCATGGTCATCATTAAACTCTTAATTCCAGATATTTATTGAATTCAAATTGTACCATCTGCCATGGCAGGATTTGAACCCAATATCAGGAACATTATCTGGATTTCTGGGTTAACAATCCAGTAATGATACCAATAGGCCATTGCCTCCCCTCTAAACTAGTAAATATTGTTGGCCAACTCAATTAATTTCATTTGTTGGAATGAAATTATAATTTGAAGTGGATTTTGCAATCTATACTTCAATTTTAATATTTGTTTATGTCCACACTGGCTCAGTGTAACACACTGATGTAACACAACCTGTTTATTCATGTATGACTGCATGCAAATTGAATGAAATATTTGATTCTGAAAAATACAATCCAACCAGGCAACAATTAATGGGAAATAGTTTCTTAGCAGACCAAAATTCCACAAAATCTGCCACCAATGCTTCAGGGTTTAGCTCGAAGGTCTTATCTAATCCTGGCAAATAGTTCTTGGTGGCTTTTAACTTACCAGGTTCAGTCTGTTAATTCAGTTTTAAACAGTAAAAATCTAAGCTCCATTTCAGCATATATTGTATCTATTTTTCCAACTGAAGAATAAGATGTGCAGAAGATAGTGCTATTACAATAGGAAGTTCAATAAAAGTATCTGCACTGTACAGGACAAAATGATAAACAATTCAAAATTATCGAATTTTGAATTGTATTGAGAGGTTTAACATAACCACAAGTTAATATATTATGTACTGACTGCTTAATTATTTAAGTTGAGCTCTAATGTAGATATAAATTGCTGTTTAAAACTGATTAGCTAACTTGTCTATCGTGCTTCTCAGAATTCTTCCTCAATCCAACATCGTAAAACGTTATTACTACAGAATGTTTGACAGAGAGCCATTGAAATCTAGCTCCCAATTGCTTTCTCTGCAAAGTAATTTTTAAAATGTAGAAAGCACCTCCCTGTGTATATCATCTGTATAAATTCACAAACACAAGGAAATTCAGAAGTGCTGAAATGAATTGAACAGAAGTACTACGAGCATATGGAGGATGGTAATTAAGTGAAAATAAACTAGAAATAAGTAATGTAATTGATAAAGCAATGGTGCAATCTGTATAATTTGTACCAAAAAGAAATTTCCATCATGAATTTAATTGCCTGTAAATTGGGAGTAACATCTGCCAAAGTCAGGATTACAATGGAAGTCATTTATAATGATAAAAGTATCCATTTCTGCATTAAATGCTGTACAAAAACAGAAATAACTGGAGAAGCTCTGCAGGTCTGGCAGCATCTGTGGAGAGAAATTAGAGTTAATGTTTTGGGTTGAATGACTCTTCCTCAGAACCACAGAATAACATTAAATACTATTGTGTCTGATTTAGAAAAATAAACTAGTATACTAATATTATGCATTTTCCCTGGAAATTTGAATCATTTTGCCTTCATTTTTGTTGAGTTATGTTTTGCCGATAACCTTCAACTGCACAAAATGAATCTGAATGTCAGGGAGAAGCCAAGAAAAGAGGGTGCCTTTCATTTATTTTGGTACAGCGGACAAGCTAAATGGATGCAACATTGCAAGACAGTCTGTGCGATGTAACATCAGACACTAGCTACCGAGATGTACTGGTTGTTTCATCTTCGTCTGTATACGGCAGTCTTTATTTTTCGATGGGAGTAGCAACTGGATTGAGCTGCGTTCGGTAGTGTCGGTGCCCTGTCACAAGAGAAATTATGGAGAATATTGATTACATCAAACTGGTCCTCAGTAATTCCTTTTATGTTCCAAACTTAGTTATTTGCTTCCAGATTTTGTTTCTCACAAAACAGCTGTTAAATCTCAGTTGCTCACAAAGAATGCCAGATTCAACTTCATTTCAACAGAACTAATAAATTACTGAAATATTTAATTAAACCTTTTCCAACACTTAGCATATTAATATTTGAAAAATATATTCCACAAATGAAAAGTGATTGAAGAGATATCCCGCAACTACTGTCAATTGTCAGAACTCATTTGGTTCACTGATCTGCCAATTTTATTTGGTCTGGCATACATATGACTCCAAACCTGCAGCAATTTCATTCATTCTTAACTACCCTCTGAGCAATTATAGATGGGCAAGAAATGCTGACCAAGCCAGGGATGCCCACATCTCATGAAAGAATAAGTTATTGTTTTAAAGAACCTTTGAAAATGACAGTCTCGGACTGTGTTTATGTCATATAATTTAGTGCTTCCCCCTGTACTGGGGATTTCTTCAGATTTTTATTACAGCCCTCTTCATTCTAATAAACAGGGGGAGTGGTAATTTTCATCACCTCATCCCTAAATTATATAGAAATAAACATTTATTTCACTAGCAAGCCTTCTGTATATGAATCACTGACCACTATAAGATCAAGATTCTGAAATTAGTCTGTTATTATCTCCTCTGTATATTCACAACTATATACATATATTTCATATATCTTTCAGGGATCAAAGACAGCTGCTTTTTAATTGGAATTAAGAACATAGATCTATTACACTGGCTGATGGATATTTTCAGCCAATTATCAGCAAAGGACGTCGAGAAGCAGCTGTGCAGGGAAATTATTAAGGTGCAAGAACTAGTGAATGATAATATAGAATGTGACATTGATTATGTTAAAGAAAAAGAAGGGAAGAATTCTGATATTTATTTGAGAGAATTTTCTTTGTCAGAATGTTTCCTAATAAGGAAGGAGGCAGTGCTGGATATCATTCTGAGAAATGAAATGGATCAAGAGGAGAAGATCATGATGGAGAGCATCGGAGGAACAGGTTTATTGTTCCACATGGTGTAGACTAATTATGGAGAAGAGCAAGAAGCAATCTCAAATAAAATACTTAGCCTGGAGGATAACTAATCTCAATGAATTGAGGAGACATCCAATCTTGTTAAATTGGGGTGAAAGACAGGAGGACAGGAGTATAAAAGAGCAATGGATTATACTTAAGTTAGGAAAGAGTCTAAGTACATTTCCACAACTGGAAAGTGAGATCACATTTTCAAAAGGGCAAGAAGGCTTTGAAGAAAATACTGAGGAGATTTATTTTAATGGTTCAAGGGATGTAGGCTTCCAGTTACATGGATAGGCTGGAACAACTCCTCAGAACAAATAAGGTCAAGTTGAAAATTCAGAGAGACGTTTAGAATCATGAAGAATTTAGCTAGGGTATGAAAAGAGAATGGATTCCAACAGCTGAAGGATCATTAACCAAAGAATACACATTTAAGGTGATTGGCAGAAGAACTAGAGGTAACACGACAAGAAACCTACTTGCATGAGAGACTAGGATTTGCAATGTTCTACCTGATTGCATGGTGGATGTGGCTGTCATAAGAGAATTAGGTAAATTCGTGGAGAGAAAAGGAAATTGCAGGGCTGTGGGGAAGAATGAGGAGTGGGACCAATTGGATTAATATTTAAAAGAGCCTGCGTAGAATCGATGGACCAAAGCATCCCTTACTCAGATTTAAAGACTTTTGATCAAGTGGATGGAATTTTCCCCTCTATTGGGTCTTGATAATAATGATGAGCAAGATAACTTAATGGGGAAAGAGTCCAAAAATCTGATTCTCGCCATTGAGTTAAACTGTCACAATTAAGTCCTCCCTCCGAAGAGGGCACAATCACATTTGCATCATAGAAATACTGTGCAAGGGTATGAGGAGAAGACAGAAGATTGGTTCTGGGTAATGATGCTTGTTTGAAGAGTTGGTGCAGTATGGCTTCATTTTTCACTGTAATAAGGTCTGTGATTCTGTTGGAGTCACTGGAACTGCAGCAGACACAATGATGGTGACTGAGGCTCAATGTTTCCCTGGATGAATATTCCACTTGTTGTGGACCAGATCAAACCCCTCAAAATGTATTAAGAAGATTGTCTAGACCCTACCTTTTCTTATTTCAAAGGTAAGTGTTATAAAGGCATTGCACTCCAGATGTAATTTGATTGGTTAAACCACTCAATTTTAAGCAAAACACACTATTTTTACACTACAGTTAAAATACAGATAAAATGAAACTGGAAAAGAATTGGCTTAACTGTAACAATATCAAAATACTTAACAATATATAAATTACTGCTAATTAACTGATCCAATGTAATAGTGTCCCATAAACACACCTTTAGCAAAGGCAAATTCAGATTGTTTCACATGCAACTCTAGAAGAAGGAAGAGAACCCGAAGTTTTAGCGATAACAGAAAGAGGAATAAGAGCTTCCACATCCAGCTTCAAGATCCCAGCGACTGTGACTGAAAGCTTAACAAAAAACCTTCGTTCTATGGGAACTTGACTCCATCCATTCATGCTGCTTCTATTACTCCAACTTTAAAAAATAACCCAAGGCCTCTCAAGCTGTTTACTTTATTTACTTTGAGCAGACCACCTGGCACTTCTGTCTCAACCATTCTTCATAAAAAAACCACCAGGACAAAATACACCAATTGAAGCCATAGGATTGTCACACACTCAACTGGCCAATCTCAATGCACCACCTTCTTCTCAGTTGCATTATAGCACAGGACAGGCAGGCAGCTGCTGCCTGTAGGAAACAGTAAAAAGGAAAAGGGGCTGACATGGCAGTGCAAGGCCTGGTGCTGCATCAATATCAGACCTTGTGCAATATCAGACCTTGTGCAATATCAGACCTTGTGCAATATCAGACCTTGTGCAATATCGAATCTGTACCAGTAGCTTTCATCCCAAACACACTGCATATGCTTGAAGAACAATGTGATGTGTGAAAGGCAAAAGAAAAGGACCATGCTCAGTGAGGTAAGGGTGGATTGCAGTCAGCCAGGGAATCTTCACAGCCAGTACAGCTGCTGGGCTACTTCTAGTCCATGGCTTAGTGGTCAGTACCAACAGTCAAGCAAAATCAGTCCAGTTCCTATTTTAAAGATCAGATCGAGGGTGGGCTGTGATTGGATGGAGATGTCCTACCATGAGAGCGGGACTGCTGCAGAAGATGACAGAGACAACTGATGGAAAGAAGCATCAACAGCCCCCACCACCACCTGTCACACATAGCCTCCAGAGGAAAATACAGCAAGACAGGATCCACCACAAGATCCCAGGAGGAAGAAAACTCTGACACAGAACACAGTCTATCTACAGTATTAACTATTTGTAAATGACTGACAGCCAATGCAGATTACTTAGATGTCATGAGCCATTATATCACACATGCCAGGTGCTGGAGCGAGGACATGTGGGCAATATTCTTTCTCCCCCATCACTCCAACCCTTCCCCCTCAACTACTGCATAAATGCTGACCCTCCAGTTCATTTCAGCTCTGCTGAAGAGTCATCTAGACTCAAAACGTTAGCTTACTGTCTCTATGGATGCTGCTTCACCTGCTGTGATCTCCAGCATTTGTTGTTTTCAGTTCAGACTCCTGCATCTGCAGTGATTTGCTCCTACACTGACTGGCAATGCCACCCTAGTTACCCTAAATGGAACCATTGTCCTCACCATTATTAGCCAGCCAATAATTTCAGGGAGTTATTCGGAATCTCTGTGGCATTTCACAGACATAACTCATCTGGCAAGTCACTAATCCTCTCTTTACAAGAGACCCATCAATTCAAACCTTTCCCCGTGCCACAGGGTCAGGCAGCAAAAGCAGACATTCAGCCAATTCTTTGCTACCTTCTTCCCAGCCTTACCCTCCTCCCATTTATCTCTCCACCCCGGAGGCTCCTTGCCTCTATTCCTGATGAAGGGCTTTTGCCTGAAACGTCGATTTTCCTGCTCCTCGGATGCTGCCTGATCTGCTGTGCTTTTCCAGCACCACTCCAATCTAGATTCAGCCAATCAAGTCTGCTCTCCCATTCAATGAGATAATGGCTAATCTGATCATCTTCAACTTCACTTTCCTGCCTTTTCCCTCAACCTTTGATTCATTTACTGATCAAAAATTTGTCTATCTCAGCCTTGAATATTTTGAATGACATACCTTGACAATTCTCTATGATAAATAATTCCAGATTCACAGTGCTCTGAAAGAAGAAATTCCTCTCTCTCTTTATTCAGAGATTATGCCTGCTGGTCCTAGACTCTCCCACAGGTAGAAACAATCTTTCAATATCCAACCTCTCATGACCCCTATGAATGTTACAGTAAAGTCGCCTCTCATTCTTAACTCCACAGAGTACAGGCCCGACCTGCTCAACCTTTCCTCATAAGACAATCCCTCCATACCCAGCATCAGCCCCATGGACATTCTCTGGTCTCCCTCAAATCCTTGTATATCTTTCCTAAGGGGACCAAAGTTCATAGTTTTCCAGCTGTGGTCTGACTAATGCCCTGAGTAGTTTTAGCGAGACTTCACCGTCAGTCCCACAAGATATGCATGCAGGGTCTTAGTGACCAAAGTGGGGCTATGTTGGATAATGATAGGACGGAGGAAGGAAAGATCACCCACAAGCATGCAAGGTCTGCGAATGGGACATCCTAAGCCCTCGCTCCTCTTCCAGATATTCTTATTGATGTTGATAGCCCCAAGAGTAATCTGTAATACCTTGCCCACAATCCCAATATCTCAGTGTGTTGTTGCCTGACGGATCAGCTTTTCTCCAGTCACACACTTCTGATTCTGAGTGAGTTTGAGATGTAGCACTTCCTTTTGCTGGTTGAAGATGCTCTCCATCTTTCATTTTGAATAATATTATCTCATCCTATTAAGGAGTTGAAAAGTGTGACGCTGGAAAAGCACAGCAGGTCGGATGCTCTCACCCTATTAAGCCAATAAAACTGAAACAGATGTTATAACAGTGCGTGAATATATGTTTATAAATCTGCAGAGTACATTCAATGGTTGAACACCCCCTGTGCCACCAGCGTGTCCTCAGAAGGTTGACGTTTTCCTCTCGTTCCAAATCTGTCTCGGTGTAGTGTTGACTCCCACAGCTGCTAATGCACACTGCTCATTTTGAAAACTTTAGCACAAATCCTTTCAGGGGCCTAGAAACTATTGGTCTGCTGAGAGTCTCCTGCACAGATGTAGGCTCATCCTCTCAGTCTGACCTGCTGGGGCCAATGGGCTCACATGCAGAGAGGAAGTGGAGGGGTAGGCCACACTGAAATATCCAGAGAGGATGTACCCAGGGTAACTGCCTGTCTGTCTTTCAATCTGTCGTTCCTCTTCTTGGAACCTGCTGGCATTACCGTGTCGCCTTGAGAAAGGACACCTCAAGTGAGTGCCTTGTCCTCCTGTTGCTTTCCCTTTATTGCTTAGTACCCGTAGCTAAAGTTATGGAGTTCAGGTCTGTGTCCACGTCTGGCCACTGCTGAGTGTTCTGCTGGAACAGGGTCTCCATGGTAATTGTCACCCTTTCCTGGAGGCAGCAAGCCCCACAGTAGTTCTGAGAATGTGAAAAAGCTCCTCCATTATTGGTTCCAGCCTACTGAGGGCCTCTGACATAGCTGCCTAATGTTCCCCTGCCTGACCCACTACAGGTGAAACAAGTGACTTAGGAGTACACAAGCACATCTTCTGCTGTGGACAAATGCCAATGATGTGCTCACCAGGCTATATCCCTAAGTCTACTCTCACTAAGGTATCCACTGAGGGGAATGCCTCTGAGTTGGTGGAAAGTGCAAGTGAATGTCTTGCCACTATACCCTCCGAGGGTTCTGTCCTCCTCCTCAGGGATGGTGCTGATGCAGAGGGGCTCCATTGGAGGGTGCCACTAGTACCTCTGAAAGGCAAGAGAAAGAATGAGTTGGTGAAGATTCAGAAAACATTACACAGAGCAATATGGTTTTCTTTTCTTCCCATCACAGAAGAGCAGGCAGCAGCGTTGCTTGCTGAGTTGGTGGCCTTTTGGTATTTCCCATCATCACAGCAATGGTCCTAGTATTAGCCAGCTGGTTTGACAGCCCCTTCCTGAGTGGGAGTGACAATCTTTACAGTTGGCAATAACTGCTGGTCTTGGCCCTCTCAGCCCAGTTATGAGCCATTTCTTCCTGCAATGAGATAAAAAGAAAGACTGATGGTGTGATGGGAAATGGGAGTAAAAGCAGTTTGCGTGCATGCATAATCCAACCAGGTGGGAGGGCGTTCCCAGTAAGAAGGTTGGGTTGGGACTGGGGAGTGGGGACAGGGAGGGGGGAGTGGTTTGGAGGGAGAGGCAGAGAGAGGGGAGTGGTTTGGAGGGAAGGGTGACAGGGTTCAGTCATTTCAGTGATGAGGTGGTTGTAAGCCTTGAGTACACATCATGCACATGATGCTAAGGTTCATGGACTGTGCGATGCTTGTGCAGTTGGCAGAGTGAGACTGGATAATGTACCTGTGATTGCAAGGTAGCAGAGAGAAGATGGTCCCACTTACCCTTGCGGAGCACAGGATATTGTTGATTATTTTTCCTGCACTGCTCGCCTCTCCTTTCCTCAGTTGTATTGACCTGCACTGTGATCTCTGACCAGACCAGACAGATCTGATGGTTTGGCCTCTCAACACAATTTCCTGGAGAGGGGATGGAACTTCCTTTGGTCACCCTGTCTAGTAGCATCTGGAGGGCATTATCAGAAAACCTTGGTGCCATCTTAGACATCCTAGGAAGCATTTCTGGGCTACTTGGCGCAGGGGAGGTTCCTGGCTTCTAGCGAGTGCAATCATATTCAACTGGCCTTTAAAATAGCAGCAGAACTTGTGATCCTGGAAAGTCCTATTGGTGGCATAAATGTCTAGCTTACACACCGTGCAATTCGCAGAGTAACCTGCAAAATCTCTCACTCATATAAATAAGGAGCTGAGAAGCATATGATTGCTTGAGATAATATACTCCAAGCCTTGCTGGTTATGATACCATTCAACAAACTCAACTTTAACTTCAAATGGGAAAATTCCATACTGTACATCCAACACAAACTGGACATCTGGAACTTGCTGATAGAAGTCTCATCAGAAAAGTCAATACAGCAGCAGTGTGTAACTGTTGTATTGAGATTGGATAAAAGGGAAGTGAATCATTAATTTGTTGAACTTACCAAGTGCTGGAGTTGGGTGCAAAACTGAACGATTCCTGAAAAGTTGACTGATTTGTGTTGTTTGCACCAAATTGAAAGACGTTATTGGTTGGATGACCAAAAGTACAATTTGGAACCAAGTTACTAGGAAAGTGGAAACCAGCTTCTGTAATGAGATTAATAGCAAACATTGCCATATTTCCAGTTATTTCCACAAAATGCCCATTATATAAAGCATTTTTATTACACTATTAGAGTCATAGAATCATAGAGAATGTACAGCACGGAAACAGACCCTTCGGTCCAACTTGTCCACACCGACAAGATATCCCAACCCAGCCCATATCCCCCCAAACCCTTCCTATTCATATACCCATTCAGATGCCTTTTAAATGTTGCAATTGTACTAGCCTCCACCACTTCCTCTGGCAGCTCATTCCATACACATACCACACTCTGCGTTAAAAAAGTTGTCCCTTAGGTCTCTTTTATATCTTTTTCCTCTCACTCTAAACCTATGCCCTCTAGTTCTGGACTCCCCCACCCTAGGGAAAAGACTTTGTCTATTTATCCTATCCATGCCCCTCATGATTTTATAAATCTCAATAAGATCATCCCTCAGCCTCTGACGCTCCAGGGAAAACAGCCCCAGCCTATTCAACTTCTCCCTTATTGCTCAAGTCATCCAACCATGACAACACCCTTGTAAATCTTTTCTAAACCCTTTCAAGTTTCACAACACCTTTCCGATAGGAAGGAGACCAGAACTGCATGCAATATTCCAAAAGAATTCCAATATTAATAGATTCAATGAATTTTCAATACTACTTAAACATTATATTGCATGAATATTGCAAACTAATTCAATAATGTATGTGAGTATTTAATAACAAGAAAAGTTAATGATGTTAACCACATTTCAAAGGCACCTGAATGAGTAGATGAATAAAAAAGGTTTAGAGGGATATAGGCCAAGTGCTGGCAAATGGAACTAGATTAGGTTGGGATATCTGGTTGGCATGGACAAGTTGAACCAAAAGGTCTGTTTCCATGCTGTACATCTCTTTGACTCAATATGAAGACAAAAATTTGCAACTTTCACGCTCCCAGCATAACCAATCATGTGCTTTGCAGCCAGTTAAAAACTTTGAAGCCACTGTTGTAATATAGCAAAAGTGGAAAACATTTTGTACATGGAAGATCTCACAGTCATCAATAAGTTGGATCAAAATCTTGGAGCTCCCTCCCTAACAGCACAGATTGCAATGGTTCCAAATGATAGATCATCACCACACTCTCAAGGGCAATTCAAGATGGGTTACAAATGGTGGCATAGATTGTATTACCCACATTGCATGAATTAATTTTTAAAAATGTAATAATGACCAGATAGTCCGTAAGCATTTTCTGGTGAACTGACTTAAATTTTATTAAATTTAGGCTGTAAACCTTGAATATTCTTTTCAATATTTATTTTACTTTATTCTCTGCCAAAATTAAGAAAAGGAATTTGAAGAAGCTCTTTTTCCAAGTCTTAAGAAATCCTAATATCCAGAAAATTTTCAAACTTTCACATTGCAGTGCGTACCTGTAGATTGATATGGTGAAGGATTCTCAGTAAGATAAGCATTAGCCACTTCTGTGTTACGTGCCTGTCCAAAAACAGGAAGGAAGTTGAGAGAGGATCCATCCATTCCAGAATTAAAATTGTTGTTGCCTGTTTCATTAGAGCATCCAACAACAAAAGGTGGGGCCTGAAATGGTGTGGTGGAGACCACTGTTGTGTTCATATCTGACCTGGATGATGGAGGCATATTAATCATGGATAGTACTGCCGAGTCGCTTGTTGCATAGACAGGTGGGTCAAAAATACGTGGGAATGTTATAGAGATGGGTGGATCTTGAATCCAGTAGGACATTGTTGCTACAGTTTTATCTGCACATAGATGGGAAAATTCTTATTATTTCAATAAATTGATACATTATTCATGGACAGAAAATACTTATTTTCAGTATCTACATTTATTTTATCAAGAATAATAAAACAAATGAGCATGATGAATTTGCAACTTCAGATTCTAATCTTATCCCAGTTCCAAACTGATCAGTTATTTGTTGCACCACATACATTCTTTTTAATAGGTTGCATTTAAAAGTTATATTTTTTATTTTAATCAAAGATCTTGATTCGATTCTCACCTGCTCTAAATCTCTCCTTAAATTGATCTCCACATCATTATCTTTCCCTTGCTTAACCAAGACCAAGTTAGATACACAACAGGTTTATGCTTTAGAAAGTATCTAAAAAACTTTAACACACTAATTAATGGATGGCATTATGGATGTGTGCTGTCCTAGGATAAAGCTTTACTGGAGCTCTAAAGATGAAACTCCAGCTGTATTTTAACCTTCAGTATATACATGCATCTGAATTTGTCTTAATTCAATGCGCAATGGGTAAGAAAGTTTAATTTGTTTTTCAATTCTTATCCCTTCCAGTTTTCTGCTGACATTAACTTCTAGCTTCATTATAGTTCCAATAATTCCCTCCAACACTTCACTCAAAAGACTGTTCATTCCAAGTCAAGGCAATGAGTGTTAGCTGGGTATTTGACTTTAGAGGTTTAGAAGTAACTCCTGTATGAAGGGTAAAAGCAAATTACTGCAGATGCTGGAATCTGAAACCAAAAGAGAAAATGCTGGAAAATCTCAGCAGGTCTGGCAGCATCTGTAAGGAGAGAAAAGAGATGATGTTTCGAGTCTGACAAAGCTTTGACAAAGCGTCAGTTAGACTCGAAACATCAGCTTTTTTCTCTCCTTACAGATGCTGCCAGACCTGCTGAGATTTTCCAGAATTTTCTCTTTCGATTCCTGTGTGAAGGGATTCAGTTCTTCGAGAATACATGGAAGGAAAAGGAAGTATGGAAAAGGAACAGGGGTAAGAAATGCCAATAATCTCAAGGGAAAGGACCAGGTTCATCTCATATCAGCCATGCCAAGACCAGTGACATAGAATTGCCTATGTGGATATCATACTCACTAGTGAGTGATCGCTGACAATGACAAGGGCATGGAAAGCCCAAGTTTTCCCTATATATTCCAAGTTATTGTATTACAAAGTTATTAACAAAAATTGCCTGAAACTATTGCCTGGAAGAATTGCCTGAAAGTGTGCATCTTCATAGTGAAAGAATCTATACTGAAAAGTACAAAAGGCAAGTTAATTCCTGGACTGCATCTCATCCTAAACCCTTTTTGCTGGCAGGTTTTACTGCAGGTTTTGGCAATTCACTATCAGATACAATTGCATCAGAGGGTTTAAATTTACAAATTTAGGAAAGGCTAAACCATCTGTAGTGGGGGCCTATGCTATCCACTAAAACTCAGAGTTAAATTTATGGCAGTGGTGGGGTTTGGGAGACTGCAATGCAAGCAGGCCAGAAAATAGTTTACCCTTTTAAACCCATCACATCCCATACTTTTGCTTAGCACAATAGACTAAAAATTGATAGCACAAATTGCAAAATTGAAATCAAACTGAGCAGTGAAATAGAATTTAACCAACCTTGGACTTGGGAATCTTTATACTCTTCCGCACTGTCCCATTGGTTCCAGCTTCCTGAGGGGACAATTTCATCAAGCTCAGTTCCAGAAGAAGCAGAGAGCGAGCAAGTAGAAGTGTTTATTTCAGTGGGTAAGGGAGTATTTGCACTCTCTGTGCTAGTTGAAAGAGGTTCATGTATACTGACATTTGAAGAGTCACTCCAAGAGTCACTTGAAGGATCCGTTTGTGTGACAGAACAAATTGCACAAGGAATCTGAGAAGTAGTTAAGATCGGTGAGCATATAGATACTTCTATTATGCTACAGATGATCTGAGGGGTTTCCACTGCACTGCTTTCCACCCTGTTTTTGTTGGTACTTCTCTGTGTCTGGGTGCTAATTTCTGTAAATCATGGAGTCATAGATTCAGTAGTTAGTTTCTGAATAATTACTGTGATTTGTGCTTATTCAACTATCCATGGAAGGCTCTCACTATCTTAGCATTTCTGCCATGTTCAAATTTCTCATTCATTTGCAAATGTCTGTCCTTCAATAAGGTTTGTCCAGATATATTCTAATTGGGTCTAGATTAGGTTAGGATATCTGGTCAGATGGATGAATTGAACTGAAGAGTCTGTTTCCGTGCTGTACAACTCTATGAGTATATGACTATCATTCTTCACCATTCACTCTGTGATTAAATGCTGTATAGATGGAGGCTGCAGTCATTCCAGCTTTAACTACATTTGAATACTGCTATAGGGTTTCATTGTTATACTAGATTACAAGATGCAAGAATTGTGTATAAAATGTATTCCTCCACAGATACTTACAGTCATGTAATGTCTACGCCATTGTGAGTGAACAGCAACAGGCTTCATTAAACATAAGTATATAAAGAGATCATCTTATCAAGAGCTCTGTAACATTAGTTTCCAATTCTATGTGACCCAGAGGTCACTATAGCTCAGTCAAACCAATCTCTCCTCATATGACAGCCCTGTCATTTCACCAGCTAGTGAACGTTGCTACACTTCCTCTGTGCAAATATACCCTCTCTTAGATAGGGAAATCAAAACTGCACACAATATTCCAGGTGTGGGCTTACCAAGGCCCTGTATAACTGCAGAAAACCCTACTTCTGAGTTCAAATCCTCTTGTAATGAAGGCAAACATACCACTTGGAGTCATAGAGATGCACAGCATGGAAATAGACCCTTCAGTCCAACACGTCCATGCTGACCAGATATCCCAACCTAATCTAGTCCCATTTGCCAGCACTTGGCCCATATCCCTCTAAACCCTTCCTATTCATATACTTATCCAGATGCCTTTTAAATGTTGTAATTGTACCAGGCTCCACCACTTCCTCTGTGGCAGCTCATTCCCTACATGCACCACCCTTTGCATGAAAAAGTTGCCTCTTAGGTCCCTTTTAAATTATCTTCCTATTTGCTTGCTGCAACTGCCTATTTTCATTGATTGTACAAGGACACACACATTTCCCAATATGTGACGAAATTGCTTCTAATACCAAAGTGTACAGCAAACTTTTTCTATTAATCAGTATTAATTGAACCAGGAGTGTACCAGCTGATCAAATATTCCAGTTGATTAAGAGGTCCACATAATCATTGTAAAAGCATACACTCAGTAACAGAAACATAATGCAGGGAGTATACAAGTAACTGTTATACTTTATATAGAGCATAAATGCCTCAAATAATAATGCAACTTTGCCTTAAATTAAACTTGCCAACTAAGAGTCTTCATGATAATACAGTAAACTTCTGGTATTTAGGGGTATAAGTTATACTGGTTTATTAATAAGGTAGGAGAAAGTGAGGACCGCAGATGCTGGAGATCAGAGCTGAAAATGTGTTGCTGGAAAAGCGCAGCAGGTCAGGCAGCATCGAAAGAACAGGAGAATCGATGTTTCGGGCATACTGTATTCCTGAAGAAGGGCTTATGCCCGAAACGTCGATTCTCCTGTTCCTTGGATGCTGCCTGACCTGCTGCGCTTTTCCAGCAACACATTTTCAGTTATTGATAAGGTATACTGGTTTGTGGGCGGCACGGTGGCACAGTGGTTAGCACTGCTGCCTCACAGCGCCAGAGACCTGGGTTCAATTCCCGCCTCAGGCGACTGACTGTGTGGAGTTTGCACATTCTCCCTGTGTCTGCGTGAGTTTCCTCTGGGTGCTCTGGTTTCCTCCCACAGTCCAAAGATGTGCAGGTCAGGTGAATTGGCCATGCTAAATTGCCGTAGTGTTAGGTAAGAGGTAAATGTAGGGGTATGGGTGGGTTGTGCTTCGGTGGGGCGGTGTGGACTTGTTGGGCCGAAGGGCCTGTTTCCACATTGTAAGTAATCTAATCTAAAAAATAATCTAATCTAATTGAGAGTGCCGCTTCATAAAGTGCTGGTGAAACCAAAGTTTGCTGTGTAATGTCATAATGATTCATGCTATTCTGCAGCCAGCATGTGTTTGCCCAAATTGTCAACTTGTCTTGATCACCTGACTTCTGGCATCCACCTCAAAATTCCATCCTACTTATTTTTGAGCCGTCAGCAAACTTGGAAATATTGCATTTAGTTCCCCCATCCAAGTAATGTACTATATCATGAATAGCTGGATGCAAGCACTGAGCCTGTGGCCACCTTGTCAAAGCCCCTTTATTTCCAACCCTCTCTCTGGTCTGCCAACCAAATCCTCAGGTAAAAACAATGACTGCAGATGCTGGAAACCAGATTCTGGATTAGTGGTGCTGGAAATGCACAGCAGTTCAGGCAGCATCCAAGGTGCAGTAAAATGGACGTTTCGGGCAAAAGCCCTTCATCAGGAATAAAGGCAGAGAGCCTGAAGCATGGAGAGATAAGCTAGGGGAGGGTGGGGGTGGGGAGAGAGTAGCATAGAGTACAATGGATGAGTGGGGGAGGGGATGAAGATAATAGGTCGGGGGCAGGGGGAGGGTGGAGTGGATACGTGGAAAAGAAGATAGGCAGGTAGGACAAGTCATGGGGACAGTGCTGAGCTGGAAGTTTGGAACTAGGGGTGAGGTGGGGGAAGGGGAAATGAGGAAACTGTTGAAGTCCACATTGATGCCCTGGGGTAGAAGTGTTCCAAGGCGGAAGATGAAGCGTTCTCCCTCCAGGCGTCTGGTGGTGAGGGAGCGGTAGTGAAGGAGGCCCAGGACCTCCATGTCCTCGGCAGAGTGGGAGGGGGAGTTGAAATGTTGGGCAACAGGGCGGTGTGGTTGATTGGTGCGGGTGTCCCGGAGATGTTCCCTAAAGCGCTCTGCTAGGAGGCGTCCAGTCTCCCCAATGTAGAGGTGACCGCATCGGGAGCAACGGATATAATAAATGATATTAGTGGATGTACAGGTAAAACTTTGATGGATGTGGAAGGCTCCTTTAGGGCCTTGGATGTAGGTGAGGGAGGAGGTGTGGGTGCATGTTTTGCAGTTCCTCCGATGGCAGGGGAAGGTGCCAGGATGGGAGGGTGGGTTGTAGGGGGGTGTGGACCTGACCAGGTAGTCACGGAGGGAGCGGTCTTTTGCGGAAGGCGAAAAGGGGTGGAGAGGGAAATATATCCCTGGTGGGGTCTTTTTGGAGGTGACGGAAATGTCGGCGGATGATTTGGTTTATGCGAAGATTTGTCGAGTGGAAGGTGAGCACCAGGGGTGTTCTGTCCTTGTTACGGTTGGAGGGGTGGGGTCTGAGGGCGGAAGTGTGGGATGTGGACGAGATGCGTTAGAGGGCATCTTTAACCACGTGGGAAGGGAAATTGCGGTCTCTAAAGAAGGAGGCCATCTGGTGTGTTCTGTGGTGGAACTGCTCCTCCTGGGAGCAGATACGGCGGAAGCGGAGGAATTGGGAATATGGGATGGCATTTTTGCAAGAGGTAGGTGTGAAGAGGTGTAATCCAGGTAGCTGTGGGAATCGGTGGGTTTGTAAAAAATGTCAGTGTCAAGTTGGTCATCATTAATGGAGATGGAGAGGTCCAGGAATGGGAGGGAGGTGTCAGAGATGGTCCAGTTAAATTTAAGGTCAGGGTGGAATGTGTCCACTAATCCACAACCAAATCCTCAATCCATTTCCAGTATATCACCCCCAATCCCATGTGTTTTAACTTTCCCCACCACCCCCTTAAGTAGGAACTTACCAAAAGCTTTCATGAAATACAAATGCACTACATGCACTGGTTACAGGTTTGGATAGGTTGGGATGTTTTCACTGCAGTGTAAGAGGTTGAGAGGTGACCATATAGAAGTTGATGGAATCATAAAGGGCATAGATAAGGTTAACAGTAGATGTGTTTTCGCTCGGATGGGGGTTTCAAAAGTAGGGGGTACATTTTTCAAGGTGAGAGGAGAGAGATTTAAAAAAGATATGAGGGGCAATTGTTTTTCGCAGAGGGTGGTTCACGTATGCAACAAACTTCCTGAGGAAGTGGTGGGTGTGGGCACAATTACTTATTTGGATAAGTACATGAATAGGAAATGTTTAGAGGGATATGGGACAGGAGCATGCAAGTAGGACTAGTTTAGTTTAGGATTATGTTCAGCGTGGACTGGTTGGACCGAAGGGTCTGTTTCCATGCTGTATGACTTGATGAGTTTATGATTCTATGACTAGTTACATCATCAAAAAACTCTAGTAGATCAGTTGAACACAATTTCTCCTCCATGAATCCATACTTGCTTTGTCTAATTCCATTAATGTTTTCCACATGTTCTGTTATCATATCTTTCTCTTGCATTTTCTCCACTATTGGTATTAAGCTAACTAGACTAATTTGTTTTCTTTTCTCCCCTTCCACTTACAAATATTTGCCTCCCTCCAATCTGTAAGAACTACTCCAGAGACTACAGAGTCTTGGAAAATGACTCTTCATTGACTTCAGTGTTTCCATTTCAGAGGATAGACTGTCAACACTATCCGCCACAAGCCCACCAACTCCCATAGTTACCTTAACTACTTTGCCTCATGCCCTGCTTCCTGCATGGATTCCATTCGATTCTCCCAGTTTCTCCATCTCTGCCACATCTGTTCTGATGATGCCACCTTCTGCCAGGCTGCCTTTGACATGACCTCCTTTTTCCTCAACTGATGATGTTCCCCTACTGTGGTTGACAACACCTTCAGCTGTGACTGATCCATCTCCCACACTCTGCCCTCACCCTTTCCCTCCTTTACAGAACAAAGCTAGGGTTCCTCTTGTCCTTATTTTCCATCCAACATATTTCCTCACTTAAAGGATCATCCTCTGCCATTTCCACCACCTCCAGCTGGATGCCACCACCAAACACATCTTCCCCTTACCTCCACTTTGGCATTTCACAGGGACTGTTCCCTCCATAATACCCTGGTCCACTTCTCCATCATTCCTAACACTTCTTCACTCCCCAATTCACCTTCCCATACAATTGCAGAAATTACCCTGACTTTCCAGTGTGGACCTGCTGCAATGTTCCACTGAAGCATAAGGAGCAACTCGTCATTTTCTGCTTAGGCACTATTGAACCCGAGGGGCAACTTTTTTCTCCAAAGGGTGGTTCGTATGAAGAATGAGCTGCCAGAGGAAGTGGTAGATGCAGATACAATTACAATATTTAAAGGACATTTGGACAGGTATATGGGTTTAGAGGGATATGGGCCAAACGCAGGAAAATTGGGACTAGTTTAGTTTGGGAAACATGGTCGGTATGGATGAGTGGACCGAAGAGTCTGTTTCCATGCTGTATGACTGTATGACTCTATGACTGCATGAATTCTGGTGTCCATTTTCCTTACATTCCACCCCCATCCCTACCACTAACACACACACATCCATAGTCTTGTCTTGCTTGCATCATGTTTTTAACATTCTCCCTTTCACACCTTAATTTACACCTATTTTACAACTCCTTTTCTCTTTCAGTGCCAGAAGCACCCCTTTGTCTTTTGCATTGGGTCTCTATGCTATCTTTGAAGAGAAAATGAGGTCTGCAGATGCTGGAGATCAGAGATGGAAATGTGTTGCTGGAGAAGCGCAGCAGGTCAGGCAGCATCTAGGGAACAGGAGAATCGACGTTTCGGGCATTAGCCCTTCTTCAGGAATTCCTGAAGAAGGGCTAATGCCCGAAACGTCGATTCTCCTGTTCCCTAGATGCTGCCTGACCTGCTGCGCTTCTCCAGCAACACATTTCCATCTCTATGCTATCTGTTCCCTTCACCCCTATTCCACTTCTGTAAAAAGCATTTTTTAACATTTTCCAACCCTTTTCAGTTTTGAAGAAGGGTCACAACTAAACTCAAAGCATTAATTATGTTTCTCTCTCATGCTGCCAGACTTTCTCCAGCATTCTCTGAGTTTATTTCAGATTTTCGGCATCCACAGTATTTTGCTCTAATTTTAATGAGACAATGTGTAACTTTGACAGACTATTTGTAGGATATACCAAGTAGGTAACTATTTCAGCTGAGGGCCCAATTCCGAAATATGAAACCATTTACTGTATTCTGATTCTTTGATGCTTCTAAATCAGCCATAGCATTTTAACACTGAATATTGATCCAAATATAAAATGCATAATCTATTTGTATCGATCAGTACAATAAATGCATTCAAATCACTTTTAATGTTCAATGAGCTCTCTAGATAAAATAGTTAAATCTAAATTGTTCATGTACTTCCCTTGATTTAAGTTTACTCTCACATTCACAGTTCCAGGGATATGGAAACGTTGACCATGTTCTGGATTTCAATTTACCCATGTCCTGAAGGATTTAGAATGTATTTGCAGAGGGTTCTGTCTTCAGGAGGTAACAGTTCCAAATTCTTTTATTACTTTTAAAAGCTCATAAATCTTTAACCAGGCCTCATTACCTACATGGAGAAAGTGAGGTCTGCAGATGCTGGAGATCAGAGCTGAAAATGTGTTGCTGGAAAAGCGCAGCAGGTCAGGCAGCATCCAGGGAACAGGAGAATCGACGTTTCGGACATAAGGGCTGAAGAAGGGCTTATGCCCGAAACGTCGATTCTCCTGTTCCCTGGATGCTGCCTGACCTGCTGCGCTTTTCCAGCAACACATTTTCAGCTCATTACCTACATACCAGGCTACATTGTAATCTCCCATCTTCTCTGTCCAGCACCTCCTCCATTTCTTCCTTTCCCTCCACTTCCTTGTACAGTTGCTCTTCAGCCTCTCATCTGACAAGTGATGGCAAGGGCTATTCCGTCATAATGGCCATGTCGTTTCGAATGCAGTATATTACTGCATGGTGCTCCAAAATGGGCCAGGATGTGAAAGTAGTCTGATGTATGTTCTATAATGTACCCTGTGTCAGTAGGACTCTCGCGCAGCTCTGTTGTACACATGCACAAAATTTCTGAACGAGAAACTTGATCTATGTACCCGGTGGAAAATCCTTTCTACCCAAATCCAGTCTTAAACTCATTGTGGTAGAACAAAAACAACTGGTAAAGAGGATTGTGACAGAATGGGGGATTGTGATAATAGGCATTTATCCTCATTCTGTGATGCCTATGGTCACAAACCAGCTACACGTTAAGGGAACAGAATTCTTCTTGGGGGATTAAGAAAATGGCCAACTGATGTGACATGCAAGGAGGAGGCAACTGTGTCAAATGGTATTGTCACTGATCTAGTAATCCAGAGATCCAGGCTGATGCTCATATGCTAGCCCTACATCATGAGCTGCCATTTTGCATAATAACCATTTATGTGACACCTTGTCAAACATCATGTGGAAATCCAAGTACATGACAGCAATGGGATAAAATATGCTACTTTCCAGTCTGATGGAACATTTCCAGTATGTAGTGAATTTTAGGGAATTAACCACAATATTCTATCTTGGTAGCCACCTCTTTTAAGACTCTAGGATGAAATCCATCAGGATATCATAGATGCAGAGATATTTTAGTCTGCAGCTCAATCAGTTTGTTCAGTACAAAGAAGATTTTAATTTCACCAAGTTACACACTTTCTTCCAACTTCTAACTTACGCTAATTAGTGTCTTTTATATCCTCTATAGTGGAGACACAAGCAAAATATTTATTCATTTTATCCCTCATTTCCTTTTTATTTATTATTAACTCCTCATTCTCGTTCTTTAGAAGATCAATGCTGAATCTAACATTGTTTTGGCGAAGTGCAATGCATGTTGAATTGTGTGGAGTGATTCTTACCACTAGATCCAATGCATTTTCTCACCAAGTTCACCTCGTTAGTTGCCTTCCACACCCCTAAGGCATCTCTCATATTCCATTTTTATCCTAACATTTGGCTTGGACATGACAGATAGGAGAAATTGATGTCTCACTTTACAGACAGGAACCTGGGGGAGCTACTAGACAGATGGTGCTGATACCGGAATTCCTCCCTCCACCCTCTCCAGGGTCAGCAGTGGAGGCCATGGTAACAGACCATGCCAGTCTGATTTATAATACAGAGTAACAACAACCGTGTGGGTTCAATTCCCACATTGGCTGAGGTTACTGGGAAGGATCTTGACCTCTCCACTTGCCGGAGGTATGTTGACCTTCAGATTGCACCACCAAAACTCATCCCTCTTGAACGGGAGAGCAGCCCTATGGTCAAGTAAGACTATGGTGACATTATCTTTACTAATCTTAGACCCTTTCAAACTGAATGTAAAATTCAACCATATTGAGGTAATTGCTACTCAGAGGTACCTTTACTCTGAACTTATTATTTAGTCCTGTTTCAGTACACAATATCAAGTCTAGACCCTGCTTGGGCCCAGAACCCTTTTGCTCCAAGAAGCTATCCTAAAAGCACTCTAAGAACTCTTCATCCAAACTATGTTGTCAATCTAACTTTTCCTGTTTTTAATGTGTATTTATAATTACCCACAATTATAGCAGTCCCTTTATCACAATAGCTGAATATTTCTTGTATACATCACCCTATCTTGGGGTTACCTCTGTGGCAGAAGACCACTCTTACAAGTGACGTATTTTCCTATTCTTCATCTCCACCCGCATTGATACTACATCCTAATCTCCTGAACCAAGATCATCATTTTTGATTAAGAGTACTACTCTTCCACTTACCTTGGACTTGGGAATCTCTATGCTCTTCCACACTATCAGATAATTTCCAGCTTCCTGAGGGAACAGTTTCATCAAGGCCAGTTCCTGGGGACACAGGGAGCAAGCAAGTCGAAGGGTTTATTCCAGTGGGTGAGGGAATATTTGGAGAAGCTGTGCCAGTTGGAAGAATTTCATCTGGGCTGCCATCTGATGAGTCTCTTGAAGGGTCCATTTTTGTGACAAAACACATTGCATCAGTCATCTGAGAAGAAGTGGTAAAGCTTGGTGAACATGTAAACATTTCTGCTGCGCTGCTGGTGATCTGCGGGGTTGTTGTTCTATTACTTTCCACCTTGCAAATATAGGTACGTCTCTGTGTCTGAGTGCTCATTTCTGTGAATAAGAAGTCATGGAATCAATAGGTTTTCTCGGAAATGTAACCATGATGTTCAACTATCAGTGAAAGACTATCATTATTTTAGCAATGTTTTTTAACTTTATTTTTGATTTTTCCCTTTATTTCTTTACCTTTTTCACTTTTATACTAAGAAGACAGCAGTGCCAAACTTTTCAACTTATTTCTTTATTTTTCCACTTCTGTAACTAAGATGTTGTACTAGGTACTTTGTACCTAAAAGAGCGCCATGTGTGAGGAGCAGGAGAATCAACACTTCAGGCATAAACCCTTCATCAGGAAGAGCTTATGCCCGAACTGTTGATTCTCCTGCTCCTTGGATGCTGCCTGACCTGCTGTACTTTTCCAGCACCACACTCTCGACACTGATCTCCAGCATCTGCAGTCTTCATTTTCTCCTACTTTTACATGGAGTCAGGCATGGTGATGGTTGTGGTTTCAAATTTGTTCCATCATATTGATGATACCTTCTTTTGGTGCCTAATAGAAAGGTTCATAATAGTTGTTCGGTAATTTCATGAACACACTTCCTTTGGCCAATCATGTTGTGGTTTGGAACGTGCACTCAGAGCTTCTGACTCAGAGGCCAGGATGCTTCCTATTGTGCCATGAGAGAGCTACTATAATTTATCAGGCTGATCAATTAGCAATATTAAAACAGGTATGTCCAATAACTCTATTAAGAAAACCAATTGTATATAACGCAAATTCTGAGAAATAATATTTACCATTTTTCTGGATCCCTTTAAAATTTGTGGATAAACTCACATCAGCATCTGGAATCCATTCTCTTTGCAGTGGTAATCCACATTTTAGTACCTCACAGCCCCTGCATCTAACTGCTGGAGCTTTATTTGTTATCAAACAAGTGTCGCAAATCCATGTCTCCTTTGAATTGGGAGAATCATTCTCATCGCAGTTACTGGATCCTTTGGGTAAGCTGACTGGACTCTTACTGAAGTGAGAATAAAGCAAAGTCTTTGGGCTCGTTTTTGAGTTAGATCTCATCCAGGTTGCAAAGTGTTTACACTTTTTGCTGGTCTGGGTCGCTCTAAATGGGGAGATGGTATAGCTGTCAATTTGGTTTGCACAGTTGTTGTGGTTCTGTAAGGATGCTAAAAATAAACAGTAAGTAATGTCAAAATGTGCTATCTTTAATACACATTGTAATGTTCAATCACAGATTTTAAGTTTGTAATTTCAAAATGGGGTCATTGTATTTATATAGCACTTTTCATAACCTCAGTTGGTCCCAAAGCATGTAACAATATATTCAAATGCCAGGGTGTGAATCTATCAAAACCTTTAAAAGCAATTAGAAAAATAAAGCAAAGAGAAAACCCAGTAAAACTTAGCAATGATGATAATTGGTTCAGTCCCACATTCTTGCTCTTCCCTCACAGTCATGTGATTTTTGTTCCTTTGGCTATATCTCCAATTCTCTTTGAATATTACAATTGAATCTGCATCGTCAGCATTTCACACAGTAAGCTCCAAATGATAACAAGTCACTGTGTAAAATAATGCTTTTCTTTGTTGCTTCTGGTTAATGTACCAATCATCTTTCATCTGTGTTCTCCAGTTAATGATACATCTGCCATTGGAAGCAGTGGATTACTGTGTGTGTGTGAGTGAGGGATGATGCAGGAAAGTCCATTACTTTCGATTCATCCCTAAGCTGACAGTGGTGTGCATAGGTGCCTTGCTGAAATCAGCAACCCACTCCTATATTTAAACAAATAAATTAAGTTCCAACTGAGCTTATTGATTATATTTCTGAGTTTTTTTTACTTCAAAATTACATCTTTATACCCAAGTTCGATCATTAATATATCAAAAAAAGCAGCAGTCCCAATATGGAGCTTTGGGCACACCACTGTATACTTCCTTCCAGTCGGAACAATAAACATTTATCACTACTTTCTGCTTTTTGTCCCTTCAACAATTTAATATTCATGCCATCCCTGTCCTTCTAGTCACATGGGCTTTAATTTTGCTAACAAAGTGCAGTATTTTGTCAAATGGTTTTTGAAAGTCCTTCATAATAAAAATGACACTACCTTCATCATCGCTCTGTTACTCAATCATAGAACTCGATAAAGTTACTGAAAAACAATTTGTCTTTACAAAATTAAAATAAAACAACTTAGTTCTGTGTATGGAAGAACTGGACCCAAAAACTGTTTTCACTAATACTGCCCAGACCTGCTGATGTTTTCCAGCAATATTATTTGTCTGCCTTTACATATCTGTGCTGACTTTCATTTGATAGAATTCTTCTTCTCAAACCAAGGAATTATGAATTTGTCCTGGATTATCATTTTTAAGAATTACCCAACATCAGCACTAAACTGACTGACCTGTAGCTCTTGAGTTAATCGTTCTTCTGTTTTCTCAGAGATATGACATTTGCAATCTTCCTGTCTGTTGGCATAATCCCCATATATAAGGATGTTGGAATTTCCATCTTTCTTTCCCTTAGCAAAAGAGAATTAAGCCAACCAGACTGGGTGACTTTTCTACTTGGAGAACTATCAAACTTCCAAATGCACCCTCATTGTCCTATCCATTATTGCTCCACACCTCTTGACTGTCTCACTGGCTGCATCCTTCTCTAATGAATGCTAAGTATTCATCTAAGATTTCAACCATGCTTTGTTCTTACACAATATTTTCTTTCGACTCTAATTTGGCCATCCTTTCTTTGATTCCTATTTTACCAAGTGTTTGGGTTCCTTTTATGTTGGTCTCTAATGCATTTTTAACCACCCTTTTTGTCTCTTATGCACTTTTTTTAGAACGCCTCCATAAATTCTATGTCAGCACAATATACCAGTAAGACCATTATTGTACGATTGTTGTATTGTGTAGAAGAAGGAAAGAATGCCAGCTAGGAGGGAATGGCAACAATGGAGCTGTGCCTGGGGCTAATGCTTAGCAATGGGGACAGAAGTTTTGTGGTGACTGGGGCTGGATGGAGAAGGCTGCAAACAGCAATGTAAAGACCAAAGGTTTCATTGATGAGCCAGCGGTTACCTCATGGAGTGCAAAGAATGCTGAAAATGACACAATGTGGAGTCAGCAACACCTCATTTCCCTCAGTGCCAAATTTCTGAACATTTGTGAAACCCAGACAGTAGTTATAAATCCTAATTTGGTTTCCCATTTGAGCTATGAAAACCTGATTTAAGTATAATAATTAAGTATCTCATTACTCCATAACATGATACTCTTACGTCAATCTCAATAAATAAGGAGATGCAATGGGTTGAACACATATTCCCCACATTTTAGCCTTTAGACTTCTTAATGGGAGGTGGGGGTTGCATTTAAATGAAATTCAATATTATTATGAATTCAGCTAAAACATCACGAAGAGTTCATCTGTGCCCTCTTCACAAATAACTGTTCACAGAATGTTCTATAAAAACTGATTGGACTGAACCTTTTTTTTGCTATGTGTGAGTTGCGTTAGGTTTTGAAACGGATTCTTGCAGTAAGGCCCAGTGAGATTTCTCACCATGTCTTACCATATGCACCATTAACTACCTATTCTGCTTTATGGTATCCCTCACATCTGATTCTATCCCCATATTACCACACGCTGTTCCTAGACAACTCACTACTCAGTGGATAGCCACAGAAAGATTAGCCTCCCTTACACCCATGCCATTTTTGAAAAGCCTGTTCTGCACCTGAATAGACACTATCAGTCCAGAATTGCTCTATCCTAGACTATCCATATCAATGTCACAAAAACATACTAACACCTCTCCTTCCTCAGAAGGCTAAGGAAATTCAGCATTTCCACAATGGCTCTTACCAATTTTTATAGATGGACAATAGACAGCATGCTATCCATATGCATCACAGCTTAGTATGACAACTGATCTGTGCAAGACTGCAAGAAATTACAAAGAGTTGTGAACACAGCCCAGGCGATCAGGCAAACCAACCTCCTTTCCGTTGACTCCATCTATATATCCCACTACCTCAGGAAAGCAGCCAACATAATCAAAGGCCTCTGTCACCCCAGTTATACACTCTTCCACTTTCTTCTATCAGGCAGAAGATACAAAAGTTTGAAACACACACTAACAGCTTCTTCCTAGCTGTTATCAAACTTACAAATGGACCTCTCATATATTTCTCTGCACATTCTCTGTGGCTGTAACACTATATTCTGCAGTCTGTTCTATTACCCTGATGTACTTATGCAAGGTATCATTTGTCTGGTTAGTATGGTAAATATGAATATATAACTACAAAATAATACATGTTGGGATGTTGCATAAGTGTAAGGTCTGGGTTGTGTGCTCAAGTCAGCCTTACATGACTGTAGCCTGTCATGTGACAAAAGGTGAAGAAAGATGACCACGGTACAATGTGATGGTCTGCTGCAATCCAGAAGACAATTGTGGCAGAGTCTGATTGGTTAAGGAGATATAATGTAGGCTTAGCGTGATTGGTTATGCTACAGGGATAGGGCATAGCTTTTAGAACAGCATAAACATTACAACACTCTCGCTGTTTGTGGGCTTTCAGGATTGTCTGCTCTGATGGCCACAGCTTTTGTTTGCAAATAAAGGCTTATCATCTTGAGGAATTCTCTGTGTCTCCTGGTCATTCCTAAAAGGTGCTATCAACCACAACTTAGCAAGCAAAATAATACTTTTCACTGGATCTCAGTACATGTGATAATTATAAATCAAATCAAATCTGCCTGGTTCCAGACATTTGCCCCAGACCTGGGAATTTGCATCCCGTTGTGTGGATAGGAATCTGGGGGTCCAGTTGGACATGGCAATGTAAATGTGGGATTTCCTGTCAGCCCAGGGGAGGACATGACACTAGATCATGTCAGCCATCTGAAGGAATGCACAGAACTGTAAGAAGGATATTGGTGATCTTCTGCACTCCACCAACACTGGTGTCACCACTTTCACTCTGTCTCTGATACTGTACCCATCCCCACCAATTCTCATGAGCTACCACTTTCACTATTGTCTGCAACATCTTCCCTCACTCACTCTCACCCGCCCCAAACTCCACCACCATTAACTCTGCATGCACTCTGTACTGCCAACTCACTCGCTTGGAATACCTGTGACCAGTGGTATACTGTAGGCTTCGATGCGGCACCCTTATTATATACATTAACAACTTAGATATGAATGTAGAAGATATAATTAGTAATTTTGCAGATGACATGGCGGTGTTATTGATAGTGAGGACAATGATCTCAGGGTATAGTCTGACATGGAACAACCAGTAAATTGGACAGAACAATAGCAGATAGAATTTAATTCCAAAAGCGTGAGCTGATGCATTTTAGGAGGTCTAATAAGGGAAGGATGTACATAATGTATGGTAGGTCCCTAACGAGGACTGAGGAACAAAGGAACCTTGGTGTATAAATGCATAGATCCCTGCAGGTATCAGCACAGATGGATAGAATACACATGCTATGCTTGTTTTCATTAGCCAGAGCATAGATATAGGAGTAAGGAAGTCTTATTACAATGCTGTAAAACCATAGACAGAATTTTGCTGTTCTGATCATCACACTATCCGAAGGACGTGATTGCACTGGAGAGGGTGCAGAGGAGATTCACTGGGATGTTGACTGGGTTGGAAAGTTATGAGAAGAGATTGGATAGGCTGGGTTTGTTTTCCCTGGAGCAGAGGAGGCTGAGAGGGGGATCTGACCTGCTCCCTTAAAACTTGCCTCTCTCTCATTCCAGGAGGAAAACAGCCACTAATAAGGCAGAAAGAGTTGAGATAGTGGTGGCATTTAGCTCTTCACCCCTAGTAAGCAGAGAATCCTGACTCTGATTGCCCTGTACAGGGCCAGCACTGGTGGCTGGGTGCCCTTCGCTTAACTGTGCTGGGAACTCCTGAGCAAAGCCCATGCTGTTTGAATTGATTAAGGCCTGCTCACAACCATGGAAAGCTTCCAGATTTTGTGTCTGGACTAAACAGCAAGACAAGACAGCAGCAATACAAGTCTGGTATTTCTGGCTGAGAGGACCAAGTGCACAAAGGCAAGGCAAAGCAAGGCACGCATGCTATGAGCATCCAGGTAGGTTCAGAGTGAGTGAGTACTATGACAGTAAGTGAAGAGCCCAGAGATGCAGCCTGGTCGATTCTGTGAGCCAAGTACATTTTCCTGACCACACAGCATCTTTGCTACATCGTTACAATAATAGTTGCTTAAGGTACAGCTTGAAGTGCAGAAGTAGTCTGTGTGTAAATCGAAGATACACCATGTGGGTTCTTAGAGCTGACACATGTTGGATGCTAATGTCTGTGAAGGTGCATGTGACCAGTGCCTATAGAATGTGTCCTGAGATTTTCGTACTGGGTGCAAAACCCAAGGTCCTTTGGAACAAACAGCAAACTGAAGTCGCCAGGTACCCGCTCTGATTTCCATGTCAAGCTTTAATGCATAAGGTAAGAAGCTGTAAATAATGAGATGGGTTGGGCCATTAACAAGGTGAGAAACTCCCCAACGCCTCTCATCAAAATGTATAAAAGGTTGCATAAGATCAGCCTCACCAGGCTTCTCATCTAGTACTGCCACAAATCTCTCCATTGTCCATTAGTCCATGTTGTTCAGACCCTGATAGAATTCCACCCGTTACCTCTTAGAAAAAACAACATAGAATTTCAGGCAAATTGATCAAACTGCTATTCCAAATTATTACTGATAGCCCACACTTTAAGACATTTCACAAAGTAATTCAGTAAGAAGTGATTCTGATACACTTTCAATTATACAGTTAGAATGTATTAAGAATGATAGTGAAAAGAAACATGTCTGTGATCCAGAACAATATGTACAATTCAACATTCCATTCATTTATAAGTTTCATAAGTTTATGGATTAATGTGAAGATTTCAATAACATTTGAGTGGAGTCAATATTACCTTCTTGATAAGGTGTTGGAACAGATACCGGATCCGCAGATTGACTATCTTTCTGTTCAAGACAAAGAAACAGAATGAAATGATCTTGGTTACCTCAGCTGTCAACATTTACCTTCAGCAGATCATTGTCAAAGTTCCATTTTTGTGTATTTCACATCTGATTAATATTTCATGGAACCAAATATTTTGTTCAATACCAACAATACTTTCCTTAAGAGTATGGCAGCAGGGCTGTTGGTAAAAACAAATAGAGTTGAGGTGACCATACAGTCCATCAGATACATACCAGCTCGCTGTAGAGATACCCAGGAACAAATTCTTCTAAAATTTGTTCATTTTAGATACACATTTTATCCTTTTTTAAAATTTTAATTATTTCGTAAATTTTGTAGAATCATAGAATTTCACAGTACAGAAGGGGCCAATGTGGCCCATTGTGTCTGTATCAGCTTCTGAAAGAGCTACCCAGCTAGTCTCACTCTCCAGCCCTATCTCCAACGAGTGTAAACAAAATATCCTTCTTTCCCAAGTAAAAATGGTTCATAATTTTGAATACTTCAATAAGGTCACATCTTAATCTTCCCTGCTCCAATGAAAATAAGCCCAATTTCTCTAATCTTTCCTTGTGTCTAAAATCCCTTGAATTTCTAGTATTATTCTAGTAAATCTCCTTTGCAATCTCTTTAAATCCTTCCTTTAATAAGGTGCCCAGAACTGAACACAATTCTCCAAATGTAGTCTGACCAATGATTTGTAGAGTTCAGCATCATTTTCTTGCTTTTATACTCTATTATTTACTCTGTTATGTTTTATTAATGGCTCCTGTTTAGGGATCAGCAGATTTCCATTTCCCGAATAAACTTTCAGCCAGTATTATATACCTTGATGCAAGCTACACAGTAAGAATTGAGATTTTCTTCATATTTTCATGCTATTCACCAAAACAATCATAAACAATGACTGTTTCAGCTCTCAACCTGGTGTGGCATGTTCCCAATTGCATCAATTCCACACTTCCAATTTTTATATCGTCTGACCACATAGGATCATTGGTAGTCTTTTGAAGTTAATTTGTGGAATATTAGTATCACTGACAAACATGGCATTTATTGTTCATCCCGAGCTCCCTTTGAAAATAATCTGATATCCCTTGCTCTTCACTTGTTGTAATCCGTGCGGTGAGGCTATTCCCCCAAAGTGGATGTTTTCTTTTTTTGATATTCAGTCGTCATGGTAAATATAATATTGTCGATGGAGTTGTGTAAAATCCTACCTTTCAGTAATATGTAATTTGAAACATATGTACTCAAATTAGAATCTGGCAGTTAAGGATCACAACTTTATGTAAACTGAAAGAATCTTTGCTTTATTCCTTTTTAAACAGTATAAATATTTCTAAACATTGCCACTGGTGAATGTTCCACATATAGTGGTGGCTCTCCAAAATGCTGTCTACCTTTACTTATGCTTGTGTGACACATGCTGCTCAGCAGCAAACACCAGCTAGTTACAGAACAGAGAACAGCTCAGTTCTGTCAGATGCTAATCTCACTTGTCCTTTGCCTTTGGGTTGGCTGCCCCACAACAAAAAGAGGAAAAGCTGATTTGACTTTTTGTTGTGTCCAATTGTAGTAGCTTTGATTTGCTGAGATTAGCCGACTCAGCTCATGTCACTGACTGAACATGAGGGTTGTCTGATCCTTCTTGCTCAGAAACAGACAGCGCCTTGTGAAATCACAAAACCGTCAGGATAGCAATTAATATACTTTTCAATACATTAGGAAGAACTCACTTTCCCAGCCAAGCTGCATGTTTTGAAAAAAATAAACTGTCAGTTTGTGGCTTGGAGCACAGGTGCACAAAAAGCAGCAACTTATTTTAATTGAGCCTTATCACCTCACAAAAGGTGAAACAGTTGATTGCCATTTCAGCTACTATCCTCTAATATTACCTGCATGTAGTATAGGACTTCATCATCTTCAACCCCCCATGCTGAGAAATGACCAGTACTTATCCGTTTAGATACAGGCCTACCATTTATCAAACCTGTACACCCTGTAGCAGGCGTGTGTAGTAGTCGTTCTTTCAGTCTTCTGTAAAATAGTACCAGAATCAAAATCAAAATTAGGTGATTGATTGTAGCCTGTTACAAGACTTTTTTTAAGATCTTAAGAACACAACATTTGCAAAAGTTTGTGACAATTATATTTATAGTTTTTCAATAACAAATGACAAGAAATACAAACAGTCAACAATTTATCTTGTGCAACATTAGCATGAGAATATTAACATTAAAGTTATTATAAGACCAACAGATCATACTATTGACATGATGTTCAGGACATAAATATACTCTTCAATTATTATAGACTTAAAAGAGGAGTTAGTAATGTTAAAACAGATTTAGAACAACCAGATCTTCATCAGTAGCTATAAAATTCATACACACAGGTGAGCAGGGAACATGGTGAAAACTATTATAATGAGAGGAGTGGAAATGCTATTTTCGGGTTCTGATACAAACCTTATATTGACTCCAGAGTATCCTACCATCAGATCAAATATAAAGTTCAATTTTGCTAATGTACAGGGCATCCTTGTCAGGCGCATATTTGCCCCTCTCTGATTATGTAACAAGCTTCAGAATATATAAAAGTTAAAATATATTCATTAGGTATAATTAAAATAAATGCTTCCAACAATCAAAACTGAAAATGTTCCAATGAACACGTACTTTATTAACTTTATCTTTCAGCAGCTTTCAATATTTAAGTGCTACTCCAAATGAGAATTGAAAGATAGAATCAAACCTTTTAGATGAGATTTCACTGTTTGTTGTTTCAGCCGAACGCTTGTGTTGCACTTGGTTTGTTGAAACACAAGTGGTGGGTGTTGGATCCTGCATAAAACACAAGTAGAATGATCCTCTCCATGCTAGTTTGGGATTTACAGTCCAGTGGGGGAGAAAATGGTGAACATAACCAAAGAAAATCCCAAAGAACAAAGAGATAGCTAAGGATAGGGTCAATTGGAATTAGAGATAACCTGTGTGTGGAGACAAAAGCCATGAATTTGGTCCTAAAGGAGTACTGTGTGGTATTTTCACAAGGTGCTGAGGGGGAGTTAAAAAAGGAGATAATGTATTTAAAAAGGATGAGAGTGAATTTTTGATTAAGAGGAACAAAATGAAGGAAAAAATATTAAGACATGCAGCATCCTTGGAAAGGATCAGAAGAAATGTAATCAAGGCTGATAATGGAAACATAGCTGCAGGAATAGGCTATTCAGCCCAATGAGCATGCTCTGCCATTCAATATAATTGTGGCTAATTCTCTATCACAATGGCATTCCTCCACTCTCTCACCTTGACACCTCTGTCTAGAAATCTAGTTCTTTTTTTAAATGTATTTATTAACTTGGCCTCCACAACCTTCTGTGATTGAGAATTCCATAAGTTCGCCATTTTTTGAGAGAAGAAGTTTGTCATCGCAATCTGAGATAGTGTACGATGTGCCCTGAGACAATGACCCTATACTTCGGATACCACTAGCCAGTGTAAACATCATTCCTGCGACCAATCTATCCAGTCCTGTCAGAGCTTAAATGTTTCAATGAGATCCCCTCCCATTCTTCTAAACAACAGTGAACATAGACTCAATCAATGCGATCTCAGCTTCTAGACAAACCTAGGAATCAGTTCGAAAAGTATGGCAATGGAAAAGCACAACAAGTCAGGCAGCATCCAAAGAACAGGAGAGTGCATTTTGGCCATAAGCCCTTCCTGACCTGCTGTGTTTTTCCAGTGCCACAATTTTCCACTCTGATATCCAGCATCTGCAGTCCTCACTTTCTCCTATTTCAGGAATCAGCCCAGTGAATGCTCACTAGTCTCCCTTGTGTGGCAATTTCTTCATGCATATTTCACTGGAGTTGAGTTGACCGGACTGGTGTCAGTGGTGATTCCTTTCTCATAGGCCAGATGCGTGGAATGGCAATGGGGCATTGGCTGCAGCGATGGCTGAGCATGAAATCTTTGCTACTGTAGGTCCAGAGCATGGACACTTTCAGTGGCGGCTGGTCATCAATTGCAGCAGTGGCAGTGTCTGGAGCAAGGATTCATGACTATGGTAGCCTAGAGCAGGGATCTTGCAGAAATCCTCAAGCCATGTTTGGAAGCCCAGCCAATGAAGATGGACTCTATTTAAGTACTATACCTTTCATTCTTTTTAGCTCAAAATGGCATTGAATTGTGGCAACAGAATACTTCTTACCATAACTCCCTAGATACATGTGGCAATAAATCATTCATTCAATTAATTATATCCTTTCTGAAGTACAGAGACCAAAATTGTACACAATCAAGTGTGGACATTTCACAGTCCTGTAAAGCTGCATTAAAACTTCTTGCTCAAGTGCTCAAACCATCTTATAATGAAGGACAACATATAATTTGCCTTCCTAACCGTTTGCTGCACCTCTATGCTTACTTTCAGTCTCTTTGTACTTAAACATTTCCCAAACTGTTACCATTTAAATATACTGTGCCATTCAGTATTTCCTACTGAAGTGAACGATTTCACACTTTTCCATGTTATACTGCATTTGTCACTCACTCTTTTGCCTAAATCACTGCAAAGCCTCTCCACCTCCTCTTCACCACTCATTAGCTTCTCAGGTTTTAGTCTGTGTTTTTAATCACTGAACATAGCATTGACCTGAGGCTGTGAAAGTCTCATACGCCACCTTACATTGGATCACTTGAACATGACATACTGGAAACACGTTCCTGTGTTGTAACCCCAGTAGCTTAATATTAGCCTAGACATTTATGTGTCTCAAGAATGTAATAACAGTACATAATTGTTAGTTATAACAGATGCTTGTAAGATTCTTCAAACTTGCAACATCCATGCTCAATTTCTTATGTTACAAGAGATAACACAACCATTACACATCAGGTTAAACAACATATAGGATGTAAACTCATGCTATCAGTGGTGGTGGTCACCTATAAAGGATTCCAGTATTGATATTACAAACTGTTTGAAAAACAATCAGACAACAGTTTTGGACAACAAAATGCCTAGACGAATGAGTGTTTCTCACCTTTAAACAGCATCAGTTTCGGTAAATACACAGAATTATAGAATCATGCCCAGACTAATACCAGTAACATATTGGAGTCACAGTAAATCTAACAAGATAACCTTGAGACGGTGACAGCAGAAGGACTTGTTGATATAGTGGTCCCAAAAGCTTCCACTGTAACAAATTCAGGCTGCACCTCAAACTCATAATACTGTCAAATTTCAAACTCTGTAGCAATGCACCAAGTCACTTTAGAATACAACATGCAAGTCATGGTGGTCAATGTGAGCTGGCAGCAAATGGAAGAAATCGCAAGCTCTTTTCCCAGTGCCGTGTGGCAGAGCAATATCTCTATCTCAAATAAAGTGGTTTCTCTGCCATCATGGAAATTGGGAAACAAAATACTGCCCCCATAGACAAGAGCTGGTAACTACACCAGCTAATAGCACGTTTTACTCACTAATACTTGTTAGTGATGAGCTGCTGCTAGTCTTTGGTAACACTTGGCAAGGTGTTCCTGGACCAGGATCAGTGGGGTCACTAATCCCTTCACATCGGACCAGGATTCCCCAAGAACTTCCATTACTTTGCAGGCTGCCAGTGCAGCATTCCCCAAGATTGTGAAATCCCTCTCTCAGTGGAAAGAACTCTGGGCTTGCCATAAAGAATAGTGGACTGAAATCACATCCCGCTGACTGGGTCCAGCTTTGCCAACAATCTGAGGTGAGGGAGAGAAAATATGTGAAGGAGATAAAAGCAGGATTTGTGATCCATCTTTTTTCTCATTCATTTGTTTCACAGATGTTAAGACAGGACATTTCTCTCCTAACTCGAATTGGGTATGAGCTTCCTTTTTGAATCACTGCAGTGTGTGGTGTAGGTACAACGGCAGTACTATCAGGCAGGGAGTTCATGGATGTTCCACTGGCCAAATCTGTGATCAATTTCCAAGTCAGGTTTATGGCTAACTTGGAGGGGCTGATGTCCACTTAACAAAACCCCTCTTTATCAATATCCTGGAGCTCACTGTTGACCAGAAACATAAGTAGACCAGATATATAAATACAGCATTTACTGTATATGCCATTTATTTATAGATCAATGGCCACCTGAGGAATAAAAGACTATTGTTGCAAATTCTACTTAACTCCATTTTATATTTTCTCTAATTTACGTGAGTTAAGTGTACCTGGCCAAGTGTATCTGGGCAGGGGGGGACAATTTTGGAGAAACCTACAGAAGGTTTAGATAGTTTTAACATGGAAGTCTTAGAAACAAGCAGAATGCTTCTATTCCTGCACCATCCCATAATCAAAGATGTATCAGAATCTGGTCCTAATGCTAACACTGGCTATTTGCTCAAGACTTAACTCCAATTTACCTGCACAGGCATTTCTTCTATCAGCGCCTCTTTCTTTGGTGCACATTCTTCACCTTCCACCTTCTGAACTGCACAGGTCACTGGGGTAGACAGATCTTCAAGATTAATCCCAAGTGAAAGCAACATCTGGAAATGTAAACCTGCAGCACGTTTAAGATCGATTTTCCTAGAGGGAGAGAAAAGGGTCAGTAAATAATATTCCTTTTAATATTAAGTGATGTGGGAAGAAACAATGGAAGTACTTTAATCATGCAATAATGCCTGCAAACAGATTGAAGTGCAACTTTCAAATAAACCATTTCAAGAAGGTGTACTGAAGAGTTTGATGATGGAAAAATACGTACTGGTTCCTTGCTGTATGATCCTTAACTTTTTGAAAACTTTGGCATTTTCTGAATCATGGAGCTGTCGGGGTGCAGTAACATCATCATCCCATCATCATCACGGACGGTCCCTCGCAGATCAGGATGGCTCTTTTCCACTTTCAGTCCATTGGTGGCTGCACAGATTGATGCAGCTGCTACACTTGGGGCAGAAGATGATTGCAGGAAGGCGTAGGTGGGCCATTGATGTAGCATTGCGCTCGTTTACTGTTTTCGCCTGGCTTCCACTTTTTCTGATGGCAAGTCTCAAAATGCTCTTCCGTCACTTTAGAAGGTTTGGGCAGTGGTTCCCAAGTGTCTGTGGAAATGCTGTACTTCACCAGTGAGGCCTTGAGGGTATCCGTGAAGCGCTTCCTCTGTCCACCTGCTGTTTTACAGCTGGGAATAGAGTATCAGCTTGGGGAGTCTCATGATGGTCATGCGGACAACATCCCAGCCCATTGTAGCCAATCAACTGAATTAGTGTAAAAGACAGATGGAGAAACAAGGCAAAGGTGAGGACTGCAGATGCTGGAAACCAGAGTTTAGATCAGAGTGGTGCTGGAAAAGCACAGCAGGTCAGGCAGCATCCGAGGAGCAGGAAAGTCGACGTTTCGGGCAAAAGTCCTTCATCAGGAATATTTGCTTGGCAACATAGACTTTGAGAATTGCTGAGAAAAGGAGAAAAGCTGGTGAAGATTTACATCTTGCAATCATAGAGTCATAGAGATGTGCATCACGGAAACAGATCCTTTAGTCCACCTCATCCATGCTGACCAGATATCCCAATCTAATCTAGTCCCATTTGCCAGCAGTTGCCCCATATCCCTCCAAACCCTTCCTATTCATATACCAATTCATATGCATTTTAACTGTTGCAATTGTACCAGCCTCCACCACTTCCTCTGGCAGCTCATTCAAAACACGCATCACCCTCTGCATGAAAAAGTTGCCCCTTAGGTCTGTTTTATATCTTTCCCCTCTCACCCTAAACCTATGCCCTCTAGTTCTGGACTCCCTCACCCCAAGGAGAAAAACTTTTTCTATTTATCCTATCCATGCCCCTCGTGATTTAAAAACCTCAATAAGGTCATCCCTCAACCTCTGAGCCTCCAGGGAAAATATCCCCAACCCCACCGTGGGCGGCACGATAGCTCAGTGGTTAACGTTGCTGCCTCACAGCACCAGAGTCCCAGGTTTGGTTCCAGCTTCGGGCAACTCTCTGTGTGGAGATTGCACATTCTCCCCATGTCTGCCTAGTTTCCTCCCACAGTCCAAAGGTGTGCAGGTCAGGTAATTTGGCCATGCTAAATTGCCCATAGTGTTAAGTGCATTAGTCAAAGGGAAATGGGTATAGGTGGGTTACTCTTTGGAGGGTCGGTGTGGACTTGTTGGGCCGAAAGGCCTGTTTCCACACTGTAGGGAGTCTAATCTAATATTCAACCTCTTCCTATAGCTCAAATCCTCCAACCCTGGCAACATCTTTGCAAAACTTTTCAGAACCCTTTCAAGTTTCACAACATCCTTCCGATAGGACGGAGACCAGATTTGCATGCAATATTCCAAATGTGGCCTAACCACAGTCCTGTACAGCCGCAACATGACCTCCCAACTCCTACACTCAATACTCTGACCAATAAAAAAAATCATACCAAATGCCTTCTTCACTATCCTATCTACCTGCGACTTCACTTTCAAGGAGCTATGAACCTGCAACTCCAAGGTCTCTTTGTTCAGCAACATTCCCTAGGACCTTACCACTAAGGTCATCAAGACAGAATCACAAGGTTACAAGATCTAAAATTGATCAACAACTTGAGAATTATGGTGCCGTGGATTCTGATTTGTGGAGATATTGCCTTGGAGAATGCACCAGGGAACTGTTAACTGCCAAGTTTTAATTGATCAAAGCATTGCTATGGGAATACAACAGGAATGGCTGGTCCCCACTTTCTGTTCAGTTGCAATAGGTGCAATACACAGACACATTCCTTGTGCTTGCCAAGGCCAGGCACTTCATGTGAATGTATGTAACTTCTAGTACATGTAATCATACTGCGAGTCTGGCACATAACCTTTAATTGGTTCTTAGTGTAATTCTTACCAAGAGTTATTCAATTGCAGAATCACATCGAATGCTGACACTATGTTTTAACTTTTGAAGCATGGGCTAAATGGACACAATCAGTATTTTGGGAGAAAGTGTGGACTGCAGTTGCTGGAGAGTCACAGTTGAAAAGTGTGGCGCTAGAAAAGCACAGCAGGTCAGGCAGCATCTGAGGAGGAGAGTCGATGTTTCGGGCATAAGCCTTTCGCCAGGAAGGGGGCTGAGAGATAAATAGGGGGATGGGGTGGGGCTGAGGAAGGTAGCTGGGAAGGCAATAGGTGGATGCGGGCGAAGAGGCAATAGCGATAGGTCAGTGGGGAGGGTGGAGCGGATAGGTGGGAAGGAAGATGGACAGGAAGGACAGCTCAAGAGGGTGGTGCCAAGTTAGAGGGTTGGATCTGGGATGAGGTGGAAGGAGAGGAAATTTGGAAACTAGTGAAGACGCCGTTGATGCCATGTGGTTTAAGGGTCCCAAGGCAGAAGATGAGATGTTCTTCCTCCAGTTGTCAGGTGGCTTGGATTTGTTGGTGAGGAGGCGCAGGACTTTCCTGTCCTTGGGGGAGTGGGAGGGGGAGTTAAAGTGGTTGGCCACAGGGCAGTGAGGTTGTTTGGTGTGTGTGTCCCAGAGATGTTCCCTGAAATGCTCCACGAGGTGGTTTCCTGTCTTCCTGATGTTGTAGTGACCACATCAAGAGCAACAGATGAAGTGGATGGATGTACAGGAAAATCTCTGCCAGATGTGAAAAGATCCTTTGGGGTTTTGGAGGGAGGTGGGTGGGGTGGGGAGGGGGGGGGGGGAGTTGTGGAGTGCAAGTTGTACAGCTGTTGTGGTGGCAATGGAAAGTGCCAGGTGTGGAGGATGGGTTGGTGGGGGGTGTAGACCTAATGAGGAAGTCATGGAGGGAATGGTCTCTGCCAAACACAGATAGGGGTGGGAAGAGAAATGTACCTTTGGTGCTGGGGTCTGATTGTGAGTGGCAGAAATGGTGGAGGATAATGTCAATGAAAGACAACCAATAGAATAAACATCAACAAGTTTGTGACAAGTGTTTTATCATGGAATCATAGTGCAGTGCAGAAAGAGGCCAATTGGCACATTAAGTCAACACCTACCCTTCGAAGAGCATCCCACCCAAAGCCAGCCCCCTACCCTACTCTTTCAATGTAAATTTTTCTCTGTGTAGAGATATTCTTGAATTTAATATTATTAAATACAGTTCGGAAAGGACAAGTACTGAAATGATTTGACCCCATTGAATTCCTTTAATAGAGTGGTGTTGACCAAATATTATGTACAGAGAAGTAATGATGATCTTCAGTGCTCTGTAGGGATCCCAGACTAATATGAGGGAGCTGGTATTATATTGGAGGAAAGAGATACAATATCAATTATTCCTGTCTCAGTAACAGCTGCTCAAATTAGTGATCTATCCCACAAATTGCAGGTATTGATTTGCAGACGAAGTTCGTCTGAAATAGTGCTGAAACCATTTAAAGCAGAGAAGTTGTGGTACAATGTCTAGCGTTGGTTAGGTTTCCTTCTCAAAATATTATTATAAAGTAATTTTTGTGATAAAGAACTTGGGATTTATGTTGCACAAACAAGGCTTACATTTGTTAATCTTGAAATCAGTGCATATTTGTTTCAGTTTTAATTTTTTCTAAGCTATAGTTCCAAGCAAATAATGTTACAACTAAATCTATTTACTGTAACTTACAATTTGAGGTGTTGAACATTTCAACAGGTCGCAGTGGTGTATCACGAGTGTTATATAGGTCAAACTTTTCAGTTTAACCCTTCAGACTGTAATCTATAAAATAGTGAAAAGTGAATGAATTTGGTCATATGCAATTTTTACTGCCATTAAAATGTTCAGAGAAATATCGTTATCAAAATGAAGTAGCTCAGGGTAATGTTAATTTCAGCTTCTAGTGCAGTAAAGCTTTTCTGAAATTTATTAGAGACACTCTTCTAAGAGTTAGAGGATAACTTATAATGGGAAGGGACAGAATGGAAATCAAAAGAAGTAATTCTGCTACACAAACAGAAATTGCTGGAGAAACTCAACAGCTCTAGCAGCAACTGTGGAAAGAAAGCAGAATTAAAATTTCAGGTCCAGTGACACTTCTTCCGAACTCAAGGAATTCTGTTGCCTAGTCTGGACTAAATATTCACAAAGAAGAGAACAAAGAGAACAAAGAACAAAGACAATTTACAGCGCAGGAACAGGCCCCTCGGTCCTCCAAGCCTGAGCCAATCCAAATCTACTGTCTAAACCTGTCGCCCAATTCTTAGGGATCTGTATCCCTCTGCTCCCCACCTACTCATGCATCTGTCCAGATGCATCTTAAATGAATCTACCATGCCTGCCTCTACCACCTCTGCTGGCAACACATTGCAGACACCCACCACCCTCTGTGTGAAGAGATTAGGTTTTGCCAAATATTTCTGTTTGCACAATGCTTGGGAAAATAAGAGACAGCAAAAAGAAAAGAATAAAAAAAAGACTAGTCACTCTCCTTTGGTGTTGCATGATGACAGTCAAGAAAAAGTGCTTTTTCAAGCTAAACAGAATAGTAAAGTAGAAAATAATCGAACCCACGCTGGTAAGGACTTGTCCAAATACAAATTTAGAATATCAAAGGAGTTCCAGAATGCAGTTAAGCACAGAGGGAAAAAGGTGAGGAGCATGGTTAAACAATCAAATATAACAAGAGGCTTGAAGCTAAGACTCAGATCACTATTGGATGTCAAAGCTGTTTTAGAGATGAGAAGCATGTGTTCTTTTGGTATGAGTGGCATAAAAGTGATGCAAAGGGACATGAACAGAGGGTGGAGTAGTCAAAAAGAAAAGAGATGTACAAGAATTCAATTTGATGAAGAGGTATGTTCATGAATTTGAAGCAACCTTAAAAGAACTGGAAAGGATTGCACCAAAGAAAGAAAAGTCGGCATAAATTGGTAAGTAAGCTCAGAAGATTGCCAAAAATAGCAAAAGAGAAAGGGCAGTTAATAAATCGAGGGAGTTCTTACACCCCAGCATTATTAATTAAGTAGAAGTTAAAGCTTCACTAGAAAAATACTAAATACTAGTCTATCGGGGTTTGAATAGTAAGAAGGGGAACTAAAGTAGCTTCTGCCTCTGATTATTGATAGCAGTGGACTGCAGTAATACAAGACTAGGGAAGTAGATTGATTAGGAAACAAGGGCTATTAAAGAACAATGTGAATACCTGATAACAGCTATTTAACAATTACTGATGGAGGAAAATGGCAATTCTGCTGTTAAACAGAAAGAAATAAACACTTTACGTTTTTTTATTTAAAGCAAAAAACAAGAGCTGGGTAGGGAATGGGTTGAGAAGTATTTCTGGACAATCCTAAGTCCCTGTACAAAGGACTTCCTTTGACCATGATAGTTATCTTCTGAAAATGTTCCGTTTTGATATTCCCATATCCATTCGCCCACTACCGTGTCTCAAACCAATGAATCCTATAGGAGCAAGAGCATGTATTTAAAAAAAGCTTTGAAAATATAGTAATTCATCAATTTAACTAAAATTTGGGGGCAGAGGCTAAATGTTACAAAGTTACAAAGTTGCAGTCAAAAACAAGGGTGTACTACTAATTTTTTTTCTATTCTACCAAGGGATAGCATTTATTTCAGAATACATGTGGGAGTGTAGGTGGAGCTTTTGGGGTGAGTGGACACTGGGAGAGGAAGGCACTTTCTGGGGATTTCGCATTTGCAAAGGACTTTGCCAGTCGACGGGTATTTGTCCCAGTTTGATGAATTGCTATGAAAACCCTGCAATGCCCAAAACAATTATCACAGGTTTAAGGATGGTCATAAAATAATATACTGACTTAAGTAAATATTACAAGTTTTGAGTTGCCATAGAATCTAGTATTAGAGATTAATAAGGTATAGCCTTAGTCATTTTTGGAAAGCTACTCTTTATTAGGAAATTGTTGTGAGCACAGAGAGAGAAATAGAGAGTGAGAGACATTTTGTCGCAGTTTAAGCAGCTCAAATGAATTAGAAGCATCAGCAATTAAGGTTAAACTGAAAGTCAAAGTCTTAAATCCGCAAAGAGATGCCATTTATTCAATAAGGAGATGTGAGCATCACTGGCTTAGCCAGCATTTATTGCCCATCTTTATTGCCTCTTTAACCCATTGCAGTCCATGTGGTATGGGCACACCCACAATGCTGTTAGGGCTGTGTTCCAGGATTTTAATATAGCAACAAGGAGGGTGTGGCGATATATTTACAAGTCAGGATGATACGTGGCTTGGAGTGGAACTTGCAGGTGGTGGTCTTCCGATGTATATGCTGCCTTGTCCTGTTAGATGTTAGTTGGGTTTGGAAGGTGCTGTCTAAGAATTTCTTTGCACACATTAAAGCTTAGCTAAGCTAAAATATCAAGAAAAAATGTTATGAGTTCACCTCATTAAGCATACTTAGAACATAGAACATAGAAAAGAACAGCACAGAACAGGCCCTTCAACCCACAATGTTGTGTTGAGGATTAATCCTAATCTAAAATAAAATAACCTAATCTATGCACCCCTCAACTCACTGCTGTCCATGTTGCATGTCCAACAGTCCCTAATGATTCTGCTTCCACCACCCCTGTGGGCAACACATTCCATGCGCTCAAAAGTCTGTGTAAAGAACCTACCTCTGACGTCTCCTCTAAACTTTCCACATAACACTATGACCCCTTGGGCCAGTCAATCCAGCCCTGGGGAAAAGTCTCTGTCTATCAACTCTATCAATGTCACTCATTATCTTGTAAACCTTGATCAGGTTACCTTTCTTCCTCCTTCTCTCCAGAGAGAAATGTTCGAGCTTAGTCAGCCTATCTTCGTAAGGCAAGCCCTCTAGTGCCGGCAGCATCCTGGTAAACCTTCTTTGCACCCTCTCCAAAGCCTCCACATCTTTCCTATAATAGGGCGACCAGAACTGGACACAATATTCCAAGTGTGATCTCACCAGGATTTTGTAGAGCTGCAGCAAAACCTCGCGGCTCTTAACTCGATCCCCCTGTTAATGAAAGTCAAAACACCATATGCTTACTTAACAACCCTATCCACTTGGGTGGCAATTTTGAGGGATCTATGCACTTGAACACCAAGATCGTGCTGTTCCTCCACACTACCAAGAATCTTGTCTTTAATCCTATATTCAGCATTCGAGTTCGACCTTCCAAAATGCATCACTTCGCATTTATCCAGATTGAAATCCATCTGCCATTTCTCAGCTCAGCTCTTCATCCTGTCTGTGTCAAGCTGCAGCCGGTAACAGCCCTCAATACTATCAATGGCACCTCCAACCTTGGTGTCATTGGCAAATTTACTAACCCACCCCTCAACCCCCTCATCCAAGTCATTTATAAAAACTACAAAGAGCAAAGACCCAAGAACAGAGCTCTGCGGGACCCCACTCAACACTGACCTCCAGGCAGAATACTTTCCATCTACAACCACTCTCTGCCTTCTGTCAGCCAGCCAATTCTGAATCCAGACAGCAAAATCTTTCTGTATCCCATACCTCCTGACTTTATGAATGAGCCTACATGAGCCTACCATGGGGAACCTTATCAAATGCCTTGCTAAAGTCCATGTACACCATATCCAATACTCGCCCTTTGTCGACCTGTCTCATCACCTCCTCAAAGAACTCAATAAGATTTGTGAGGCATGACCTGCCCCTCACAAGGCCATGCTGACTGCCTTTAATCATGTTTTGCTTTTCCAAAAAGTCATAAATCCTATCCTTCAGAATTCTTTCCAACATCTTGCTGACCACAGAAGCAAGCTGACTGGTCTGTAATTGCCAGGGATTTCCCTATTTTTCTTCTTGAAAAGAGGAACAATATTCGTCTCGCTCCCAGTATGACTCCTGTGGAGAGTGAGGAAGCAAAGATCTTTGCTAGCGGCTTAGCAACCTCCTTTCTCACTTCCTGGAGCAACCTAGGATAAATCTGGTCTGGCACTGGGGACTTATCAATTTTAATGTTTGCCGAAATTTCCAGCACATCAATCCCCTCAATCCTGATCTGTTCAAGCCTGTATCCCAGTTCCTCAAAGTTCTCATTCACAACAAGGTCCCTTTCCTTAGTGAAAACCAAAGCAAAAAACTCATTTAGGACTTCCCCTATCTGCACAGACATCACGCACAAGTTCCCTACGCTATCCCTGACTGGCCCTACCTTCTCCCTGATCAATTCTCTTATTCCTCACGTATCAGTAAAATGCCTTTGCATTCTCCCTAATCCTCTTGTCAAGCCTTTTTCGTGCCCCCTCCTGGATCTCCTCAGTCCATTTCTGTGCTCCTTTCTAGCAAACCTCTAAAGCTGTGCCAGATCCTTGCTTTCTCCACCTTACATAAGCTGCCTTCTCCCTTTTGGCGAGAAGCTCCTCTGTTCTCATCATCCAAGACTCCTTCTTGCCTGTATCAGAAGAACAAATTTATGCATCACTCACAATAACTGCTCCTTAAACAGTCTCCACGTATCTGTTGTGCCTTTTCTGTGGAGCAATTGCTCTGAAACTGTACCTCCCAACTCCTGTCTGATAGCGTCATAATTTCCTTTTCCCCAATAAATATCTTCCCATGGTAACTGCTCCTTATGCCAGGGAAGTATGTTTTTCCATGACAAATGAGTTCATTATGGTTAAGAAACGAGACTCCTTACCAATGTCAACAATATCAGCAACCAGTCATCACTCTATTATATTTAGATAAGCTTCTATGTTAGTAATAGGTTACTTACAGTTTGAGTAGCCTGAGAAACAGGCAGCCCCATTTTGTTTACTCCTTGGTTGTTCTTATAGATTGAATCTGATACAAAAATTTCAAAGAAATGTGACATTCTTACAATATATCCATAGTTTGAACTTTTGCAATGCTTGAGTTTAACACAATTGTAAATTTGCCTGTGAAATGAACATTAATACATCGAAATAGGCTGTTCTCATTCCATTCTATCTTCTGTTCTATAAACAAGATGCAAAAACTTTAAGATGCATCTTATCCCAAAGAACTGTAAAAAGAATAGAAATTGCTGGAGAAATTCAGCAGGCTTGGCAGTATCAATGGAGGGAAAATAGAGTTAACATTTTGAGTCCAGTGACCATTCTTCAGAACGATTAGTAGCTGGGAAAAAGTGGTATATAAATGGAAGTTGAGGAGAGGAAGGAATGAATGGATAGGTGGAGATGGAGCCCAGCGAGTGAATGACAGTTAGGCAGACAAAGTGATAATAGTGTGTGAAGGAGAAAGAAAAATGGATAATGGGGACTGTAAGTAAGTGAAAATGGGTTGGCTGTGCTGAAAGCAGCCTATGTTATGTCAGAGCCTGGGGTGTGGGGATGAATAAAGAACATAGAAGATGGTTAGGTTCTAAAATTATTGAACTTGACATTCGCGATTCTTCTGACACTTTACATCAGTTTCAGAATTTTCATCTCTTGAGCAGTATCCACGTCCTCCTCACCATGGATTTACAATCCATTTGCACGTCCAGTCCTCCATTAGATGGTCTCAGGATTGTCTACTTCTTCCTGGAAAAAAGGTCTGAACCATTCCCATCCACCACCACACTTTTCACTTGGCCAATCTCATCTTCACTTTGAACAACTTTTCCTTTAACTCCTCCTAGCTTCTTCAGAACAAAGGTATGGCCATAGGTATTCGCACAGGATCCAGTTTTGCCTGTCTCTTTGTGAGGTATGTGAAACATTTTTTATTCCAATTCCACCCAGGTCCCTCCCCACAAATATTTCTCTGGTTCTTCGATGACATCATTAGTGCTACTTCCCTCTCTCATCGGGAATTGGAAAAGTTTATCAATTTTTGCTACCAGTTTACACCCTGCTCTTATCTTCACCTGGTCCATCTCTGACTCCTTCTTTCCCTTCTTCAATATCTCTGTTTCCATTTCTGGGGATAGACCGGCCATTGATATCCATTACAAACCCACCAACTTCCACAGTTACCTTGACAATACATCCTCTCACCCTGGTTTCTCTAAAGAATCCATTACATCCTCTAGTTTCCCCATCTCTATTGCATTTGTTCTGATGATGTCCTATCCCAAAGGGGACTTCAGAAACGTTCACCTTTTTCTTCAACCGAGGACTCGCCACCACCATGGTTGACAGGACTTTTAGCTGTGTCTGACCCATTTCCAGCATTTCTGCCCTCATCCCTTCTCTTCCCTTACACTACACCAATAGAGTCCCCCTTATCCTCACTTTCCATCCCATCAGCATCCACATGCAAAGGATAATTAGCCATCATTTTCATCACCTCTAGTGGAATGCCACCACCTGACACATATTTCCCTCCCCTCCCATGTCAGCCTTCCACAACAACCGTTCCCTCTGGGAGACCTTGGTCCACTTTCCCATACCTTCACGGCACCTTCCCATGAAATTGCAAAAGGCGTAACACCTGCCTGTTTATTTCCTCCCTCCTCATTTCCCAAGGCTATAGGCACACCTTCCAGATGAAGCAATGATTTACCTACACTTTACTCAATCTACTGTATTCGTAGCTCACATGGGAGAGACAATATGCAGACCGGGTGATTGCTTTGCAAAGCAACGTTCTGTCCACAAAAATGACCCTGAGCTTCTCCTTTTAAACATTCTCTTGTAGCACTTGGGTGTCACTGCTTGGCCAACATTTATTGCCTGTTCCTAATTGCCCACATACTGCAGCCTGCGTTCTGTTGGTGGACTCACATTGCCATTAGGAAAGGAATTCCAGGATTTTGACCCAGCAACACTGAAAGACCAGCAATACATTTTCAACTCAGAATGGTGAGTGGCTTGGAGAGGAACTTGCGGGAGCTTGCTAAGCTTTTTTTTAGCAATTCCCATGTATCTGCTGCCTGGTCCTTCTAGATGGAAGTGGTTGTTGATTTGGGAGGTGCTGTCTAAGAATCTTGGGCAAATGTTTGCAGTGCATCGTGCTGATCGTACACATTGCTGCTGCTGAGCATCAGTGGTGAAGGTAGAGGATGTGGTGCCAAAGCAGATTGCTTTGTCCTGGATGCTTTCAAACTTCCTGATTATTGTTGGAGCTATACTCATTCAGGCAAGTGGGTAGTATTCTATCATAGTCCTGACTTGTGCCTTGGAGATGGTGAACAGGCTTTGGGAAGTCAGGAGGTGAGTTACTCTCCACATAATCCTCTGATCTATTCTTATAGTCACTGTATTTATATGGTGAGTCCAATTGACTTTCCAATCAATGGTAACCTCAGAGGATGTTGTTGTTGGGGATTCAGCGATGGTATCAACATTGGATGTCAAGGTGCACTGGCTAAATTGTCTCTTAATGGAGATAGTAATTACCTGGCATTTATGTGGCATAAATGTTACTTGCCACTTATCAGCTCAAACCTGGATATTATCCAGATCTTCCAACAACCACAACTGGTTGGAGTCATACCTGCCACATAGGAAGATTGCTGTGTTTGTTGGAGTTCAGTCATTTCAGTTTCAGGACATCTCTTCAGGGCAGTGTCCTAGGCCCAACCATCTTCAGCTGCTTCATCAACGACTTTCCTTCCAACATAAGGTCAGAAGTGGGGATATTTGCCAATGATTGCACAATGTGCCTGCCACTGTAACACACCACTGTGCTCCCTGGTCAACAGTTCTGTTTTGGGCCTGCTTCAATGTGCCAGCAAGCCTCAATGCAAGCTAGAAGAACAGTACCTCAGTTCCTGCTTGGAGTCCCTGCAGCCTTTAGGGCTCAATATCAAATTTAATCATTTTAGAACCTAAACATTATCTTCCGTGTCCTTTACCCATCCTCACACCCTTGGCTCTGTCATGTCATGGGGTGCTTTCAGCATAGCCAACCCATTTTCACCTACTTATGGTGAAAGTGAAGACTGTAAATGCTAGAGATCAGAGTCGAGAGTATGGTGCTGGAAAGGTACAGCAGGTCAGGCAATATTTGAGGAGCAGGAGAATCGGTGATTCGGGCATAAGCCCTTCGGCCCAAAACGTTGATTTTCCTGCTCCTCAGATGCTGCCTGACCTGCTGTGCTTTTCCAGCCCCACACTCTTAACTCACCTACTTATGGTCTGTATTATCAGCTTTTCTTTCTCCCTGTCATACAGTTGTCTATCCCTTTGACTGCTTAACTGTCATTCTCTCCCTCTGAGCTCCATCTCTGCCTATCTGCTCATTCCGCCCCCACCCCAATATCCCAACCCCAATCTTCAGCATAAAAATACCATCTTATCCTGACTACTATCAGTTCTGAAAAAGAGTCACTGAAGTCAAAACATTAACTTTGCTTCCTCTCCATAGAGGCCACCAGATCTACTAAGTTTCTTTCCCAATTTCTGGTTTTTGGTTTAGGTTCCAGCATCTGCAGTTCTTTGTTTTACTTTATGCAAAAAGAGCAGTTGGCCTATTGTACCGAAGAGATTAAAATCTGAATACGCTGTAGCAAACCATTGCCGAAGCAGACCTAATTCATTCTTCAAAAAGAGAATTCAACAGTTACTTGATAATAGTATTAAATATCACAGGGAACAGAAGAAGTATGGAATTAGATTAAAGAGCTGCTTTATACGGAGATGATCAGCAGTACAGATTTGATGGCTGACTAGCCTGCTTCTGAGTTGAAACATATGATTTTACCTGATGGCATAACCATAATTACAATTTTTGCATGTAACTATACACACCCAATGTGATTCTCACAAGAGGAATACAGTATACTTTGGTCAAAGGAAATCTTGTATAAACATTATTAGTTTCAGTTCTAATTTTTCCGAGTTGATAATTCTTCCTTTCTGGAAAACTACATGACATAAGGATATATAGGCTTAAAGCTGGCTCTGATTACAAGATAAAGGTCTTCTCTCTCTGCCAGTTGTCCATGTTTTCCAAAATGCAATTCTGAACTAGTCTAATACAGTTCTTGATCAATATTAACCATCTAGCTCAGTGAAACCACATGATGTCAGAAGTGGTACGGTCGTTTAAGTAGAGTTCTTGTGCAACGATATTATCAGAGCAAAGTTACAGTATACCTCACCTGGAGCTGCTTGATGGCGACACTGTGAATAAAATGGGAAGGTGAATGAATGGGAATAATTATACCATTTTATAGCTTAACTACATTTATTCAAATATATGTATGTTGAAAAAAAGCTCCTCATTTTATAAACTTTTCAAAACAATCCATTTGTTAAGTAAGCAGAGGTAAACATGATGACATGACTTACAATGGGATGACATAATCTTGATGAAAAATGCATCACTGTAACTCATAATGGAATTTTGTTTTACTCAAAACAAATCACTATAATGATGTCTGTACATTTGTACATTCCTCTCAATCAGTAACAGCAAAGAAAATAGACCTAAACAGCATGATTAGACTGCACTTTCTGTTGCTTTAATATGTTGGAAAATGGTTCAAATGCACATTGAGAAAGAGGGTCATTACTGTAATATTTAATAATCCCTCTAGATTGTCTAATATTTCAAAACTGACTCCATATAGTTAACAGTTATGGTTTAAATTGAGATATTCATAGTTCTGATGAAAGATCATCATTCTAACATGTCTGTCTTTTAAATGAAACTGAATGTTTTCAACATCAATTATTTTATTTCAGTTTTCCAGCATCTGCCATTTGTTGATTTTATATGAATACACAGATTGTTTGAGCTGAACTTACAAGGAACAATTAAGAGTTCTGTTGCCCATTGAATCTCTGATAGAATTATGCCTTTATTCCTTGCATTTTTCACACCCGGATATTGCATCCTCAGGTCAGTCTTTTACACTGACCCTAAACCCTAAAGTTACTCAATTACAGGCCAGCACATACATATGAACTCAGTCAATAGCTCATAATTCCTTATCTTTGGCTTGAGAATTTCCCTTGTTGCTGAATTTTAAATAGCTACTTAAGCCTTGGACTTCTTGGATGTTTTGAAGAACTACAATGGCAGCTAATATTAAATCTGCTGGGCTGTGGATTTTAATTTGTGATTTACCTCTTTTACACCTTTTACCCCTTCCCTTCACTGGTAGCTAGGTTGTTTCTCACATCCTACTGCATTTCCCTATCTTCCCCCTCACCCCTCTAAGTTACCACAGCAAAAATATCTATTTGCCCATGGTAATTCATCAAAAGCCTACAACAAATAAAACAAGTATTTGCCTCGATATCGACACGGTACTCCAATTCACCATCAAATACAGCCCCTTCAATTTTACATTCATTTCCCTTTGTCTTTTATTTTTGACAGTCTTTGCATGGACGAAAGTGAGGACTGCAGATGATGGAGATCAGAGTCAAAAAGTGTGGCACTGGAAAAGCACAGCTGGTCAGGCAGCAGCTGAGGAGCAGGACAGTCGATGTTTCGGGCATAAGCCCTTCAAACACATGTTAAACACCTTAACCATCCTGTCGATCTGTAACTTAACTTTCAAAGAACTATGTACCTGAACCCTTAGGTCTCTCTGCTTTACAACACTACGCAGGGTCGAAAAGTGTGGTGCTGGAAAAACACAGCAGGTCAGGCAGCATCCATGGAGCAGAAGAGTCGATGTTTTGGGCATAAGCCCTTCATTAGGGATTCCTGATGAAGGGCTTGTGCCTGAAATGTCAACTCTCCTGTTCCTCGGATGATGCCTGATCTGCTGTGCTTTTCCAGTGCCACACTTTTCGACTCCTGATACGCATGTGTTGTGCAACGAGCCCCCGACAGATTTTACCAGGCTTTTCTTACTCAGAATCAAAGAGTGTGGTGCTGGAAAAGCACAGTCAGTCAGGCAGCATCTAAGGAGCAGGAGAGTCAACATTTTGGACATAAGCCCTTCATTGGGAATGAGGCTTGTAGGCCAAGGGGGCTGAGAGATGAATGGGAGGGGGGTGGGGCTGGGGGAAAGGTAGCTGGGAATGTGATAGGTAAGTGAAGGTGGTGATGAAAGGTTGGAGTGGAGGGTGGAGCAGAAGGTGGGAAGGAAGATGGACAGGTAGGACACGTCAAGAGGGCAGTGCCGAGTTGGAAGGTTGGGACTGGGATAATGTGGTGGGGAGAGGAAATGGGGAAACTGGTCCTCAGTAAAGGCCTCACTTCCATCCCACTCCCGGATCAAGGAATTTGACACACGTTGTGACACTGAACACTTCTTCACCTACATCCAGGCTTACTTTTTCCAGCAGGATTCCCACCCACCGTACGAGCACACCACATCACCCTCTGCCATTTCCACCAGCTACAAACAGACACCACCACTGGGGATATATTTCCCTCCCCACCCCTATCTGCATTTCAGAGAGACCATTCCCTCCGTGACTCCCTTGTCAGATCCGTGCTACCCCGCCCCCCCCCCCTCTGTGACTACCTGGTCAGATCCGTGCTACCCCGCACCCCCCCCCTCCACTAACCCAACACTCCCCTGCCACTGCAAGAAGTGCAAAACCTGCACCTACACCTCCCCCCCACATCCATCCAAGGCCCCAAAGGATCCTTCCACATCCAACAGAGACTTACTTGTACTTTCACACACATCATCTACTGTGTCCTGATGTGGTCTCCTCTGCACTGGGGAGACACGGCGCCTAAGATTAGATTACTTACAGTGGGGAAACAGGCCCTTCGGCCCAACAAGTCCACACTGACCCTCCGAAGAGCAACCCACCCAGACCCATTCCCCTGCATTTACCCCTGCACCTAACACTAAGGGCAATTTAGAATTCACCTAACCTGCACATCTTTAGACTGTGGGAGGAAACCGGAGCACCCGGAGGAAACCCACGCAGACACGGGGAGAATGTGCAAACTCCACACAGACAATTGCCCGAGGCAGGAATTGAACCCAGGTCGCTGGCGCTGTGAGGCAGCAGTGCTAATCACTGTGCCACCGTGCCGCCCATTAATCTTGTAGCATGGTTGCAAACCTGAGATCACTACTCTACTTGTCCTGCTCTTCAGCTTCCAACCTAACTCTCTGTAGTCACTTTTCAGATCCTCAATCCCTTTCCTGGCTATATCATTGGCGCCAATACGTACCACGCTTTCTGGCTGCTCACCCTCCCCCTTCAGAATCTTAGACACCTGATCAGCGACATTCCGGACCCTGGCACCAAGGAGGCAACATTCTTGACCACAAAATCTCCTGTCAATCCATCTAACTATTGAGTCCCCTATCACTAGTGCTTTTCTATTTTCCCCCCTTCCCTTCTGAGCCACAGTGCCAGAGACCTGACAACGCCTACTTGCGGAACGTTTCAGAGAGCATCTCTGGGACACCCGCACCAACCATACCCACTGCCCTATGTCTGAACACTTAACTCCCACTCCCACTCTGCCAAGGACATGCAGGTCCTGGGCCTCCTCCACCACAAAACCCTAACCACCCGACGCCTGGAGGAAGAACGCCTCATCTTCCATCTTGGGACACTTCAAGCACACAGGGTCAATGTGGATTTCACCAGTTCCTGAAATATTGACTCTCCTGCTCCTCAGATCCTGCCTGACTGGCTCTGCTTTTCCAGAATCACATTCCTTGATTCTGATCTCCAGCATCTGCAGCGCTCACTTTCTCCTAGTTTTCTTACTCAGAATAAAGAACAAGAAGTAAAGAGTTAAAAATCACACAACATCAGGTTAAAGTCCAACAAGTTTATTTGGAAGCACTAGCTTTTGGAGTGCTGCTCCTTCATCAGGTGGTTGTGAAGAATAAGATCGATCAAAAGAGTGACAGGGTATAGGAAGTACACATAAAATAGAATGTTTCATGACAGGCTGATTGACCTCCACTTTTTAAATATATTTTTGCAACCGATTTTCAGACCCAAGTATCAAGCATTTTGGGGGTAGGGCCATTTGCAACACTGCTATGTCATTTTAATAAAAAAATCTTATTGTGATCTTATCTCTGGTTAGCTTTCATGCCTTTCATTTAGACAAAACCAATCAAATCATTATTTTGTATGAATATACTTGAAGTTTCAGTCAAGAGTATAATTTATGTTTTTCATATTTCTTAGTCAGAAAAGCTTGCCCTATTTAAATTTGAAATGAGTGCACATATATTTTAACTAGCTGCTCTGTAAATTGGAGCATCATTTTATAAGTATGAAATCCTCCGTTAAATGACAAATGAACTCATGCATTTGTTTATTGATTGAAGTTCAGCTCAGACAGAGAGAGTGGAGTCCTCCTTTTGTCAGCTAAAGTAACCTTAAGCAAATTGCTTAGATAACCTTTTCTTGTTTCTGGGCATTTGTACAAATAATTTATCATAATTTATCATCACATTAATTCTCTTGCTCATTGAACTTCAGATGCTTTTATGTTAATGCTGGGGCTCACAATTGCAGCACTCATATAAGTAGCTGTCATACTTGGCAGGGTTAATTGGAAGAGACTGACTGCACATTTCTGTAGTTTCACATGGAAAGGAACTATTGACACTATAGACTTAAATATGTGTTTTTCTTCACATCATAATGATGGACTTGGGTCTCAGATGTGACTGCAGCTGTCACATTCTGCAACTTGACGACTGGTAGCTGACAGTGATGACCAAAGCTAAATCTGTGACAGCAGATGAGTTGAAATGAATCACTTGCACAGAGAATGGAATGTGATGGCAGATGTTCATAAAGGAAAGCCTAAGCAGCTTCCCTCATCTAATTCTGTTCCTCAAGTGGTGCACCTGGTTCAGTGTCTGTTTCCACACATCTCACCTTCCCATTGGATTCAGGCACAAGGCACTTGATCTCATTATGTCGATCCAAGAATTTCAAAGTCTTTACTGCTGTTAATAAATGTTTCTGCATGTCTCAGAGCTTCTTTTCCAGCATATTTCCCTTCAATTAACAAACATTGGAATACTTGTACTGAAGAAAATAATTTCAATATTCAGTTTACTGAACTGACTATCACAAACATACCTACTCATATGCTGTCCCCATTACATGTTCTCCAGTTAGCTGCAAGATAATACATTAATGCATAATGTATAATGTATTTTATCTGTACTTCCCAAGTCAGCTCTTCATGAGGCGGAACTGAGTAAAAGTGCCTTATTATTGTTAGTTATACATTATGAGTCGTGTGCTGCTGTGATTAAAATTGACAAAAACAAATTTCACACACTTTCATCCTTACAACTACAGAGAAAGGAGAAATGCATTCAATCATTTTCAGCAAGACTTGAAAATAAGCCACAGAAACAAAAGGAGAATGCAGTGAGCCATCATCTATAATATTATCACCACAATCCAGCACTATCATTCAGTGCACATTGAGGCGAGGGAGTACTTATCATTCAGGCTAACCACCCATCAGTATCTGTTGTTTCCATGATCACCACAGCTGACTGCAGAACCTTCTGAAATAACCCACTCACTGCCATTTCTGTTCAAAATTATATAATGATTGGTGCTTTTCCATCAGAGCAAAATATAATATTCTATACTTCCCTGGCTTCTTAAATAGGTTGCTTTACCTACTTTTTTTTACAAAGCATTAGCACATTTGCACTGCTAGAAGAAGAAACTGTGATAAAGTAGAACTCAATAATGGTCACCACTAAACAACCACAACACAATTCAAATTGAGACTCAAAGCTCTCAGCTCTCATAAAGCCATCAACACTGAAACACACAACAAAGACTGTGTGCATTCCACCTTTATTACAATTATGAATAGCAATAAATAATTCTCTAAAAGTTGATAAAATAATTCATCAAATTAAAAGTTTGCTAATTTGGCTTAAATACCCCTTTTTCCTAGGAGAAATAAATATGTTGTGTCCCTGGAAGTGGTGAGAAGTGGAAATAATATGGCAAGTTTGCCCTGGAGAGATAATCACTTTTTTCGTGCCACCTCAGCAATTAGTGCTGGGTGAGAAGATTCACTTGTAGCTTGCTAGAATTTAAGACCCTTAACTGATTAATAGGTTGCACCTTCCTGGTGACCTGCCTTTCTGCAGGTGATAAAAGTAGCTGGTTTCACTTTCAGCTAACTAGAGTGTCCTACCCGTTTGTTGGCGAAGGGGATCCTCAATTTCCTCTAATCTGGGGATAGTAAGAGGCACAGATGGGGAGAAAGACTGACCTCTGAAGACCATGAGCCCTTGGCTTTGCCCTGACCTGATCTCCCTATGAACCCCGGCTCGTGAGAAGCAAAAGAAAAGACCAACTATTGAACTCTATGGAGTCGTTGGACTCCATTTAACCAGCAGGCCCTGGTGAGAGATAAGTTCAGCTATTAACAAGGTGAATGGCATATGATCTATTGAGCTTCCTCAGTGGTGTGAGCAGATTAGTCAACAGCAACACACCTGCCTTCACATTTAGTCTTAAGAAGGAAAATCTTGGCTATTCTAACAACAGCAGTAACCAGTTCTGGTAATTGATACAATGATGCATCATAATGTACAGGTATATAAATCGACCAAGATGCCATTTGTTCCTATTATTATGATGTGAACATTAGCATTGCTGGAACTGTCAGAGCGCAACAATATATTTCCAGAATACTCTGGCTCTCTTTACAGCAAGATGGAAATATGAGAAGATAATCACACTTTGATCATTGTCCTGAAATCAGAACTGCAATATAGATCTGGGAGTGGAAGACTTGTTTTATATGGAGAATACTACAGTGTAAATATGTACATGATTGCCCACATTCTAAAATGCTGTATTTATTATATTCTCATTTCAAAGACAAAAACCAAAGTGAACTATTGTCTCGTGCAGCAAGGATCAATATTTAATAATGGGGATGATGTAAGTGAGGGAACTCAGTGTAGTGAGAGAAACAATATTATTTGGTCTTTTACATAAAAAGATCTGAGAGAGGGAGACCTGAGTGCTAAAGAGAGGAGGCATTAAATAAGTGAGCAGCTAGGGATTTCTTTTCTTTTCATTTCATTCATTGGATTTTTTAAATATTCATTCATGGGATACAAGCATCACTGACTGTCCAGTATTTTATGCCTGTCTCTAGTTGCCCTTGAGAAGGTGGTGGTGTGCTGCCTTCTGAATGCTGTAGGTTGACTCACGATGCCCTTAGCGAGGGAATTCCAAGATTTTTACCCAGCAATAGTTAAGGAATGGTGATTTACTTCCAAGTCAGGGAGGTGAGTGGCTCAGAGTGGAACTTGCAGGTGGTGGTATTCCCACGTATCTGCTGCCTTTATCCTTCTAGATGGAAGCGGTTATTGGTTTGGAAGGTGCTGTCTAAGGAACTTTGGCAAATTTCTGCAATGCACTTTGTAGATTCTACATACTGCTGCAACTGAGCGTTGGTGCTGGTCACAGTAGATGCATGTGGATGTGGTGCCAATCAAGCGGATTGCTTTTTTTTTGGATGGTGTGAAGCTTCTTGAGTGTTGTTGGAGCTACACCCATCCAAGCAATGGCAGGTATTCCATTACACTCCAGACTTGAGCTTTGCAGATGGTGGACAGGCTTTGGGGAGTCAGGAGGTGAGTTACTTGCCACAGTATTTGTAGCCTCTGACCTATTCTTATAACCAATGTGTTTATGTGGCAAGTCCAACTGAGTTTCTGGTCAATGGTGTCCTCAAGGATGTTGACAGTTGGGGATTAAATGATGGAAACATCATTGAATGTTAAGGGGTGGTGATTAAAATTGTCTCTTATTATCAAAAACATTTGTGTGGTGCAAATGTTTCTCATCACTAGGCAAAAGTAAGGACTGCAGATGCTGGAGATCAGAGTTAAGATTAGAATGGTGCTGGAAAAGCACAGCAGGTCAGGCAGCATCTAAAGAACAGGAAAATCAACATTTCGGACAGGAGCCCTTCATCAGGATTTCCTGATGCTGCCTGACCTGCTGCGCTTTTCCAGCAACACATTTTTAAGCTCTGATCTCCAGCATCTGCAGTCCTCACTTTCTCGTAGATTATCTATTCAGTCAACTTGAATCTGTCTACTTCTGGGTATAAGTAAGGGAAGATATACAGTACTGTACAATTTGCTAGTTGTAATTGCTTTGTTTATGTTTGTCTTTTTTTTAAGTATTTAGGATCGTCTACATTGAACATTGCTGTGTTTACTTTGAAAGTGTGCTTGTAACTATACCCATGTTTATTGTGAAACGTTTTTCAAAATATGTTTATGGTCTTCACTATTCCTTTCTGAACAGGAAGGATGCGTCTCCAAGAATTACTCATTTCTTTTTCAACCTTTGTTAATTCTGCGTACGTTTCTCATTGTAATTTAGCTACAGTGAATATTTACCATAAATAAATGAGATAAATTAAAACTCACTCCTCCCCACCCCGTACGAATATTGAAGGAGAAGTTGCCCAAGATTGAAGAAACTTTTCTTTCATGAATATTGATAGTAGGGGCGGGTCCTGGTTCGTGGCCCCGCCCTCATAGATAGACGACGTACCTACATCATACGCAAAGCTTTGTGACGTTGGGTAGAAGTATCTTTTGAGTAGTGTTGTTACTCGCCGGGCGTGGTGGCGCGCGCCTGTAATCCGGCGACTCGGAGGCTAAGGCTATCGGATTGCTTGAGACCAGGAGTTCTGGGCTGCTGCGGACTATGCCGATCAGGTGTCCTCACTAAGCTGGGCATCGATATGGTGTCCCCGGAGGAATCCGGGATCACCAGGTCGGGTAAAGAGGGGTGAATCGGCCCAGGTCGGAAACGGAGCAGGTCAAAGCCCCCGTGCCTATCAGTAGTCGGATCGCGCCTGTGAATAGACGTTGCAGTGCAGCCTGGTTAACACAGTGAAACATAGTCTTTTCTCAAAACTACTCTTGACATTTTTCATTCTTATTAAAGTAATCATCACTTCACCATTACTACACTTCAACTGCGCTAAATACGGGTTTACATCGGGTACAAATGCAAGAAAAGACCCTTAGAAAAACATATATCAAACTCCTGGATGTAAATTTCATTCCCAGCTGTATTTTCATCCGCTTTGATAACACAGTGAAACAAAGTATTTTCTCAAACTACTTCTGACTTTTCATTCTCTCTTATTAAAATTTCATGCACTTCAGCTGTACAGAAATGCAGAATTTTGCGTGTACCACGACTGTAAAAAGACAAATATACGTTCGTCAAACTGTTGGATTTAAACTTCCCCATCCTTATCTTCATTATTAGCACATTGCTTTACTACATTCCGGTTATAATGGCAAATTGACTATCCTGAGTGATATTTGCGGTCACGTTTTAAAAAGTCGTGCGTCTTGGGGAGAAAATTGTGCACTTGCCGTTTGTGTTGATCCCCCTTTAAATGGCTCAGCATTTCTGCTCTCTGCTGCTCACTCGTTTTATTACACTAGAAAAACTAACCACTGTAAGTGTTTTAACCGTAATGAACGCAAGGGAGTGCTAAATTCAGGCAGCTATGTTGAAGCGAGCGAGATCCCTTGCTTTTATTGAAACCATTTTTGACATTTGGTCGCATTCATTTTTTTTGTTTTTTTTCTCAGTGAATTACCATATAATACCTTGACTTGGATATATGTTATCAAATCAGAAACTGACTGCTACAAATCATTGTAATTCGCAGGCATTATCCCCAAGGTTTCCCTCTTCTCAATCCGTGATCCTTCCAGAGGTAATATTTGGTAATCGCCCCCTTATCGTCTACTTGTTTCCACTGGTAGATGACCTTTTACTATTGGCCTACAGTAAGATCTTTAGACTTAGCTCACCCCTTTCATAAACTTAATTTTTGCAGCTGCCATTCCTGAATCTGCAGTAAATACTGAGCCACTCGCTCACTGATCCCATTTCCTTGGTCTATCATTTTGCTCAAATCACCAAGCCATCCCCACCCAACTTCATGTACTTTCTTAATCCCCATTCCCCAATGTCCTGCTGAAACAGCAATCTTCCTCTTTCTTGAACTCCACCTGCTGGGGGGACCTCTCCATGCCCAAGTGACAGACCCTGTTCTACTCACCCAATGACCCACAATCCTGTCTCCTTCATTCCCCAATGTTCCTCTCTCCTTGGTAACACCAGCTCCCCTCATTTCCTGAGTTATTGCCAATTGCCAATCCTATTAATTGTTCCAGACAAACATTTCACCAGAATGGTACTGAGCTGTAACAAGGTATGTTAGGTGCAAAAGATACAATCACCTTCCATGGTTCCATAACCTGCAGAAAGTGCAGGAGCTGTTTAAAATATCCATACCATTCTTCAATAAGCAAATGATTCTTTTGAGGGTAATTTGGGGATGAGGGAGAATAGAGTCATCCAGTACAGAAATGCTCATCAATGCTGACCAAGTTTCCCAAACTAAACGTTTCCACTTGCATGCATTTGGCCCATATCCCTCCAAACCTTTCCTATTCATGTACCTGTCCAAATATCTTTCAAATATTATAATTGTACCTGCATCTACCACTTCCTCTGGAAATTCATTCCAAATAAGAACCATGCTCTGTGTGGAAAAATTGGACATCAGGTCCCTTTTAAATCTTTCTCCTCCAACCTTAAAAATATGCTCTCTAGTTTTGGACTCCCTACCCTCGGGAAAGGACTTTTGCTATTCAACTTACCTATGCTCCTCATGATGTTATAAATTTTTATAAGATCACCCCTCAACCTACTACGCTTCAACGATAAAAGTCCCAGGCTATTCAGCCTGTCCTTATAACTCAAATCCTTCTGTCCCAGTAACATGCTTGTGAATCTTTTCTGCACCCTCTCCAATTTAATAATATAGCAGGGCAATCAGAATTGTACACCGTACTCCAAAGCTGGCCTCACCAACGTCCTGTAAATATAACATGACATTGCAACTCCTATACTCAGTGGGCTGAGCTGTTAAGGCAAGCATGCCAATTATTGGCACCACCTATGCATGCATGCCAAAAGGTTGCATATGATTGAATCAGGTCAATGATGTGCAAAGTGCATGTAGATTCATTCCATTGGCCTTAGTGCCCCAGTGTTTTGAGGATGCTATTTATGTTACATGTGCAGCTGCCAAGTAATCACAGTACTGAGCAGTGACTTTTTTTCTGATATTGTGCACATGGGATCATTGGAACCATCACCAATAGATATATGAACAGAAGCTATGTCATTTCTTTGGCCATTATTAAAAAGGTCCAGAGAAATGGATAAGAACAAATGTTTCTGGAAGCCCTGGATAAACATCAACCCCTAGTGGATGTGAAGCAGCCATAATTGAGGTACTGTTATAATAAGCAAAGATGCAAGGGTTTCACAATTCCTTGTCTTCTATGAAATACCACGCAGATCAGCAAGGAGCTCTGTTTAGAGGTTGCAGTCAGATAGAGTCATAGGGTCATAGAGATGTACAGTATGGAAACAGACCCTTCGGTCCAACCCATCCATGCCGACTGGATATCCTAACCCAATCTAGTCCCACCTGCCAGGACCCTGCCCATATCCCTCCAAACCCTTCCTATTCATATACCCAGCCAAATGCCTCTTAAATGTTGCAATTGTACCAGCCTCCACCACTTCATCTGGCAGATCATTACACACACGTACTACCCTCTGCATGAAAAAGTTGCCCCTTAGGTCCCTTTGATACCTTTCCCCTTTCACCCTAAACCTATGGACTCCCCGACCCCAGGGAAAAGACATTGCCTATTTACTCTATCCATGCCCCTCATAATTTTGTAAACTTCTATAAGGACATCTCTCAGCCTCCAATGCTCCAGGGATAACAGCCCCAGCCTGTTCATCCTCTCCCTATAGCTCAAATCCTCCAACCCTGGCAACATCCTTGTAAATTTTTTCTGAACCCTTTCAAGTTCTACAACATCTTTCCGATAGGATGGAGACCAGAATTGCACGCAATATTCCAACAGTAGCCGAACCAATGTCCTGTACAGCCACAACATGACCTCCCGACTCCTGTACTCAATACTCTGACCAATAAAAGAAAGCATACCAAACGTCATCTTCACTATTCTATTTACCTGCGACTCCACTTTCAAGGAGCTATGGACCTGCACTCCAAGGTCTCTTTGTTCAGCAACACTCCCTAGGACCTTACCATTAAGTGTATAAGTCCTGCTAAGATTTGCTTTCCCAAAATGCAGCATCTTGCATTTATCTGAATTAAACTCCATCTGCCACTTCTCAGCCCATTGGCCCATCTGGTCAAGATCCTGTTGTAATCTGAGGTAACCCTCTTCGCTGTCCACTACACCTCCAATTTTGGTGTCATCTGCAAACTTACTCACTATACCTCTTATGCTCGCATCCAAATCATTTATGTAAATGACAAAAAGTAGAGGACCCAGCACCGATCCTTGTGGCACTCCACTGGTCACAGGCCTCCAGTCTGAAAAGCAACCCTCATCACCACTACCCTCTGTCTTCTACCTTTTGAGCCAGTTCTGTATCCATGGCTAGTTCTCCCTGTATTCCATGAAATCTAACCTTGCTAATCAGTCTCCCATGGGGAACCTTGTCAAACGCACCATGATATTCAGTATATCTGCAATATAACACTTCTTCCACTGAAGCCAACAAGAACCATAAGTTATTTCCTGCAAATCAGGTTTACATTCATTTCATTTTTATATTCACTGATTAACATTTATTGGCCATTTCTAGTTACCCTTGAAAAGGTGATGGTGAGCGGTCTTCTTCAACTGCTGCAGTCTATGTGCTATAGAGCCCCACCCAATTACTCTACATTTACTCCTACCTAACGATAGGGGAATATGTCTGGGTGGGTTACTCTTCAGAGGTTGGATGTGGACTTGTTGGGCTAAATGGTCTGTTTCCACACAATAAGAGATTCTATAATTCTAATTTAAGGCTCAGCAGCTAAGGGGACAGCTGTGAGCAGGGGGTGGTCAATGCAGGTCTGAGGGGTTGTGCTTAAATGCATACATTTACAGTAAATAAACAAGGTAAATGAACATGTCGTGCAGATTGAAATTGGCAGGTACAGTGATGTGAGCATCATAAAGACATGGTCGCAAGGGGAACAGGCCTGGGAACAAAATATCTAAGGATACACATCCCATTGGAAGGACAATCAGATGGGCAGAGGGGGAAGGGTTGCCTTGTTAGTAAGGAACTAAATTAAATTGGTAGTAAGACGCAATATAGGGTCAGAAACTGTTGAATCTGTGTGGGACCATAAAGGATTAAAGATCCTGATGAGAATTGTATACAGGCCTTGTAGCAGTCGTCAGGATGTGGGCAGAAAAATAAAGCAGGAGATAGAAAAGGCATGTAAGAAAGGCACTATTGCACTAATCATGGGACACTTCAATAAGTAGGTGGACTGGGAAAATCAGGTTGGCAATGGATCCCAAGGAAATGAATTTTTGGAATGTCTACAATCTGTCATTTTGGAGCAGCTTGCAGTAGAGCTGACTAGGGAACATTGCATTTGGTGACGTGTAATGGGACAGACTTGATTAGGGAGCTTAAGATGAAGGAATCCTTTGGGGACAGTGACCATAACATCATCAAATTCACCCTGCAGTTTGAGAGGGAGAAGTTGTAATTGGGTGTAATGGCATTACAATTGAGTAAAGGTAGCTACAAAGACATGAGGGAGGAGCAGGCCAGGGTTGATTGAAAGGGGAACCTAGCAGGTGTTATGAAGTTGAAGACATGTACTGTACATTCAAGAGAGAGTGAATTCTGTTTTGAATGGAGAGCTTGCAAGTACCCTTGTATATAACGAGATGGCAGTCCCAGAGTGCGCTGGAAAATTGAAGATATGTAACATTTGGCTGTAAAATGGATATCTAAGTTTTGGTTGCTGTTTTGACAACAATTCGAATTTAACCAATCAGTTCAAACTATGCCCCAGGATACTAAAACCCAATCAAGTTTGAACTTATTGTTTTGGCAACATCGAACCAAAGAGATGCTCTGATGTTGGGAACATAAAAACATAGACATTTTCAAAATTGGAGAGAGAGCAACTGCCATTGAAATACATCCAAGAAATTAGGAAACAGACTCTATCAAAGGTACCTTTACAGGTGAAGCATACTTGCAGTAAAAAGAAAGAAGACGACCTAGGGAATTCAGCAGCTGGAAGAGTGACGTCACAGAAGACAACAGCGGCTGTGTGGTTTTGAAATTAAGTTGGTGTAACTTTAATAAGTATCTTATTGGAATGGCATGTTGTTATAGAGTTGGAAGCAGGTAATAAACATTTAAGAGAAAGGTGGGGGTGGGCTTAGAGTTGTAAATAGTTGTTGTTTAATGGTCACTTTTAAAGTTAAAAAATAAACTGATGCTATTGTCTTTAAAAAGTGGAATTTGGGAGTTCTCTGTTACTCATATTTTAACAGATTACAAGGCTAGGTGAGCCTAGGCGGAGACGAAGGAATTGGGAGAATGGGATGGCGTTTTTACAGGGGGCAGGATGGGAGGAGGTGTAGTCCAGGTAGCTGTGGGAGTCGGTTGGTTTGTAGTAGATGTCCGTGTTGATTCGGTCGCCTGAGATAGAAACAGAAAGGTCGAGGAAGGGGAGGGAGGAATCCGACACTGTCCAGGTGAATTTGAGGTCGGAGTGGAAGGTGTTAGTGTAGTGGATGAACTATTCAACCTCCTCGTGGGAGCATGAGGTAGCGCCGATACAGTCA
>NC_057712.1:19980538-20088584 GCF_004010195.1 Chiloscyllium plagiosum | reverse complement strand
CAGGGATCTGTATGAGATCATCAACAAATTGCAATCTATTCTAATGAACCGGATGAAGGAGATGGAGCTCAGTTTGCTCATGCACCAGGATAGTCATTCAATAAGATGTCAAATGGAGACAGAGCGTCTGCAATGGGATACAGACAGGGGGAGGGTCAGATCGTCTGCAATGAGATACAGACAGGGGAGGGCAGATCGTCGGTAATGGGATACAGACAGTGGGAGGGCAGAGCGTCTGCAATGGAATACAGACAGGGGGAGGGCAGGTCGTCTGCAATGGGATACAGGAGAAAGTGAGGTCGCCTTCCTGACCTGCAGTCTTCTTTTTGACCTCTCCGCCTCCATCCTACTCTGACCTATCACCCTCACCTTGACCTCTTTCCACCTGTCTCAGCCCGGCACCGCCTTCCTGACCTGCAGTCTTCTTCTTGACCTCTCCGCCTCCATCCTACTCCGACCTATCACCCTCACCTTGACCTCTTTCCACCTATCACATTTCCAACGCCCCTCCTCCAAGTCCCTCCTCCCTACCTTTTATCTTCTCCTGCTGAACACTCTCTGCTCATTCCTGAAGAAGGGCCTGTGCCCGAAACGTCGAATCTCCTGTTCCCTGGATGCTGCCTGACCTGCTGTGCTGTTCCAGCAATAAAGTTTCAACTACAAAAGTATTTTTCAAACTTTTTCTTGGAGGACATGAGACTTGTTGGTCAGGGATGGGTGCAGCAGCCTTCATTTGTTGAACAGGAAAATTACTTCAGCAGTTTAGTAGGGGTTCAGGAACTCAGGGTGCCCCATCCAGATGTTAAAGTTCTAAATTGCTGCAAGGTGGTGTTAGATGGGAACTTTTGATTGAGGGAGGCTCTTTGCAGGTAAAGGGACATTTGGCAAGTGAGAAACTTCCCAAAGCAATATAGCAAGAGTTTCTGTTAGTGTGAAGGGCAAGGCTGGCAGAACTTGGAATACTGGAAGACTAGAGATAATGAGACCCTGGTCAAGAGAAAGAAGAAAGCATATGTCAGGAATAGAAAGCTGGTACAAAATTAATCCTTTTAGGAGTATAAGAGCAGTAGCAGTATACATAAGAGGGAAATCAGAAGGGTAAACAGAGGTCATGAGATAGCTTTGGCAGATAAGGTAAAGTTGAATCCAAAGAGATTCTATCAATATATGAAGGGTAAAAGCGAAACTAGGGAGAGAATACAGCCCTTAAAGATCAACAAGGTCAGCTATGTGTGGAGCCACGGGAGATGGTGACATCCTAAATGAATATTTCTTTTCAGTATTTACTGTGGAGAAAGACATTGAAGCTAGGGAACTCTGGAAAGTAGATAGTGATATCTTGAAAAGTACAGCAGTTCAGGCAGCATCCATGGAGCGGTAAAATCGACGTTTCGGGCAAAAGCCCTTCATTGAGTGGTGAAGAAGGCATTTGGCATACTTGCCTTCATCAGTCAAAGCAATGAGTACAGGAGTTTGGATGTCATGATGCAGCTGTACTGGACATTGATAAGACTACATTTGGAGTACTTCAGACAATTCTGGTTGCCCTACTATAAGAAGGATGCTATTAACCTGGAAAGGTTGCAAAAAAAGATTTGCAATGATGGAACCAAGAATAGAAATTTTGAGTTCTAAGGAGGGGCTGGATTGGTTAGTACATTTTACCTGGAGCTTAGGAGGCTGAGAGGTGACTTTTTAGAGGTTTATAAAATCATAAGGGACAAGATAGGGTGAATAGCTAAAGCATTTTCCCCAGGTGGGACAGTACAAAGGGCATAGGTTTAAGATGAGAGAGTAAAGATTTAAAAGGGACCTGAGGGGCAACATTTTCACACAGAGGGTGGTGTGCAAATGGAAAAAGCTGCCTGAGGAACTGGTAGAGGTAAGTCCAATTACAACATTAAAAAGACACTTGGAAAGGCACAGGGATAGAAAATAAAGGTATATGTGCCAAACACAGGCAAATGTTCCGTCGATTCTCCTGTTCCCTAGATGCTGCCTGACCTGCTGCGCTTTTCCAGCAACACATTTCCATCAAATGTTCAGGTAAGGCTATCTGGTCCGAATGAACAAGTTGGGCTAAAGGGCCTGTTTCCATACTGTATGACTCCATCTCCATCATCTCACTCCCAACTCCACTCCACCACAGGTAGATAGCAAAGAATAATTAGCATGGTGGTGAAGTTCACAATGAGGAACATGTTTTGAACAATAGGGTCATTCTGAGTAAAGTCAGGAAGAGTAATAGGAATCAGAAATGTGCCCAAAATGTTGTTGAAGCTACGTTAATTGGAAGTAACTAAACCAAGATCGATAATTTCTTGTTAGTAACAGGTACATGTATTGCAAAATACAAAACCATCAGTAGATGCAACCAAAGAACAGACCAGATCTGATTCAATTAAATGGTAAAACAAATTTGATGCTTTTATTGGCCGGTACCTATACTATGATCGATATTCCATCATTTGGAGACAACCTCTAATTTGTTTTCTTCTTTCTGAACCATCTCCTTAATGTCAAATGATTTGACAGAAATACATTGCCAAAGTAAGAGAAGGACAGAGGGAACCTCCTCTCTGTGCCACCGCCCAGTGACCCTATGTTGGAATGGTTTTGTCACTGTCCTTGGTCAGGCCAAACATGTCTTGTGGATGCCAAAATGTTGCTGTGTCGGCTAAGCCACAAGAATACTCAATACAAACATGAATGACGATGACAATCTGGATGAACCCTACAATCTCTCATTACCCAGCATGTCCCTCCCAACCCCAAGAGATACATGGGTGACGGATGGATCCCATTCACCCTCCCAAGAGAAGGACAATCACCACCTGCAGGTCATGCAGGCTCAGCCATTGACCAGTTCATGTCTTTGTGTGATTTACCTTGACAATTTTGGATTTTTGCCCTGCCTCATCTGCATATAGATGTATCTACTCCATCCCAGTGGCAGTTGTTGTGCTGTTGGCTGTGGGCACTGACTTCACCCCTGAGGGTTCAGATGAGGAAGTGGGACAGGTGCAACAGCCCTAACCTCAGCTGCTTAGATGATTTTGGCACCCTGGATGGCACAGTGGTATTTTTGATAGGGTGTTCAAAATCATTGTGTCCAGACTAAGTAAATAGCAATAAACTGTTCTCATTGGCAGAAATGCTGTGAACCAAAGAACACAGATACAGAATAACAAAAAAAAACTAATGGGAAGATAGGGAAAATCTTTTTCTACACAGCCAATATTTATATCTGGAATGCACCGCCTGAAAGTGTGGTCAAATTTAAAAATCACACAACATCAGATTATAGTACAACAGGTTTATTTTGGAGTGCTGCTCCTTCATCAGGTAGCTAGTGGGGCAGGATCATAAGACACAGAATTTATGGTAAAAAATCAAAGTGTCATACAATTGATGCGATGTATTGAACAAACCTAGATTGCTGTTAAGTCTTAAATCACTTAGAATGGAGATACAGGTTTCGATTATTAATATGTAAATCCCAGAACTTCTTTCAAGTCACAGTCCCAAGATAACTTAAGGTTTTATCAGTATAAAAAAAGTGACATCTCAGCTCAGAAAATGCATAAAAGGTGTGAAGTCTGTCTGTATCCCAATCTTACCTGATGAACTTAGACTATAATCTGGTTTTGTTTGATTTGGATTTAGTTTGGATAAGTAGATGAACAGAACAAAAATGTAGACTTTATGCTATGTAATTTTAAACCTTTCTGCCTCTACCTCTCTTTAAGAAGCTCATTAAAACCAATCTCTTTGACAAAGCTTTTAGCCATCTGCCCTAATATCTCATTATGTTGTCACATTTTGTTTACAATGCCCCTGTGAACCGCTTTGGAATGTTGTATTATGTAAAAGACATTCTATAAATACTGGCAGTTGTAAAAATTATGTGAATCCTTTTTCACCTTTTGCTCCATTCTGATAGTTCAATTTCTAGTTTCCCTAAAATGAAAGCTGACCATTATAACATTAATTTTTGAAAAAAAGTCCCTATATTGCCACATTTTGTTTGATTTCTAGAATCCCAATGCTTACAAATGAAGTTCTGTCATTCATTTCAGAAGTTTATGGATGATGTCATACAAATTGTCACTGGCTCATTGAAAATAAGTTCTAAAAACAAGGTTTCGTCAATTATGTTCTAGAATTTAGAGATTGATTTAATTCTGTTCACAACGTGTTCATAACTCCAATTTTCAGCATAAAATGTTGGAACATTAACACTGTGTTAATCATCCTTTTCCAAGGATTAAAATTATGTGGCACTGCATTAAATGTTAGTTGTTCTTTGGAATACTAAGTCTGAAAATACAGTCCAAGGGTCATTATTTGCCCAGGCTTTAAAAGATAACTCATAAATAATGAGGTGTCATAATTCTTGGCAACCATTGATCAACAATAAAATACTTCCCTCTCTGTATCATGACACACTGAGTAGGGAAGGGATCCAGCATGTGTTTGGTCATTTAATTAAAAAGTAGGTTAATCATATGCCTTTTTTTGGTAATTTTAGCAAGGATTAGAATTTGATTCTGTAAATTAATTTAATAACTATATCTCAATGAACAAATAATTTCTTACTATTGGATTGTGTTTTGACCTAGTTATGCGTATGTATAATTCTCATCTAGATCTATTTTATGGGTGATTATACATCCATAATCTACATGTAGTAGAGCCTTTGGGGATTAGTGACCACAATATGATTAAATTTAAGATTAACTGGCAATACACACTGATAACAGCCAGTTCATAAACATATGATTGTAGTAATCGTTCAGTTAAAATATTTTGGGATGATTTAAACTAAATGAACTGGAAATAATAATAAAATAATCTCAAAACAGATATTGTAGCAACTGTAGAAAACATCTTTTCACTACATTTCTTATACCAGCTAAATTTCAACAGCATCTTTTGTTTTTGAATCATCCGGAAAAAGAATATTTTAGAGAAGTTGTTCATGAAGAAATGATCAGCAGTCCTTCCATGCCATGATTCATTGTCAGTCAATGATTACAAAACTGCAAGGCTTTCAGGGATGGGTGTCGGAAATTATAGGGTGTGTTATTAGGGCAGATAACTCAAGTCCAATGCTGCTTATATAAACACACACCTCTAATGGAAAACATTCTCACAGGCATTTTAAAAGCAAATAATTATATTAGTGATAAATCTACTTCTTTTGAAAATTTATCTTGTATGTTTAACCAAATAGGTGAAAGTGAGGACTGCAGATGCTGGAGATTAGGATCGAGAGTGTGGTGCTGGAAAAACACAGCAGGTCAGGCAACATCTGAGAAGCAGGAGAAACGATGTCTCGGGCAAAAGTCCTTCATGAGGAATGCGGCTGATCCGAGGGGGTGCTGAGATACATGGGAGTTGGGTGGGAAGGTCGCTGAATGTCCAGCAATGTTTTCAATTTAAGATGCAAAAAAAAACCATAATGTTTTAGATTAGATTACATTGTGGAAACAGGCCCTTCGGCCCAACAAGTCCACACCGACCCGCCGAAGCGAAACCCACCCCTACCCCTACATTTTGCCCCTTACCTAACACTACAGGCAATTTAGTATGGCCAATTCACCTGACCCTGCACATCTTTGGACTGTGGGAGGAAACCGGAGCACCCGGAGGAAACCCACGCAGACACGGGGAGAATGTGCAAACTCCACACAGTTAGTCGCCTGAGGCGGGAATTGAACCCGGGTCTCTGGCGCTGTGAGGCAGCAGTGCTAACCACTGTGCCACCGTGCCGCCCACTTTTGTGTCCTTCAAACTTTTTCAAAATGCATCAAATAATGAACAAATTGTTCCCTCCCCGCTAGATGAAGCTGACACTCAGTTGTGTATACTGATCCATGCCAACACGCTGTGCTGCTCTCCTCTTTCCCAGGAATTCTTTGTTATTCTATCTCCTCCACCCTGGGTGGGTCCTACATAATTTTGCTTGCTGCTATATCAAAAGGTGGTTTTGATTGACTTGCATGTTATTTGTGGGAATTCCTGAACTCCTATGAATCATCACCCACAATTTGCAGATACATTTCAACAGCTCATAACAGCAGCAATAAGGCTTATGTATGAGTCATGTTAGATTAATGGGTTGGCTTACATGTCTTTGATAGCAGTAAAGCTAGATCCAAAGCATGCACTGCTCAGTATTAGTCAAAAGTGGTGCTGGAAAAGCACAGCAGGTCAGGCAGCATCCAAGGAGCAGGAAAATCTCCTCGGATGCTGCTTGACGCGCTGTGCTTTTCCAGCGCCACTCTAATCTAAACTCTGGTTTCCAGCATCTGTAGTCCTCACTTTTGCCTATCAAAAGTGGCCAACCAATACATGCCATGTATATTCCTTACTGCAAAAATGTATAAAGCATCTGGCCTAATAAACAAGGAAACAAGTGAATTAATACTGAAGAGAATGACTAAATCAGATACCTATACCTTCACCATTGAACAATACTGCCAGTACCATTAACAGCTCAATATTTAATTCACCTTTTGGGTACAGAAAACAAACGCCTCTTTAGATAGTAATGAAGCTCTCTTACAAAGTTAGACAAATTGCCATCCGATCCCCTTGTCACACCATATATAAGTGGCATGGAGTCATACAGCACGGAACTAGACCTTTTGGTCAAACTCATCCATGCTGACCAGATATCCTAAACTAATCTAATCCCATTTGCCAGCACTTGGCCTATATTGCTCTAAACCCTTGCCATTCATATACCCATCCAATTGCCTTTTAAATGCTGTAATTGTCCCAGGCTCCACCACTTCCTCTGGCAGCTGATTCCATAAACGCACCATATTCTGTGTGAAAAAGTTGCCCCTTAGTTTCCTTTTATGTTTTTCCCCTCTCACCCTAAACCTATGTTTAGGCGAGTCCAGAAACCCTCTAGTTCTGGACTCTCCCACCCCAGGGAAAAGAGCTTGTCTATTTATCATATCCACATCCCTCATGATTTTATAAACCTCTATAAGGTGACACCTCAGCCTCCAAAGCTCCAGGGAAACAACCCCAACCTATTCAGCCTCTCCCTATAGCTCAAAACCTCCAACCCTTGCAACATTCTTGTAGATCTTTTCTGAATCATTTCAAGTTTCACAACATCTTTCTGATTGGAAGGAGACCAGAATTGCACACAATATTCCAAAAGTGGCCTAACCTGTACAGCTGCAACATGACCTTTCAACTCCTATACTCAATGCTCTGACCAATAAAGAAAAACATACCAAATGCCTTCTTCACTATCCGATCTACCTGCGACTCTACTTTCAAGGAACTATGAACCTGTAGTTCAAGGTCTCTTTGTTCAACAACACTCCCCAGGACCTTACCATTAACTGTATAAGTCCTGCTCTGATTTGCTTTTCCAAAATGCAGCACACCACTGGTCACAGATCTCCAGTCTGAAAAGCAATCCTCCACCACCACCACCCTCTGTCTTCTACCTTCGAGCCAATTCTGTATCCAAATGGCAAGTTCTTCCTGTATTCCATGAGATCTAACCTTGCTAATCAGTTTCCCATGAGGAATCATGTCGAACGCCTTACTGAAGGCCATACAGATCACATTTACTGCTCTGCCCTCATCAATCCTCTTTGTTACTTCTTCAAAAACTCAATCAAGTTCATGAGACATGATGTCCCATGCACAAAACAATGCTATCCCTAATCAGTCCATGCCTTTCCAAATACATGTAAATCCTGTCCCTCGGGATTCCCTCCAACAACTTGCCCACCACCGACATCAGACTCACCAGTCTCTAGTTCCCTGGCTTTGCCTTACCACCTTTCTTAAATAGTGGCACCACATTTGCCAACCTCCAGTCTTCCAGCACCTCACCTGTCACTATCAATGATCAAATCTTAGCAAGAGGCCCAGCAATTACTTCCCTAGCTTCCTGTAGAGTTCTAGGGTACATTTGATCAGGTTCTGAGGATGTATCCACTTTTATGCATTTCAAGAGATCCAGCACTTTCTCCTTGTAATGTGGACATTTTTCAAGATGTCACTATCTATTTCCCCACATTCTATATCTTCCATGTCCTTCTCCACAGTAAACACTGATGCAAAATGCTCATTTACTATCTCCCCCATCTGCTGCGGTTCCACACATTGGCTGGTTGCTGATCTTGGAGGTGTCCTATTCTCTCCCTAGTTACCCATTTGTTCTTAATGTATTTATAAAATCCCTTTGGATTCTCCTTAACCGTATTTGCCAAAGCTATCTCAGGTCCCCTTTTTGTCCTCCTGATTCCCTCTTAAGTATAATCTTACTGCATTTATACTCTTCTAAGGATTCACTTGATGTATCCTGTCTATGTATGTGCTTCCTTCTTTTCCTTAACCAAAACCTGAATTTCTCTAGTCATCCAGCACATACCAGACTCTCCTTTCCCTCTGACAGGAATATACCATCTCTGGACTCCCGTTATCTCATTTTTGAAGGCTTCCCATTTTTCAGCCGTCCCTTTATCTGCAAATATTTGCCCCCAATCAGCTTTTGAAAGTTCTTGCCTGATACTGTCAAAATTGGCCTTCCTCCAATTTAGAACTTCAAGTTTTAGATCTGGTCTATCCTTTTCCACTACTTTTTAAAAACTAATAGAATTATGGTCACTCTCCCCAAAGTGCTCCCCCACTGACACCTCAGTTACCTGCCCTGCCTTATTTCCCAAGAGTAGGTCAAGTTTTGCACCTCCTCTACTAGGTATATCCACATACTGAATCAGAACATTTTCTTGTACACAGTTAACAAATTCCTCTCCATCTAAGTCCTTAACATTATGGCAGTCCCAGTCTATGTTTGGAAAGTTAAAATTCCCTACCATAACCACCCTATTATTCTTACAGATAACTGAAATCTCCTTACAAATCTGTTTCTCAATTTCCTGCTGACTATTAGGGAGTCGAAAATACAAATCCAATAAGGTAATCATTCTTTTTTTATTTCTCAGTTCCACCCAAATAACTTACCTGGATATATTCCCAGGAATACCCTCCCTAAGTACAGCAGTAATGTGAATAAAGGCAAAATAATAAACAAGTAAGATAGCTCAGTAATGACATACATACTTGAAATTCTGGTCTGCCAACAGTGGGGAAATAAAAATGACTTCATGACTCACATTTCTAAACAGCATCTCTTTAATGCAAATGAGATATATGTAAAACAACAGCCTACATTTTTGTAGCAGCTTGAAAATAGTTCAGTGTCCCAAGGTGCTTCACTGGTGGTTCATCAATCAAAGTTTGATGTCAAAATATAAAGCCATATGACCAAAAGCTGGATCAGAGAGATTTATGTCAAAGGTGTAAACAGGTAATGAGGCAGAAAGGATTAGGGAAGAAATTCCAGAGCTTTGGATTTCAGCAGATGCTCTGTTACGATACTGGCAGAAAGATTTAAATGAACTTAAGGTTATACTGGTCTAGAAGCATCCAATTGCCACCTACATGAAATAATGATTTTGACTCCTGTGAATGTAATGGTGAGTTGTAGAATCATACAGTTTTTAGTCACATGGTGGAAATGATTAGTAATCTGTGGCAAGTAAGAGATATGGTGTGAGTTGTAAATTGCCACAATTGCTAGACAATTTGTGGAATTTGCCATTAGCCTCATGAAAATGGAAGCTTGCTGTCAATCATCTCGTGAGTTTCAAGGCAGAGCTGTATTTTGCTATTAACATGAATAAACTTTCTACTGAAAAGGCAATCACATAACTAAGTATCTCTTTTGTCGTGAAATTTAAGGAAGAGTGAAGAATCTGTACTGCAAGTCATGACGTTCCAAAACACTTTATAGCCAATAAAGTTTTTCTTTGAAGTGTGGGCGCTGTTGTAATATTGGAAAGATTACAGCCAATTTGAACATAGCAAGTTCCCAACAACAGCACTATGATAACGATTGGACTTTTTTTTAATGTTGGCTAGCAAATAAGTAGTTGTCAGGACCCAAGAGGTATCTCTTCCTCAAAGTAGTTATATTGATATTTTACCTCAATTTGTAAGGGGAGATGGACCTTCACTTAAAGTCTCATCCAGTGGGTGGCACCTTTGATACTATAGCCCTCTCACTATACGGTACTGCGTTGGAGTAAATTCCAACAATACCTCACATCTTCTCTAAATGAGAAACACCTTAAATTGTCGGAACTCATTCCAGTCTAGTAAATTTTGCTTGGAGATATTTGAAGTTTAACATTTTAAAAGAATTCTTTTACATTTCTTTTCTATCTATTTGCTGGCTTGTTCCTAATCTAATCTTTCTCACCCCCACTTTATATCTCTTTCTGCATCTACTTTAATTCAGAAATTTTTGCAAAAGCTCAGCAGGTCTGGCAGCATTTGTGGAGAGAAATCAAGGTTAATGTTTCGCGTAGAATGACATTAGTTCAGACCTGCTGAGCTTTTCCAGCAATTTCTGTTTTTGTTTCTGATTTCGAGCATCCGCAATTCTTTCAGTTTTTATCTACTTTAAATCACCTCTTGATTTGGAGCTGCCAGTGTTGGCCTGGGATGGACCCAAAGTTTAAAATCACACAACACCAGGTTAAAGTCCAACAAGTTTATTTGGAAGCACTAGCTCTCAGAGTGCTGCTCCTTCATCAGGATGAAGGAACAGCATTCTGAAAGCTAGTGCTTCCAAATAAACCTGTTGGACTATAACCAGGTTATAGAATCATAGAGATGTACAGCACGAAAACAGACCCTTTGGTCCAACCCGTCCATGCCGGCCAGATATCCCAACCCAATCTAGTCCCACCTGCCTGCTCTTGGCCCCATATCCTTCCAAACCCTTCATATACCCATCTTTTAAATGTTGCAATTGTACTAGCCTCCACCACTTCCTCTGGCAGCTCATTCCACACACATACCACCCTCTACATGAGAAACTTGTCCCTTTTATATCTTGCCCCTCTCACCCTAAACCTATGCCCTCTATTTCTGGACTCCCCACCCCAGGGAACAGACTTTGTCTATTTTTCCTATCCATGCCCCTCATAATTTTGTAAACTTTTATAAGGTCTCCCCTCAGCCTCTGACACTCCAGGGAAAACAGCCACAGCTCTTCAGCCTCTCTCCATAGCTCAAATCCACCAAACCTGGCAACATCCTTGTAAATCTTTTCTGAACCTTTTCAAGTTTCACAACATCTTTCTGATAGGAAGGAGACCAGAAATGCACACAATATTCCAACAGTGGCCTAAACAATGTCCTGTACAGCTGCAACATGACCTCCCAACTCCTGTACTCAATACTCTGACCAATAAAGGAAAGCATACCAAACCCCTTCTTCACAATCCTATCTACCTGCGACTCCACTTTCAAGGAGATATGAACCTGCACTCCAAGGTCTCTCTGTTCAGCAGCACTCCCTAGGACCTTACCATTTAGTCCTGCTAAAATTTGCTTTCCCAAAATGGAGCACCTCTCATTATCTAAATTAAACTCCATCTGCCATTCCTCAGCCCTTTGGTCCATCTGATCAAAATCCTGTTGTAATCTGAGGAAACCTTCTTCGCTGTCCACTACACCTCCAATTTTGGTGTCATCTGCAAACTTACTAACTATACTTCTTATGCTCACATCCAAATCATTTATGTAAATGACGATAAGTAGTGGACCACCTCACTTCCCTTTGTTGTGTTCTGTCACTGTCCTAAGATCTTTTAACTGGCTTTGCATTTTAAGAGCTGAAAATGTGTTGCTGGAAAAGCGCAGCAGGTCAGGCAGCATCCAAGGAATAGGAGAATCGACATTTCGGGCATAAGCCCTTCTTCATTCCTGAAGAAGGGCTTATGCCCGAAACGTCGATTCTCCTGTTCCTTGGATGCTGCCTGACCTGCTGCGCTTTTCCAGCAACACATTTTCAGCTCTGATCTCCAGCATCTGCAGTCCTCACTTTCTCCTCTTTGCATTTTAAGACACAAAATATTTTCATAGCTGAAACTAAAGGGGGAAAAAGTCTCACAAGTCGGGCATACCTCACTGGAGCAAATTCCAAGACCAATTATCCGTGAGCATTTGACGAAAAAGGTAGGTTAACGATTCAGGTGAAATTCTTCAATGGAACAAAAGTAATGTGAATGAAACACGAAAGACAATGATGAAGAGTCATCTCGACTCGAAATGTTAGCTTGCTCTCTCGTGGATGCTACCTGACCTTCTGTGATCTCCAGCATCTTTCGTTTTCAGGTGGGAAAGGACTAATTCGTTCGAGCGGTGTGTAAATGTTTAAATGAAATAAACATTCTTGGATGGGGCGGGTTTCTTGTAAAATCACACCCTAATCTCAGTTGAAAGTTCAATACGATGTTGCATTGTTTTGGGAAAAAATAAAATACAACGTAAAACACTAGTAGAACGAAAACGTGGAGTTTGGTGTCCCTGTGATTGGAACAATGGTTACAGTTTGTATCTGAGTCCATTCAGGTGCACTCGTCTCCCAATGCCCAGCCTCCTTTCATTCATTCAATCCTGAGGTTCCAGGATAATCCCACGACAAAGATCGGGGGCGGGACGTGTGAGTGACAGCGCGTTAGGCCAATAGGAAAACCCAAGCCCCGTGTGGCGCCGCTGACCAATGGAAGCCGAGATGCCGGGCCGGTGGGGGCGGGCGGAAGGGCGGAGGCGCGGGACGTGATTGGCCGCCGGGGGTGAAGGGGGCGGGGAGTCTCCCCTGTTGTTATGGCTGTGCGCTGGCGGCGTCTCCCCGTCCAACCAACATGGCTACGGGAGGCAGCGGCACCACCGGCTCCACTCTCCTGCTGCCCCTCAGCGAGGCGATCAATCTCTCTATTGATCAGGTACCGTACGTGGCTTAGTTTTACGACTGCTCGTGCCTTCGACGCCGCCATGTTAAAGTTTGAATTTGCATTCGGAGTGTTTCTCCTTCCCCCTCCTCACCTCGAGCCGTTGTTTGGGGGGGGGGGGTAATGGTGTTGTAAATAACCAAATTCCCCCCCACCCCAACTTCCCCACCGCTCCCCCCCCCCCCCCCAACTCCTGGAATATTTACGTAGCAACCTGTTTCCCCCCCCCCCCCCCCCACCTGGCTGTGGACTATCGAATATTTCCCTGGGTACAAGGTCTCTGCCATAGTTTCCCTCCCCAGATCAATGCCAGTTATTTGATCCCTTCTCCACCCCCCCCCCATATTAATTTGTGGGTGGGTGATTTGTTGTTTAATTTTAATTAATGAGACTCATGGTTGACGCCTCTCTTCCTAACCAGCTTTTGTCATTTTTTTTTAAAAAAACATCAAATATCCCCTGTTTTTTTTAAGCACTTGTGAATTCGATGTGAGTTATTTTCTCTCTTTCTCCCACCATCCACACCCCACGTCATTCAATGTCCGTTTCCAAGTCTGTGCCTCGGTTAAAGGAGATTAGTTATATCTGCCTGTCAGAACACCAAAAATCGCGCCCCTCAAGTTGCTGAGTCCCTGCACTGTACTCGGTCCTCTCGCTTTTCTTGTCGCAGACCCGCGGACTCCACTGGTTGTTGTTGTTGTTGGTGGTTGTTTGTTTGTTTGTGTAAATGTTCTGCCTCATTGCCTTGGCAAGAATCCCCCACCCAGCTTTCCCGGTAGATTCCGAACATCTGTTCCCTCGTCGATGTAAAGTGGTGCACAGGCGAAGTTTCAACACTGGCTGTAAACTTGATTCTGAAGAAGTTTCAGCAAGTAAGATGTCCAGATTGTCGAGCTTATTTGCGAACTTACTGATTTAGGTTGGACGAATGTTATTGCCTCGATGTCTTGTATGTGGAACTACAGGGACAGTGTTTGACGGTCCATTTCGAAGTGCAAGGCGTTCCCTACCCCATCCCCCAATTTGTATGAACTTGTACTGATATTTGCGTCTGTGATCTACTCAAACGTGCATGCGAACTGAAAAAGATAAGATACTTCAGCGTTTTAGTATAGTAAAGGGCATTTGTACATTTCCGGGGCAGCTTGGATATTTGTGATGTGAAGGTTCAGGGAAATTATTTTTGTTCTCTACATTCTCCACCAAGTATCGTCACCACGTATTCCAAAGGCATTGATGGCTTAATTTTCCACATTGTGTTAAGCAATTACTTACTGTTTTGCCATTTTTATTTAAAAGCCCCAGAGTTGATGCCGTTAGGAAAGTGATTATGTGTTAGAGGAAGAATGACAGTTGCTAAGGTGATTGAGATGGAATCAACTGTGTTGCAAGTGAAACAACAGTCATTGTAAACTAAGAGCAACAAGTGCACCTCTGGTTTTAAACCAGATAGTTTGTTTTAAAATTAAATTACTGCTGGTATAAAAGCTTTGATCACATGGTGGCCTAACATTGCATTTTTTTTGCCAGTTATTGATAGGTATACTTGTACTAATTAAACACACCTCTTTCATTCTTGGGGATGTGGATGTTTCTTGCAAAGCCAGCACTTGTTGTCCCTAATAATGCTTTAGTCCATGTGATGGTACATATCTTGTGATGGATAACAGTTCCAGGATTATGAATCAGTGATAGTGAAAGAAAGGAGAACTATTTCCAAATCTGCTGTGTTTCTCAGAGGTAAACTTTAGTGTTTCTATGAGTGTGCTGCTGCTGTTTCTAAATGGCAGAGATTTTGCTTGGTAGGTACTGTCAGCTTGTGGAGTTGCCAATATGTTGATGGGGAAATGAGTGAATATTCAACAATGCCAGTTTATGTTTCATGATTTGGAGACACCGGAGTTGGACTGGGGTGTACAAAGTTGAAAATCACACAACACCAGGTTATAGTCCGACAGGTTTATTCGGAAGCATGAGCTTTCGGAAGCTAGTGCTTCCGAATAAACCTGTTGGACTATAACCTGGTGTTGTGATTTTTCAACTTGGGGTTTCACATCTGTAAACATCTTAAGACACCTTTTCTTGCAGAAGCATTATGAAGCTAAAAGTGGTCATGTAGCTGACATGAGGATAGATTCTGAAACCTTGCACAAAGGTCTAGGTTTTAAGGAGCAACCTAATAGAGGAATGAAAGGTAACGAGGAGGAAAAAGTTGTATGTAGCCAGTTCAAAGCTCAGCTGCAAGCGGTGGAGAGAAAATTAGGGATTCTCAAGAGACCAGAATTAGATGAGTGCAGATATTTGAAGGTTATGGGGCTGAAGGAGTTTTAAGAGGTGGGAGCATTGGTGGACTTTGAAAGAGGAATGAGAATTTTTAAATTACACTGACTCCTGATCAAGCATTAATGTAGAGTAGCAAAAATGGGAATGATAGGTAAATGGGACTTCATTAGATTAGATTAGATTAGATTACTTACAGTGTGGAAACAGGCCCTTTGGCCCAACAAGTCCATACCGACCCTCCGAAGAGCAACCCACCCAGACCCATTCCCCTACATTTACCCCTTCACCTAACTCTATGGGCAATTTAGCACAGCCAATTCACCTAACCTGCACATTTTTGGACTGTGGGAGGAAATCAGAGCACCCGGAGTAAACCCACGCAGATACGAGGAGAATGTGCAAACTCCACACAGACAGTTGCCTGAGGTGGGAATTGAACCCGAGTCTCTGGCGCTGTGAGGCAGACTTGGTACAAGTAGGGGAGAAAGTGAGGTCTGCAGATGCTGGAGATCAAAGTTGAAACTTTATTGCTGGAACAGCACAGCAGGTCAGGCAGCATCCAGGGAACAGGAGATTCGACGTTTCGGACACAGGCCCTTCTTCAGGAAGAAGGGCCTGTGCCCGAAACGTCGAATCTCCTGTTCCCTGGATGCTGCCTGACCTGCTGTGCTGTTCCAGCAATAAAAGTTCAAACTTGGTACAAGTAGGGAGATGGGAAGCAATTTTTTTGGATGAGTTCAAGTTTATGGACAGCAGGATATTGTAGATGACCACAGATTTAGGAATAGTCAAGTCTTGAGATAATAAAAGCATGGATGAAGGATTTAGAAACAGGTGAGCTGAAGCAGGGCAAATATTGGTCGGTGTCAGAGATGGAAAAAGACAATCTTAGTTGTTCTATGGATATGTGGTTGAAAGTTCATATCTTGGTTAAATATTTCATTAACGTTGTCAACATCCTGGTTCAGCCTTTAATGGTTCCAGGATGATGGATGAAGTCCCTGAGCTGGGAAACAGAGTTTGTAGCATGGAATGAAGGCAGCAGCTTTGGTCTTCCCAATGTTTAATTGGAGGAAGTTTCTAACTATTTTGGTCCTGGATGTCGGATAAGTGAGACATCCTCCATCAGAGGACAAAGTAGCCTGTTTGATTGATGTGTTTCTTTTTTGTATTTGTTGAAGGAATAATAACGGACTCCTGAATTGTGCAATGGAGATGGATGAAAGTATTTATTGAGTCATGTTGCTGAATATCCAGTCTCTGACCTGCTTTTGTAACCTCAGTATTTGTGGCTGGCCCAACTAAATTCCTGGTCAGTGGACTAAGATGTTGCTGGGAATTTGCCAATGGTCATATCACTGAATGCAATAGCAAGTTGGTTAAACTTTCTCTTGCTGGAGAAAGTCATTGTTTGATACAAGTTAATCGTCACTTCTCAACTCAAACCTGTTCAAACTTTGCCGTATGCAAACATCTTGCTTCATTATCTGAAGAATTGCGCAGTAATCAGAAAGCATTTTGTATTTCTGACCATAAGATGAAGGAAAAGGAGTAGCTGATATTGGATTGGGGCCATAACTGAGGAACCCACTTTGCGTTGTCTGGAGTTGAGACAAACATGAGAGCCAAATAGTGAAACAAGTCCAATAAATAATAACAGTTGAAATAAAAGACCAATTAATTTGTACTGGAGATAGTCAGTCAGTGAATGATTACTATTGGCCAGAATATATCAGCTTCCTCTGTACTTTTGAATGTTGCCATTCTAAATTTCCATGTCCAGCCAAATGGGCAGATAGATTTTGTCATCAGCACATCAGTTGAGAGGCAAAATGTACAATGAAAGCTTAAGAAGTGTAAGGAATAGGAGAAAGCAGGAGCGGAGTTGCTATTAATTTCAATTTGGAGTGGAGACATTTGTTTTTTTATGCATATAATAATAGAGGGAAAGTTTAAGCTTAAAGTGTAATCTTCAGAAATTGGGCAAGAAATAGAAAGGAAGAATGATCTGTGACAGATTACCTTAACCCAAATGACTTAAATTGCACTCTGAAAAATATCTATTTCTACTTGTGCCATTCTTTTTAAACTATTTATTATAATTAATTTTGAGCAAAGAGAGAAACAAGTAATTTTTACACAAACTATAACTGGATTACATGATGTTTGTTAGTATTTGATATTCTGCTCTGCAGTTCAATTTTTGATGTGTTTATACTGTTGTATACGTGTATTAATTTTTTTTAAAAGCTTTTTTATAGATAATAGTTTTGGGTGGAAGCTAGTTTTTCTTTATGACCATGTTGACTATTTATTGACTCAGCTGCACATAGTGCATATGCTTATCAAAGCAGTTTTAGTTAAATGCAGAAACCAAAATGTTATGAATGGTGGAAAAAGTATCTCAGTCATCATCTGCTGAATGAAACAGGATACAATTCAAATTTTCTAACCTTCAGTTAGCATTGTAAGAATTGAAATAAGCTGGGATGTAATTTGTCTTAAGTAAATAGAGATCAAAAAGTGTTTATTGCCTGTTTGTCCCTTGGGATGTAACAAAGAATAAAGTCTGTGACAAGGTAAAAGGTCAGAGATTAAATGACAGAAATATCGATTGTACAAGATAAAGAAGATGGCAATGACACAAGAAGCAAACATTGGTTCAAGAAGATGTACAAGTGTGAATACAGCAAATATAGTGTTGAATTTTCAGAATCTCAATGTGGTAAACAAGAATATTTTATTTCAGATATGATTACATTCTCCACTTTGTGAAAGGCAATCGCTGGAACTGCCGTTGGGAAATGACATGTTTTTGCATCTATTTTCCCTTTTCACAGTAGTTTTCATAAGAAACTGTAGTCAAAGTACATGGTTTATCCCCTTTATCCTGCTGTATTATTTGTATGGACACAATTGATTATCTGTCTCACTCCATTTTCATACCCTTTTCCACATTCCTAAAATATACTATTGATGAACATCCATAATGGTCTAGGGTAAACATTTTAAGTTCCATGCTTTTGTTTTAAATGCTACTTTTCTATTAATACTATCAAAGTGAAAAATCTCCCATCTCCCCCAGCATCTTCGAACTGCCACATTTATTGCCTATTCAATTAACCTGTCTTAAATCTCATGCAGCTTCTCACAATTTATATTCCCACCTACTTTGTATAATCAGCAAACTTGGATATGTTATTCTTGACCTGTTTTAGTCCAGTTTGAATCCACTGTGACTCTTCTTAAGTACTCTTTTTGGATACTGAAGAAGAGATGTAATGGATTCAGTGTTGACACTCTTGCTGTACAAATGTTGCTAGACATACTGATTTTCTGCAGAATTTTGTTTTCCTCTCCAATTCCAGCAGCTACAGTGTTTACTTTTATTTTGATGTTTGCCTGATTAATTGCTCAAAGTTTGGGAGAGTCCAGAACTAGAGGGCGAGAAGTTTATGGTGAGAAGATTACAGATTTAAAAGGGACGTAAGGGCCAACCTTTTCACGCAGAAGGTGTTATGTATGTGTAATGAGCTGTCAGAAGTAGTGGTAGATGCTGGGACAGTTACCCATCTAGATGCCCTTTAAATGTTGTATATGAATAAGAAGGATTTAGAGGGATATGGGCCAAGTGCTGGCAAGTGGAACTAGATTAGGTTCGGGTATCTGGTCAGCATGGATGAGTTGGACCAAAGGGTCTGCTTCTGTGCTGCACATCTCTATGACTCTGACTTGATCTGTAAGTTAGGCTATATCAATTCATGAAGGATGGCATCCACGTCCCTTTGGACTATAATACTTTCCAATCCCCCTCCATTTCTAAGAAATTGTCTGTTGTTCTATTTTTCTATCGTTGTTTTATATATGCCATGGTCTTGCCCCATTCATGTAGTCTATCTCACTCTTTTTCAGCTTTCTTGCTTCTTTCAAAATTTGTATTTTCATTTTGTCATCAGAATGTTTGGAAAAGTAAACAATTGTAATCCTCTCATTGAATCTTGTTGCACCCAAGTATAACAGCCTGCCATCGTGAGAATCAGTTTGTTCCTAGGCTCTGCTTTGTCTGACAATACTTAGTCCATCCTAGTATATTACCCTCAGTCCCATGTGATCTGATTTTAATTACTAACTTACTATCTACTTGCGTGAGACCTTATTAAAAGCTTTCTGAATGTCCAAATTTGCCACGTCTACTGGCTTTCTTTTGTGTTGCGAGTAACAAAATAAGAGTCACAATAGGTTTGTCAAACATCATTTTTCTTTCATAAATCCATGTTTACTGCACCATTGTATCATCTATTTTATAAGGTGAGTTATTAATTCTTTTATTTCTAACACTCTCTACTTCTGACATCAAGCTAATAGGTTTGTAGTTCTCCATTTTCCCTCTCCTTCCCTTTTTTAAATGAGGTTACATTTGTTACTTTCCAGTCTGTAGATTTGGAGAAAAATTTCTGCAGAACTTTGAAAGTATTCACTACCACCTCAAATTCTGGGATGTTACTCCTCTCTTTCAGGGCATTAATCACCCTTCCATCCAGTTAATGTTTCAAGTTGTATCTCCTTTTTCTAACATGATTTCTTTCAGTACCACAGTTTCACAAGTCCTTTTGTTACCCAGTGTTTCTGGAAGATTCTCTATATTCATGGAGGAATTTCTCTGCCATTTCCCTATTCTGTTTTTAAATACTCTCTTTTCTGTCAATAATGATCCTGCATTTGTTTGGTTAATCTTTCTGTGTCACATTCCTAAAAATGCGCTTTTGCAATCTGCCTTTATTTCTCACTAATTTGCATTCACATACTCTTTTTTTTTTCCCCTTTATCAATTCCTTGGTAATCCTTTGGATTCTAAATTGCTTCCAATCTAGAGGTTAACTACATTTTATGGCACCTTTTGTAAGCCATCTCCTTTGATCTAATGCAGTCTTACTTTCATTAACCAGGGCTTATGCCCGAAACGTCGATTCTCCTGTTCCCTGGATGCTGCCTGACCTGCTGCGCTTTTCCAGCAACACATTTTCAGCTTTCACTAACCACAGTTGATTCACTTTTCCCTTTGTATGTTTTGTACTTTTAAAGGAATGAATATATAGAGACCTTGTTTTAAATACAATTTTAAATAGCAACCATTACCTGTTGATTATCAAATCCTCTCATGAATTTTTCTGTCTATCATGAATAACTTGCTTCTTGTACCTTCATAGTTTGTTTTTTTTCATAGAAATATTCCCTTTCTCCCAACACTCTAGTTCCGGTCCATTAGTCTATCCTCCTTCAGTGTTAAGCTATTAACGTTATCTCTGAATCCATAATCTGCATTTTAACCTCTTTTGAGTTGTGCCTTATTGAAGCATTTTGGAAAGGATATGGCCAGCGAATGCATTGGAACACTGCCACCTGCATATTTTTCTCCAAGCTACACATCTTCCCGGCTTGGAATTTGTCATGGATAACTTTCTGTCATTGGGTCAAAATCCTAACTCCCTTCCTATTTGTGATTGGGATTGTATCTACAACATATGGACGACTGTAGTTCAAGAAGACTGCTTTATGCAATCTTGATAGGGGGTTATTTAACTCAATTGGCTGGATGGCTCATTTGCAATGCAGAGTGTCTCCAACAATATGCCTGCAACAGCTGAGGTGAATCCTTAACCTCGCTCTTTTCCTGAGGAGTGGTGACCCCTGGGTTAAAGTTGTCACCGGTCATCTGTCTCTGTGTCGTCTGTCTCTCCTGTCCCTCTCTCTCCCTCCCCTGTCTCTCCCCCACACAATAAATGCGCCAGCAGCACCCACATTGCATGAAACAATGCAGTAAAGTACAGTAGAGACATATCACCGGATATACGAATGACACATAGCTGTTGGGATTGAAAGAGGTCAGGACATTCTCTAACTAAAAATACCACCTGCTTTACAGGGCCACTACAATATGTGCAAAGCAGGGATTTGTTTGATCCTGTAGAGAAATGATTGCGGTGCATAGTGGAAACCTGTTTAAAGCAACAAAGGGGACCTGATTTATGTAGGGTGGAGAATTGTAAAACATTGGAAAAAATAATCACTGTAAACAAAGTCGAGAACAATCTTGAAACATAAGGAGGCATGATCATTGTGGAATAAGAACTGATTAGCTTTACAAAGGACATGATCACTGGAATGCGTTGACTAGAGACTTGTGTAATTTCACTTGGGATTACAATAGTATAATTATTTTAGGTAACTTGCACCCACAATATTAATTAGGATGCCTGAGTACCTGGCATGATTGTATAGTGGAGAATCTGCAAAACAAATTAGGAAAGTTATCTCTTCATCAACTGTATTCTCTGCATTCAAACTCTCCAAAAAACTGCCTTGTTCAGACTCTCAACTGCCTCTGACTCATGTCATTTGAACTCTATAAATTCTGTGTCTTATGATCCCGCCTTACTAGCTACCAGATGAAGGAGCAGCACTTCAAAAGCTAGTACTTCCAAATCATCAGCATGACCAATTTTGACTGTTTTTATTTATTTTTGTTTATGCATCTACTTAAGTCCTCTTTAAAGTTTCCAACCAGTCAGTATAACTTCTGGTCCTTCTAAAGATGTCTTTTTTCTCTTTAAGGAATTAATGGATTCTTTAGAGGCAGTAACTGGTGGGGTGCCACAGGGATCGGTGCTAGGATCACAGATATTCACATCATACATTTTGTTCCCTCATCCAGTTCATTAATATAACATCTCAAATTTTGCTGATGTTACTAAGTTGGGAGGGTGAACTGTGTCAAGGATGCAGAGATCCTTCAGCATGATCTGGACAGGTTGTGTGAGCGGGCAAATCAATGGTAGATTCAGTATAATTTGGACAAATGTGAGGTTATTCAGTCTGGAAGCAAAAACAAGGCAAATTACTGCTTGAATGCCTGTAAATTTGGAAAGGGGAGTGTGCAATGGGACCTGGTTGTCCTTGAGCAAAAATCGCTGAAAGTAAGCATACAGGTGCAGCAGGCAGTAAAGAAGGCAAAGAGTATGTTGACCTTCATTGCGAGAGCTTTTGAGTATAGGAGCAGGGACCTTGGTGCGGCCACACCGAGAATAAAGTGTACGGATTTTGCCTCCTTTTCTGAGGAAGGTTGCTCTTATTCTCGAGGGAGTGCAGCAAAGACTTACAAAGCTGATTCTGGGAATGGTGGGACAGACATATGAGGAGAGGTTGACTAGGTTAGGATTGTTCCCAGGTAAATAGTGCGGTGAGGAAGGCATATGGCGTACTGGCTTTTATTGGTAGAGGAATTGAGTTCCGGAGCCCTGAGGTCATGATGCAGTTGTATAAAACTCTGGTGCGGCCACATCTGGAATATTGTGTGCAGTTTTGGTCGCCATACTATAAGAAGGATGTGGAGGCACTGGAACGGGTGCAGAGGAGGTTTACCAGGATGTTGCCTGGTATGGAAGGAAAATCGTATGAGGAAAGACTGAGGCACTTGGGGCTGTTTTCACTAGAGAAAAGAAGGTTTAGGGGTGACTTGATTGAGGTGTACAAGATGATTAGGGGGTTAGATAGGGTCGACAGTATGAACCTTTGCCCGCGTATTGAGTCGGGTATTACAAGGGGGCATAGCTATAAATTAAGGGGGGGTAGATATAGGACTGAAGTTAGGGGTAGGTTCTCCACTCAGCGAGTCGTAAGTTCATGGAATGCCCTGCCAGTAGCAGTGGTGGACTCTCCCTCTTTATGGGCATTTAAGCGAGCATTGGATAGGTATATGGAGGATAGTGGGTTAGTATAGGTTAGGTGGGCTTGGATCGGCGCAACATCGAGGGCCAAAGGGCCTGTACTGCGCTGTATTCTTCTATGTTCTATGTTCTATGTTTTTGCTGGAGTTCAGACAAATGAGGGGGGAATCTCATAGACACTTTGAAAATTCTAACTGGACTTGACAGGGTAGATGCGGAGAGGATGTTCCCGATGGTGAGTGCATCCAGAAGCGGGGTCACACACTGAGGATTCAGGGTGGAACATTTAGGGTGGAGATGAGACATGTCTTCACCCAAAGAGTGGGGAGTCTGTGGAATTCATTACCATAGGAAGTAGTTGATGCCAGAACATTGAATGTATTCAAGAGGTGGCTAGATATTGTACTTGGGGCAAATGGAATCAAAGGTTACAGGGAGAAAGCAGGGGATTGGACTATTGAGTTGGATGATCAGCCATGATTATGATGAATGGCGGAGCAGGTTCAAAGGGCTGAATGGCCTCCTCCTGCTCCTATCTATGTTTAGTACACTAAGTTCCTCACTTTTATGAACTACCTTTTCTGGTACAGATTTTGACTTCTGTTGATGAGAAAAGACACAGTATTTGTTCAACATCTCTCATACACAAAATTAGCATGCGGCTTCATTGTCTGCTTCCGTGACTAACATTTAATTCAGCCCCTCTGTTTCCTATATACTAATCAAAGCCATTGCAATCTATTTTATTCTCCTCACTAAATTGATTTTTTTTGGTTCTTTTGGTTTTTCCGTATAAAATTCTGAATGCCTGGTGAGTGCCAAAATACTTTTTTTCCCCTCCCCCATGGCCAGTTAATTGAAGGCCAACGTTTGCATGGATGGAGAGAGAGGAAAAAAAACTGCAGGTGCTGGAATCCAAAGTAGACAGACAGGAGCTGGAAGAACATGGCAAGCAGGCAGCATCAGGAGCTGGAGAAGTCACCGTTTCAGGTATAACTCTTCAGGACTAGATGGGTGGAGAAGGGGGCGAGCTACAGATAGAGGGATGGAGTGGTTGAGGCAGTGGTAGGCTGCCTCACCCTTATGTGACTCTTCCCCACCCACCCCAACCCCCTCTTTATCTGTAGCTGCCCCCACCCCCTCATCTAGTGCTGAGGAAGGGTTATGCTTGAAATGTTGACGTCTTCACCTCCTGATGCTGCCTGGCTTGTTGTGATCTTCTGCCTCCTGTTTGCCAGCTTTTGCATGGAGGTCAGAAAAAAGTGCTCTAAGGACACAATGAAAAATTTCAACATCATCTAGAGATATGAGATTCCCATATTGGATTGCTCTGCTCTGTTTGTCTCGTCAACAAAGGTGCTATCACTTGTGCAAAAAGAGACATGTTGACTGACTGGGAACATTTAAGTGGATGTTCAGTGCTAGAAGCATCTGTTTTGTAGCAGCAGTGCATTCTTTGAACTTTGTGCTGAGGAGCTGGTACAGGGGCAGGGCTTGATGTTTTGGGATCATGGGTGAGGAAGTTGTAGTCAAGAGCAAGACAGAAAATGAGGTAAGACTGCTAAATTAAATTGCATTTATTTCAATGCAAGAGGCACCCAGATAAGGCAGATTAACTCAGCATGGTTGGGAACGTGGGACTGGGATATTATGGCTGTTACGGAAACATGACTCTGGGAAGGGCAGGATTGGCATCTTAATTTTCCAGGATATGTGCTATCGGAAGGCTAGAAGGGGGGCAATAAAGAAGGGAGAGTGTTGTTTTTGGTTAAAGATAAAGTTGCAGCTGTAAGGAGAATTTGTGAGAAGATCTGTTATCTTTAAGAATAATAAGGTTTTAATAGTAGGGTATTTTAACTTTTCGAGTAGAGACTGGGATTGCCCATAGTGTTAAGGGCTTCGATGGAGAGGAATTTAAGTGTATCGAAGAACATTTTGATGTTCAGTCTGTGGTTGCACCTTTTAAGAGAAGGAGCAAAACTTGACCTTCTCCTAGGAAATAAGACAGAACAGGTGACTGAGGGGTTAGTGGGGGAACACTTTGGGGCCAGTGATCATAATTATTTTAAAACTAATAGAAATATGGAAAAGGACGTACCTGATCTAAAGTTATTTCTAAATTGGAGGAAAGCCAATTTAGAAAGTATTAAACAAGACTTTAAAAGTTGACTGGGAGACACTATATGCAAGTAAAGGGGCAGGTGGGATGCGGGAGCCCTTTAAAAATGTTAATATGTTCCTGTTCGTGTGAAGGATAAGGGGATGATGGATGACGTCAGAAATTAGAGTCTGGCCAAGAAAATGGAGGCATCTGCCCGGTCAAGTGAATCTCTTGAGGAATATAGAGGCAGTAGGAATACGCTTGAGGGAAAACAGGAGGGCAAAAAGGGGAGATGAAATAGAATCCAAAGAGATCCTCCAAATGCATTAAGGGAAGAAAGAATAACTAGGGAGAGAATTGAGTCCCTTAAAAATCAATCCATGTATGGAATCACAGGAGATGGTTGAGGTACTAACTGAGTATTACTGTGAAGGAGGGTATGGAAGCTAGAGAACATGAAGAAATAAGTAGATATCTTGAAATCTTCATATTATAGAGGAGGTGGTGCTGGGCATCTTAAAATACTTAGTGGTGGATAAATGATCTGATCAGGTATGGCCCAGAACTTTGAGCAAAGCTAGGGAAGAGATTGCTGGGCTCCTTGCTGAGATATTTGTACCATTTTGATAGCCAACTTCCAGTCTTCCAGTACCTTATCCCTGTGGCTAATGTGGTGCCATTATTTAAAAAATGTAGTAAGGAAAAGCCAGGTAAATATAGACTTGAGTCTGATGTCTATGGTGGGTAAGTTGTTGGGAGAGGTTTGAGGGACAGGATTTATGTGCATTTGGAAAGGCAAGGACTGATTAGGGATAGTCAGCATGTGTGTAGGAAATTCTCATTTGACTGAGTTTTTTTTTGAAGAAGTGACAAAGATGATTGAAGGCAGACTGTTAGGTGTTGTCTATATGCACATCAAGGTGTTCAAAGTTCCACATGGTAGACTAATGAGGTTAGATTATATGGAATCCAGGGGAAGCTGGCCAATTGGATACAGAATTGTCTTGAAATTAGAAGACAGAGGGTGGTGGTAAAGGATTGTTTTTCTGGACTGGAGGCTTGTGACCTGTGGTGTGTAGCTAGGATTGGTGCAAGGTCTACTGCTTAAATGATTTGGATGTGAATATAGGAGGTATGGTTGGTAAGTTTGCAGATGATACCAAAATTGGTCATGCTGATGAGGTGCTGATGTTGGACTGAGGTGGGCAAAGTTTAAAAATCTCACAACACCAGGTTGTAGTCCAACAGGTTTATTTGGAAGTACTGGCAGGCTCATAAGACAGAGCTTATAGCCCATGATCATAGTGTCATGCAACTGATATGATATATTGAACATAGTAGACAGTGAAGAAGGTTATTTTGAAGTCCAATGTGACATTGATAAGAAGGGCCAAGGGCTGAAGGAGTGGCAGATGCTGTTTAATTTTAGATAAACGAGGTGTTGTGTTTTTGTAAGGCAAATATGGGCAGGACTTGTACATTTAATGGTAGGGCTTTATGGAGTGTTGCTGAACAAAGGGACCTAGGGGTACAGGTGCAGGGTTCCTGGTAAATGAAGTCATAACCAGACAAGGTGGTGAAGAAGGTGTTTGACAAGCTTACCTTTTATTGGTTAGTGCATTGAGTATAAGAATTGGGATGTCACATTGCAGGGCGAAAGTGAGAACTGCTGGTGCTGGAGGTTAGAGTGAAAAGTGTGGTGCTGGAGAAGCACAGCAGGTCAGGCAACATCCGAGGGGCAGGAAAATCGACGTTTCGGGCAAAAGCCTGATATCAAAAATTCCTGATGAAGGACTTTTGCCCAAAATGTCGATTTTCCTGCACCTCAGATGCTGCCTGATCAGCTGTGCTTTTCCAGCACCACACTCTGTCACACTGCAGCTGTGCAGGACATTGGCTGTGCTATTTTTGGAATCCTGCACTCAGTTCTCGTCTCCCTGCTTTAGGAAAGATGTTGCTAAACTTGAAAGGGTTCAGGAAAGATTTACAGGGACATCGTTGGGATTGGAAGGCCTGAGCTAAAGGGAGAGGATGGAGAGGTTGAATAGGCTGGTGCTATTTCTCCCACAGTGTTGGAGACTGAAGGGTGATCTTCTATCTAGAGGTTTATAAAATCATGAGGTGCAGTGAATAGCCACGTCAGGGTGTTTTCCCCGCGTTAGAGGATACTAAAACTGAAGGGCATCTTTTTCATGCAGAGGGTGGTGCCTGCATGGAACAAGCTGCCAGAGGAAGTGGTGGAGGTGCGTACAATTACAACATGTTTAAAAAGCATCTGGATGGGTACATGAATAGGAGGAGTTTAGAGGGGTATGGGCCAAATGCTGGTAAATGGGACTAGATTGATTACGATATCTGACTGACATTGATGAATTGGTCCAAAAGGTCTGTTTCCATGCTGTGTAACTCTGATTCTATGACTCTAACGTGGTTTGATTTAGTCATGTGGACACCTCACATCTGAAACATAATTCAGTGATCTCTTGTTGATGTCGTCGTCATCTTGAGTTGGAAGAGTGAACACATGCAAAACTAACTGTCCTCCTGAAGTATTAAATCACTGAGGTATATTGAATTTCCTTTGTAGCACTTTTATCCCCTCTTAAAATATCAACAGAAAAAATAAGTACTCTATTTGAAAATGCTGATTTAGTGAATGCAAAAGAAAAACCTTAATTTCATGTTCGATATGAGATTCACTTGAGTGGAAAAGTGTGGTGCTGGAAAAGCACAGCAGGTCAGGCAGCATCCGAGGATCAGGGGAATCGATCTCTTGAGCATAAGCCCTTCAGACTCTGATCTCCAGCATCTGCAGTCTTCATTTTCTCCTTGCTGTTGATTCACTAGTCAAGAACTAGAGGTCTTGTTGTGTATGTATTCACTCTGGTAAGTATAACATTGTTTCCTCTGGGAATTTCTTTGAACTCCCTCATCAAATTGCCAAGTGCCTGATACTTTATAACATTATCCAAATGTTCTGTTCTTTTTCCATCATGTCAATCATGTTGGTAGTAAAACATCAACATCTTTTTTTTAATTAATTCTCAGTATGAACAGTTTGAACTTTTTAGGTGTTCATCTAAATATCTGTTGTGTTTTGTGCTGGCTGCATCTGTTAGTTGATAACTTATGCACAATATCTGGTTAAGCACTCTGCTTAAAGCAGTCAAGTTCATGTGAGATAAGTTAAATCAATGTTATATCTCAATTAGCATGTTTGGCCTTCACCCCATTGCAAATGAAGGGAGGGAAAGAGAGGACTTTGGATTTCTACATTTTAAAAAAAAATGGTTTTCCCTGGAGCACTAAGTCCTATGGTTGCTGCACATCCATAGCAAATGAATTTCATTACTTAATTTTTGGTGTTTGAATTTTTTTATTCCTTTGTTTCCACTGTACCCTTAGTGTTCCTTAAGCCTTTCTACTTCTTTAAATGTAGTCATGCACACATTACATAACCATTTGTTCTCTCCAATGAGTCATCTGTTTTTATGGCTACAAAGTGAATGATAGTTGAACGTTGCCCCTTGTGAGTATTAATAGTGAGATTTTTACCTACCCTTATCACTCAGAAGCTGCAAATAACAACAATTTAGTCTATGGCTGATAAGGCCAATTTTTTTCCAGTTCTTTTACTCTTGTAAAAATTATCCTGAATGTTAATTTTTTTTGAAGATAGTTGATGTAGCTCCCCTCATATCCAGTCTGTGTCTTAAACACACGAATCTGTGCATGTGCACTATAATTTCAACTGATGTTAATATTTGACAAGTCAATCTCAGAATGAAACCTGCTTTAATTGTTCAAAAGTTTAATTTTTGCAGTTGGTCACTATGGTGATTAGTCACTGAACATAGTCACGTGAGCAGCTAAAGTTCATTTCAACATTAAATACAAAACTTTGAAATATTTTATATAAGACGTATTTTGAAAAAAATCATAATATAAATGGCAGAAACATATATTGCTGGTAAAATATTGAATTTCTTTTTCACATACTCCATTTCAAAGCTTAAATTGCCAGTTGCTTTGTTTAATTTATTGTTGTGAACCTCCTTTTCAGGTCTTAGGATCCAGATTACTTTTCCATTTTGATTTGGCCAAGAGATTTCGATAAACTCTTTCAACATGGAGATTCTATGAAGCTTAAAAAAAAAATCCTTCTCCAAGAATGAAATTACTTCCCTTGAACTGAGCTTCAGTCTTCTGCTGAATGAAAGTGAAACTTGAATCTTCTGAACAAAACACAAACCAACTTAGCCTGATCACTTCTTTTTTCATCAGTTAATACCATTGGTAACATGATTTCATGGAAATAATGTCTTTGGGTCACTTTTCCAAATTACTTGATGACCTATTTATATAAAATTGCCTTCACAGAAATGAAATTAAAATCAATTTGCCTTTATTTCAAAATCTAAATTCCCACAAATACATTACATACTTTTTTATTCACAGTGCACATAGATGCAACCTAAATTGCAAACAGCAACATTTTGCTACCCTTTGTGTAAAATTTAAAAGAAATTCTAGCATTTCCACAATGCCATTGCATTGACATTTGTGACTGTACTCCCACCAGATATCCTTTATTGTCACAGCAGTGGTATAAGAATGTGACTCAGTGTCATCTACTCAAGTAATTAGGATGGATATTAAATGTTGGACTTAACAACAGCCCTCTCATCTCCTGAAAGAAGAAAAATACCAACAACACAATCACTTCAGCTCTCTCAACTCCTTCACTGCCTCTATTGTCAACCTGCTTATCCATCACCCAGCATTGTTGAGCAGGAATTTCTTTTACTTGAGCTTCAAGAAAGCTGAAACATTTTCTTTTGCCTCCATATTTAAATTCTTCTACCTATCTAACCTCCATCTTGGCCACTTCTGGGGTCAAACCTGCTTTTGAATTCTAGTTAACCGTAAGATTAGCTCTTGATCTCATTGTCTTCATTGCTAAAATAATCGACTTCTATTTCTTCATTGCTCTTGCTGCTAAACTATCATTTTGATGCTTTAATCTCTCCATGTGCACTGATCTACCTATTGAATTTTTCCTTCCCATCTTCAGGCTTTCACCCTCCATGAATTTGAGCTCATCCAAAATTTTCTGTTGTTTAACTCACCAACATTCAATTCCATTCACCCATCAGACTTTTGCTTGCTGACTTGCATTTAACTCCTAGTCTATCAATGCCTTGATTTTTATCCTAGTGTTAACATTCCTTTTTCTGTCCCACCTCCTTAATACAATATTGCTACAATCTCTTCTAATCATACAGCCATCAGTACAGTGGATGTTCTCAATTTTGACCTCTTGTTATTCCCGAACTCTTCTCCATCCAACAATGGTGGTTATTTCTCCAGCTTTCTCACACCTATCCTCCCATTCATTCACTAAAACACTATTTCCCCTGTACTTTTTTCTCCAAGATACTCAACCTCTTTTATATTTGTTTAATTCAGGTACATACTCTGAATAAGGTTGGGATGTTTCCATTAAGCAGATCAGGCAAAAATTGGGATCTGAATTTCTTTCATGAGTAGGATTAGAGAACTGTTTCTCCTTGTGTACTGGGAGACTGTGGATAATGAAAAGATTCTATATGGTCTTCAGTTATTTCCTTAATTCTACATTTAAATTGTCATATGTGCAAGATTGCTTTCGAAGTTAATTTGCTATCATTTTTGATTTGTGAGTAACACCGAAAAATTCTGGGGATAATTTTTGTCTTTTTTTTTCCCCTCTCCCATTCTTTTCTTTGCCATTCTAGTGGTTAGATATGTACTATATAAGTGCATCCGAAATTAGAAGTTCAGCTTGTGCATGAGTGTAGAAGCTAATTTTAGGAGGGACAGTTTTATAGATGGAAGGGTAGTGCAACTGAAGGGTGTTTAAAAGTTGATCCACTGCTGGTTCTTTAGATTACAACTTGCACCTTTTTTTTTAAATAGAGGTATCTTCAGTTTGTTGTTTTCTGGTTTAACAGCATTGGTGATGACTGGGTTTGAAAGTCACTTATGAGGATTTGTGAAATTTTTTTTTTATTTTGGAAATCCCACTTCATAATACTTGAAGGGGAGTTTTAGGGCAATATTTTGTATAAGTGTCCTGCTCTGACTGTAGCTCCGTGAAGTTCCAAACTCAATTCTTATTCTTGACAATCAAATCTATGGCATGTGAACTTTGGTCTGGATAATTCCCTTGTAATTTAGTCTCTGAATTATCCTGTATCATTAGGAATGCCGTATTCAGAGTTGAGTTAAACTGACTGTTTTGTTCCTGATTTAATTCTCAATTAGTTTTTCTATTCATCTTTTGCTTGTGTTGAATTTGTTCCTTTGGACTTCAGGACCCTGGAGCAATCTTGCATGATGCCGCTGAACTGCAGGTCAATGAGTACAAGTAGCTCTAAAATAAAACCAAAGAACTGCTGATGCTGCAGGTCTGAAACAACCAAAACAGAAATTGCCAGAGGTACATCTCTATGACTCTATTGCTGGCAGGTGATTGACTTTTTTTGAGGAAGTAACAGAGGATTGATGAGGGCAGAGCGGTAGATGTGATCTGTATGGACTTCAGTAAGGCGTTCGACAAGGTTCCCCCTGGGAGACTGATTAGCAAGGTTAGATCTAGTGGAATACAGGGAGAACAAGCCATTTGGATACAGAACTGGCTCAAAAGGTAGAAGACAGAGGGTGGTGATGAGGGTTGCTTTTCAGACTGGAGGCCTGTGACCAGTGGAGTGCCACAAGGAACGGTGCTGCGTCCTCTACGTTTTGTTATTTACATAAATGATTTGGATGCGAGCATAAGAGGTACAGTTAGTAGGTTTGCAGATGACACCAAAATTGGATGTGTCGTGGACAGCAAAGAGGGTTACCTCAGATTACAACAGGATCTTGACCAGATGGGCCAATGGGCTGAGAAGTGGCAGATGGAGTTTCATTCAGATAAATGCAAGGTGCTGCATTTTGGGAAAGCAAAGCTTAGCAGGCCTTATACATTTTAATGGTAAGGTCCTAGGGAGTGTTGCTGAACAAAGAGACGTTGGAGTGCAAATTCATAGCTCCTTGAGAGTGGAGTCGCAGGTAGATAGGATAGTGAAGAAGACATTTGGTATGCTTTCCTTTATTGGTCAGAATATTGAATACAGGAGTTGGGAGGTCATGTTGCGACTGTACATGACATTGGTTAGGCCACTGTTGGACTATTGCGTGCAATTCTGGTCTCCTTCCTATCGGATGGATGTTGTGAAACTGCACAATATTGGGCTAGCTTTTGAGAGCCTTCAGAGAATGAGCATTCTAATGAAGATTAGATTAGACCTTCATCTAATGTGTAAGAGAACCTGGTATAGCCATGACTAATTTGTGTTACTTCAAAGTTTAAACCTGACAATAATTGACTCTGCCTCTTCCTGAATCTATCTGCCTTGAACTCCAGTTAATAGTTCGACATCAGGTCACACTATTTTTTAAAAACAAACTAGTTTCTTGCTCTAATTCATTTTTCCCTTGGAAGCCAAAACTAACTTGTTAGCTCCTTAAGTATTCCTTCCCTTTTATTTCAGTCTTAAGACACAATTTTTCCAATTTTTATCATCCAATTGTTTTATGGCTATATAAATGGCAAAAAAACCACATATACCAAAAAAGCTTACCAACTTGTTGAAATATTTTATATCGTCCATATCCTCAGATGAGGTCTTGGTAGACTGGAGAGTGGCTATTGTTGTGCCTTTGCAGCCCCTTTAAATAAGGAGAATACCTGGGAACTGGAGACCTGTGAGCCTGACATCAGTGGTAGTTAAGTAGTTGGAAGTGATTTTTGATAGGATTTACATGCATTTCGAGAGGCAAAGACTGATTAGGGATAGTCAGCATGGTTTTGTGAGAGAGAAATCATGTGTTTCAAACTTGATTTGAGTTTTATTAAGGAGATAACCAAAAGGATTGATTTGGGGGCAGAGTGGTGGATGTTGTTAATATAGACTTTAGTGAAGCCTTTGGCAAAGTTCCATGTGGTAGACTAATTAGTAAAGTTAGTTAACATGGGATTCAGGAAGAGCTTGCCAATTGGATACAGAATTGGCTTGAAGGTGTTGGAGGGTTTTTTTGGACTAGAGGCTTGTGACCAGCAGTATTCCACACAGATCAGTGCTGGGTCTGCTTTTATTGTCATTTGTATAAATGATTTGAATGAGTATATAGAAAGCATGGTTAGTTTGTGGATAACACCAATATTGGTGGTATAGTGGACAGTGAAGAAGGTTATCTCAGATTACAGATAGATCTTGCACAATTGGGCTAATGTGCTGAGGAGTGGTAGATGGAGTTTAATTTGGGTAAATGTGAGATATTGCATTTTGGGAAAACAAAGGCAGAACTTATGCAATTAATGGATGCCTGTGACCAGCCGTATTCTGGGTAGTGTTGTAGAACAGAGACCTAGAGGTCCAGGTACATAATTCTTTGAAATTTGCATCACGGTAGACAAAGTAGTCAAGAAGGTGTTTGGTGTGCTTGCCTTCATTGCTCAGACTGTTTGAGTAAGGGAGTTGGGAATCCTGTTGAGGTTGTTCAGGACGTTGGTGAGGCCTCTTCTGGAGTACTGTGCAGTTCTGGTCACTCTGCTACAGGAAGGGTATTAGTAAATTGGAAAAGGTTCAGAAAAACATTTACCAGGATGTTGCTAGGAATGGAGGACTTGAGTTAAAGAAATAAGCTGGGATTTTTTTCTTCTCCCTGGTGTGTAGGAGGTTGGTGATGACCTCTTAGGGGTTTAAACAATCATGGGATTATAGATAACGTGAATAGTGGGTGTCCTTTTTTCCTTCAGGTGGAGGATTTCAAGACCGGTGAGAGGAGAGAGTTTTTAAAAACAATGAGGGGAAACCTTTTTTAATAAAGAATGAACTTTCAGAGGAAGTGGTGGATGCAGACAGTTAAAATATTTGAATATGTGCATGATTAGGAAAGGTTTGGAGTAATAGGGGCCAAACACAGGCAAGTAGAATTAATTTAGTTTGGGAACATGGTCAGTGTGAACTAGTTGGAACGAAGAATCGCTTTCCATCTTGTATGACTCCGACTACATAAATTCAAAAAATTTCAACAGTGACTTGGGGTCGCTTTACAGAAATTGAACATTTTTTCTGCCGGAGCAACAAATCTTTGAAAGGTTTTTCAATGTGAGATCAAGGAATGTTGCTGAGGGTGAACTTGAAATATCCAACACATTTTTTTAAATGCAATTCTTGCAGGAGGTTTTCCAAAAAGCATGTTCAGAGAAGTTATAGGGGCCTGAACCCATGCTTCCTATCCCAGAGGAAGGGACACTGTCACCATTTGTGATCATGAAGGATGCAATGCCCCACACTCCTGACCCTACCCCCTTAATGGATGACTGCAGTTATCATTCTGCCTGGAAAATATTTTTTAAATGATGTAAAATGCACCTTTATTAAAGTATAGTATAATTCTGCCTTTGTTTTTAGTTTCAAATTTATTCTAGACTGATGAAATAAGTTCACAAAAATTGAAAATGTTTACAAGGTGAGCAGTTCTCATGAGTAAAAAGAAAACCATTTGTAAAGTAAAAGAAAATGTAAGTGCTGGGATCATACATACAAGGCTGTGGAATAAGGGGCTGGAGCTGATGAGCCCAGTATTACTTTACCTCTCCTCTCTCGTACTGAAGCCACAGACCCCAGCCTCAGCCACCTACTGTGAGTGTTCAGCAAAAACCTTAGCTTGAAACATTGAGTTTTGGTTAATTTCTTTATCTAAACACATCTGTGAATAAAGTAAAAACTTTTCAAGTTTTCTTTACAATGTTGTAGCAGTTATTTTCATAAATGTTTGCATTTGACCTACAGATATAAAATGAGTTGAGGTGAGCTCTGATTTTGCATCTGAGTAAACTACTCTGTATGGGCTGTGACCCAAGTTGGAATTTAACTTGAATTGGAATTTGCTTTGAGGTTGAACACCACTTTTAAAACTTTTTTTGACCAAGAATAGCACTTCTGGTTTCCTTTGGGTGACTGTCTGTGTGGAGTTTGCACATTCTCCTGCATCTGCATGTGTTTCCTCCCATAGTCCAAAATTGTGCAGATTAGGTGGATTGGGCAATTTACCATAGCCATAGTGTCCAGGGGTGTGCAGACTAGGTGGATTAGCCCTGGGAAATGCAGGGTTACAAGGATAGGATAAGAGGGTGCCATCATGTGCAAGACAAATGTAGGTTACAGGATTCCATGCAAAGACTACATGAAACACTATATGTAAGACAAACAGGCAGACTAGTAACAAACTGCATCCATGACCACCAATTAGCCACTAAATGCCACAACCAGCTGTCCCTGGTAGCCATAAACGTAGAATGACAAGGACCACAGATTTCACTGGGGTAACACAACAATAATAGGACAAGCTAAACAGGACAACCAGAGAATTCCTAGAAACATGGCACTGACCAATGGACTCCATCAATAAACACATTTGACCTAGACCCAATATACAGACCACTACAATGAATAACTAGGGAATGGGAAGCAGCAGGAACGAAACCAAATAAACTCCAGAAGGCACAGTACAGCAGTGTTTCACAGGAGGCTCCAAAGCACTGAAGGTGTCACCTGGACGGGAAGAAACGTCTGCAATCAACTTCCCAGCTTGACAAACATAAAGTATAGTTGAACGTTAACAATTTGAAAAGTGAATAAATGATTCAAAATTACTACTTTTTTTGTGCATTGGTTGAGCAGATCTTTTCTCCAAATTAATTATTAGGAATGCTGAAGTAATTGTTTTCATTGCCCACTCCAAACTTCTTTCCCAAGCTGCTACCTCCATTCCTCTCTGTAGCAAAGGATTGAGATTAATCCGGTCTCTTTAGAGCTTTGGTGTCACTTCTGATCTCCATCTCCATCTCCATCCTCATCTCATCACTGAGACCACTAGTTGCCTCTTTTGGGGCTTTGCTCTTGAAACAAATGACCATGCCTTTTGCCTTATGATCAGGTTGAGGAGGAGGAAATCAGACTTTTTTTTCAGGGATAGAGAGAAATGTTTGTCTAGTATGAGGAAGAAGCTAAAGGCAATTAAAGTTCTTAAAACCAAGCATGATGAGGATTTTAAACCTGAGATCAGTTGTTTAATTGTTGAATCGTTTTGTACAACAGTGGCAAGGTTTGTAGATCTCGGTCAATGGCTGTTGTCCCAAATTGTGTTTCAATTAGGCATTGACTTTGAGGTAGAGGGGCTTCCAAATTCTTCAGAATTTACCATTCTTTTTCATTGTACACATATGGCTTTTGTTATCGGTCTCTTTTGTACATTCTTGAGTCTGCTGCATTGGCCTTCCAAACTGATTAGTTTACACATGTCCTTTCATCTCCCAAAATGAACTTGTGCTAGTGAGAATTAAATTAAATATGTGAATTTGATGCTAACTTTGTCTGCTTTGGATGAAATGGTAATTACAGTCAGTGCAGTGTGTCTGAATATCTCTAAATGATTTCACAAATCTTGTCTCGGCTTGTGGTCAGGTTTCCACAGCAGTCATTTTTAGTCAGTGTTTGTCGTCTTTTTTAAAATATCTTTATCCTGTGAAGGTTTCTAGCATTAGAAATGTTGATGGAATTTGAAAATTGATAGTCCATATATACTATATCTTTAACAATCTTTTGACTCATGAATGTGTCATACCTTGTTTTACAGTGATCTTGTCCAGTGCTTTGTGATATATCATTATTTTAAAGAAGCTTTTTTAAAAAAGTTGGTGTAAGTTTCCTTCCTTCCTTCATGTTTTAATTGCATTATTTCTGCCTTTCCTGACTATTGTACTAAAAGTTATCTAAAATCATGTTTATGTCTAATGAATCATCTGAGCATGAGTCAATTTGAGGCTTGAGCAACTGAGATGGGGAAGTGACTTCATCAGATTTTCAGTGTTAAATATAAAGATGAAAAGAAAATCAGTATGTTACTGAATGGAGATTGTAGACATCCTGCAGTACACTGAAGGTTCTAGGTGTACTGTTGAATAAATGCAATGTTGTCTGTTGCAAGGAAAATGGAATATAACAGAAATGAATTTTGTTACACTTGTACTGGGTATTGGTGAACCACATCTGGAGGATTTAAGGAATTTTGGGAAAGATGTGATGACCAGGTGAGGAGGGATGAGTTGGCTTCTCTCTTTTCAACTCCCTTGTTGACTGCAACAAAGATTTTATCTACTTTTTAGCACAGGTCTGTCTTTCTCCAATTAACACAATGAATTGGATTTCACAATAGCAGTAAGGAGCCAATGGTAAGGTTTTCTGAAGTGAAAGATCAGTTTCATCATCTGCTAATCCCTCACAAGATGATTAAAGGCACAACATCAAATGCAGGCATGTGTGCACAAAGTAACTAAGGAAGATACAATTTCAAATGCTTGAGGGTATCCTTGAGGTGTGAGATTTTAACTGGAGACCAAGTTGTTTTTGTTGGTGTCTTGAGCCATCAATAGTAGCAAAAATTGATGATATGCTTTCAAAATTTGTGGTGTCTGGTGTTTCCCTCCAATCAGTTCTAGACATCTTTCCTTTTTGAAAGGCAAAAAATGCATTTTCTCTAGCTAGTTCCAATTTTGCAGTCTAAGATCTATGTCTACTGTTCTGCCAGATGCAAGCAGGTGTTCATATTTTATGGCTGTCTTCATTGTCTTCTAGCTTGACAATTGGAGGTAAAGTTTTTCATCTGTGTTATATGAAATGTTCTTGCATGCAATTTAAAATGGGTGAAGAGAGCCTTTTCTGTGCCTGATTGGGAGACTAGTTCCAGTGTTATGATAAAATGTCAATTTCAGTTCAGATGGTTTAGTTTATTCCACATGGTTTTATGGATCTTGGCTACCCTATATGGTCAGATGATCACTGAGGCCTTTTTAAGTCCGTTTGGTTTTTTAAAATCCATTTCAGTCATGGAAGTCCCAATTATAGAACCAGACAACAGAATTTAAAAATCAATAGTCCATACTTTGTATCATGTCAAAAGATAGAAATGCATTGGAAGCAGCTCTGAGTAGGTTTACTCAACTGTTCTCCCTTTTGCCAGATTATAACTGCTTAGCAGTTTATCTCTACAGAACTAGATTCTCTAACTGTATCATAGTTGTGGTTCTGCCCTAGCTGTAAATAACTCTATATGGATTCTTGCAGAGCGATGGTGAATCAGAGGAAGGAAAATATATAGAGAGAGGGAAATACAGAAGGGAGCAGAAAGTTGGAGAAAGGAACGGTAAGTAGAAGAGATGGTGAATTGTAGAGAGTATCATAAGAATGATAGTCCTAGCACAAGAACAAAAGAATGTAGAAGACCAACAAAGACAGTTGTAGATAGGCACACAATTTATTTTACTTTGAGTAAAGCCACAGCAGCTAGTATTTAAGAACCCTTGAGTAACTACTACCAGCCATTTTCTGAAGGGGAAGAGAGAGTGTGAGACATATTAAAGGTGATCTTGTCCAATGATTTCCAATACTAAAGCTTACAAATTCTAGGCAAGTAATTGAGAAATTCTTGGTCAAAACACTACTTTCTTAGTACAAAGAACAGGGGATGCTGGAAATCGGAAACAGTCAGAAATTGCTGGAAAAGTTCAGCAGGCTTTCTTCAGAATCTTCTTCTGGAGAAGGGTCACCGGACCTGAAACATCAACTCTGCCTTCTGTCCACAGATGTTACCAAATTAGCTTTTTTGAGCAATTTCTGATTTTGTTTCAACATTGTACTGTCTTCTACAAAATAGCATAATTTGAATAATGCTGCGAACGCATGCTTCTCTAAGTTACAGTATGTATTTTATATAGAATAAGCAGTCTCATCCAAGTTATTTCCCTGTTTAAAAATTGTGAAAATCTTGCAAATTTTAGAATTTATTTCCCTAAATGCCTATTTATCTGGGAAAATGGAAGTGCATTGGTAATGGGTTTGCGAAGATCAAAATGAGCTGTCATATTGAGAGCTAAATGTTGTAGAATCATTCCCACAATGGTTAGCACTGCTGCCTCACAGTGCCAGAGACCCGGGTTCAATTCCCACCTCAGGCAACTGTCTGTGTGGAGTTTGCACATTCTCCCTGTGTCTGCGTGGGTTTCCTCCAGGTGCTCCGGTTTCCTCCCATAGTCCAAAAATGTGCAGGTTAGGTGAATTGGCCATGCTAAATTGCCCATAGTGTTAGGTGAAGGGGTGAATGTAGGGGAATGGGTCTGAGTGGGTTGCTCTTCGGAGGGTCGGTGTGGGCTTGTTGGGCCAAAGGGCCTGTTTCCACACTGTAAGTAATCTAATTAATCATTTCAAGAGTATAAACCCATTCTAAAATTGATCTGTAGGACATTATTGATCTGGTTGAGACTCTATCCATTTATTATCCGTTTACTCAAGGAGGAAAAGGCAGTTGTGGTATGGTAATTCTGACTGTTGTTATTAATGATATCACAGATTCCTGTATGCGTGGCCCAGCTTTTGCATCCATTAAAATGGCCACAGCTCAAGGGTTAATGGCATAATCTGTGTCACTGGCCGAAACTCCACAAACTGATTATGTATTCTTTCAAATTGTAATCTCTAAGCTCTCTTGCACAACCTCCTCTGCATTGCACAGAGAGCAACCTTCTGTAAAAGACCCTAAATCCCTAAATCCTTTATTTTTGCTCTGTTCAGCAAAGCTAGGATGCAAGATGGATTTCCGTTGCTCTGTTTCCAGGCTGTCCTTTCCAGGTTGTAGGTGCTCAAACTCACTTCTGCACTAAGCAACTTATTGTGCAAATTTTCCTGATTCCGAAATGTTGAAAAACAGGAAATTACTCCAGCCCAATATCTGTGAAGAGAGAAGCAGATTTAAAATTGAGTCCAGTAATGTTCTGAACTGATAGCAAATCGGAAAAGGTGGTATTTATGCTGTTAATGGGAGGGGTGGAATAGGTGGAGATGGAGCCCAGAGAGAGAGAGAGAGAGAAAACAAAAGTAGATCAACAAAATAATTGTTGATAGTATGCCAGGGAAGAAAAGCTAGGTAGATGATGTGAGTTATGAGGGGGTGAAGGTGAGGTGGCTGTGCTGAAAGCAACCCATGTCATGACGAGACTTGGGGATAGGGGTGGTAATCATAACCTTGCTGGAGCACTTTAAATAGACAGAAATTGTGGTATGGGAACACCAGTAGTATGTTGAATTGACAGATAACTGGAATCATTTTTATGGACAGAATGCACCTGTTCCACAGCGCAGACATTCAGTCTGTGTTTTTGTCACCCTAGTGTAGAGGAGAGTGTGTTGTGGACAGTGAATACAGTAGAGTAAATTTAGTGACATGTAGGTAGCTTGCTGCTTCACTTGAAAGGTGTGTCTTGGGCCTTGGGTAGTGAGGCGTGAGTACATAAACGGGTAAGTATTACAACTACTGTGATTTACATGAAGGTGCTTATGAGGATGTGTTGGGAGTGGTGGAGGAAGGATGGACCAGAATGTCCTGAAAGGAATAGTTGCTGCACAAATCTGATAAGGGAGAGAAGAGGAATATGTGTCTAAAGATGGCAGAAATGGTGATATAGAACCTTTTGAATATACAGGCTAGTGGGATGCAAAGTGAGAACAAGGGGTTCAAAGGAAATGTTGGTGCAGGGGTGAACAAAACAGGAGCAGGCTATTGAGTTGGATGTTCAGCCACAATTATCACATTTGACAAAATTTGAAGGTCTGAATGGCCTACTCCTACTAATGCTCAAGCTTCCATTGTCTGCTCCTATATGATGCAAATTGCTACATTCGGTGCTATTGATTCAAGAGTAGGAGTGAGTCAGAATATATGTTCTGATAGATTTCCTGTCTCAGTCCATGAGACTAGAACTTATTCAGCTCTAGAAGAAAATGTATGGTAGAATATGGCTGGTAAATATGGTAAAGACAAACAATAGCAGTCAGTGAGGTACTTAATAAGGTTCTTCATGGTAGACTGGTTGGCAAAGTTAAATCACATGTGATGCAGTGAGAACGAGCCTTTTGGATACAGAACTGTCTCTAAGGTAGAAGATAGTGGATGGTGGTGGAGGATTGTTTTTCACACTGGAGGCCTGTGACTAGTGGTGTGCCACAAGGAGTGGTGCTGGGTGCAGTTTTTTGTAATTTTTATATAAATGATTTGAATGTGAACATAGGAGGTAAAGTTAGTAATTTTGCAGATGACACCAGAATTGAAGGTGTATTGAACAGGGAAGAAGGTTATCTCCTGAGTACAACAGGATCTTGACCAGATGGGCCAATGGGCTGAAAGTTGGCAGATGGAGTTTAATTTACATAAATGTGAGGTGTTGTAGTTTGGAAAGGCAGATCAAGGTGAGACTTGTACACTTAATGGTAAGGTCGTGGGGAGTTTTGCTGAACAAAGAGACCTGAGAGTGCAGTTTCATATTTCCTTGAAAGTGGACTCGCAGGTAGATAGGATAGTGAAGGTGTTTGGTATGTTTGCCTATATTGGTTAGGGCACTGAGTGTAGGTGTTGGAAGGTCATGTTGTGGCTATAGAAGACATTGATTAGGCCATTTTTGGAATGTTGTGTGCAATTCTGGTCTCCCTCCTATCGGAAAGATGTTGTGTAACTTGAAAGGTTCAGAAAAGATTTGCCGGGGTTGCAGGGTGAGAACTGAATAGGCTGAGTCTGTTTTTCTGGGGGTGTCGGAGGTTAAGAGGTGACCTTCTATGGAGGTTTATAAAATCAGAAGGGTATGGATAGAGTAAATGGACAAGGACTTTCCCTGGGGTGGGGCAGTCCAAAACTAGAGTTTAAGGTGAGAGAGGAAAGATTTAAAAGGGACGTAGAGAGCAACTTTTTTTCTTGCAGAGGGTGGTGCATGTATGGAATGAGCTGCCAGAGGAAGTGGTGGAGGTTGGTACAATGACAAACTTTAAAAGGCATCTGGATGGGTATATGAATAAGAAAGGTTTAGAGAGGTATGTGCCAAGTGCTGACAAATGGAACTAAATTAGGTTAGGATATCTGGTCGGCATGGATGAATTGGACCGAAGGGTCTTTTTCAGTGCTGTACATCTTTGTAACTTTGAATGTCAACACAGTGCACAGGTTATGATACTTGCTGTGAATTTGAGTTGTTTGCAAACAACTCAGTGTTGAATTTCCTGCTCTCCTAAACAAGTTATCTATATGCTGTTATCTCTTGTACTAGCTGTTCTTGTTATATAAATTATTTTCATAACAGGTTGTTCTTAACTTGAATTTAAAATTGTACGAGTCATGTACTGATTATTTGGACACCATGCACTACGTGTCCCTATCTCTGATGTCCAATCTAAATAAAATTTGTCCTCTACCTGTAAGTTGCGACAAATTTGACTACTAACACATACTGTATATACGCATGTAAAAGTCAAAGTTTTTAGACTACGTTTTGAGGTTAAATGTATGGGATTGACTACTACATGGATGCTACTTTTTGAGGGGCTGAAGTTCATGTTACAGTCCAAAATACCGTATTGTTAGCAGAAGTCCAATTGATCTAAACAAATAAAGTTGAAACTTTATTGCTGGAACAGCACAGCAGGTCAGGCAGCATCCAGGGAACAGGAGATTTGACGTTTCGGGCACAGGCCCTTCTTCAGGAATGAGCAGAGAGTGTTCAGCAGGAGAAGATAAAAGGTAGGGAGGAGGGACTGGGAGGAGGGGAGTTGGAAATGTGATAGGTGGAAAGAGGTCAAGGTGAGGGTGATAGGTCGAAGTAGGGTGGAGGCGGAGAGGTCAAGAAGAAGACAGCAGGTCTACAGGTTGGTTGGGTTGGTTCGTCCGGGTGGCCCAGAGTTGCTCTCTGAATCGCTCCGCAAGTAGGCGGTCTGTCTCCCCAATATAGAGGAGGCCACACCGGCTGCAGCGGATGCAGTAGATGATGTGGGTGGAGGTGCAGGTGAATCTGTGGCGGATATGGAAGTTTCCTTTGGGGCCTTGGAGAGAAGTGAGGGGGGAGGTGTGGGCGCAAGTGTTGCACCTCCTGCGGTTGCAAGGGAAGGTGCCGGGAGTGGAGGTTGGGTCGGTGGGGGGTGTGGATCAAAACAAATAAAGACAACTAATTACAGTAATTACTGGATAAATACAAATAGAAACCAGTGAATTAGTAATCTTTCATTTATACATACAAAAAATGAAATAAACATTATACGGCTTTAAATAACAATTATATGTTATATCTTAAATTAAACATGTCAAATGCAACAGTTCATTAAAATCTTGCAAAATCTCACTTCGTTGCTGAGGATCTTGAAAAAGCTTCATACTCATCAGCATGAATGATATCTTCGTATGGATCCTTCATCTTCGCTGTCCTTTGTTAGCGGTAACACATCATTCGCTTCTTTATCAGTGTCTTCCCATAGATAATTGTCCTCTATACCCGTCCAATGCATTCGAAATTCCACATTTCTTGAATGATTTGAAAACAGTCTCAGCTTTTATTTCCTTTCATGAATCAACGATCCATTCAAAGATAGTGAGGGAGCCCACATACTGCCTCCTTCCGTGTATGTTTTTTTTTCTCCATCACTCATCCAGTTATTCCACTTCATTCTCATCATGTCTTTAAATGGCTTCTTGATGTCAACATCTGTTGATTGCAAAACCCTTGTAAATCCACCAGGAATTTCAGCTACATCAGTGCTATGTGATTGGATGTTATCCATTTTTCTCTCGAGGTGTTCTAAACTGGTCCCAGACGATACCTTTTTCCCCTCCCTTGCATAGTCCATCAGGTTGTAAATTCCAAATTTTCTTTCATCATTTTCTGCATCCACCTTCATCCATCCATCCAGCCTTGTGAATGAATGCATATGGACAACAATTCTTTTTGGTAATTTCTCCTTTGGCAAAGTTTTTCTCTTAAAAACAGCCATTGGTTTTAACTTCATTTCATTAGCCATAAAGGCAAGAACTAAAGTAAACCTACTTTTCTCATGGCCAGTGGTTCTCACCAATACTGTTTTTTTTTTCTCCTTTTTGGTTCATAGTCTGATTCTCTGGCTGTCGAGATTAATCAGTATTTTGTCCATGTTTCCAATGCAGGATCATTTGTAGCCTTCCTTCTGCTGATTTCTGATTACAAGCTGGTGAAACTAATATCTAGTTCAGCAGGCAGCGTTTGTACTGTCTTAGTTCTCTGCCAAAGTACTAAGTCATGACTTCTCCTGAACCTTGTGCACCATCCAGCACTTGCCATAAAATCCGAAATTCCATCCTTCTTTGATTAGTTTCGTGCGTGGATTCAGATGGCTTCACGACTAACCCATTTTCCATTTTGACAATTTTCAAGTACCTACTCAGCAACTTTTTTCTCCAGTTGTGGTCACTTGCTAGATTTACCTTTGGCACACTTTTTTTTTTGTTTCGGCATTGTCTGAGTTGATTTAATATCTTTCTCCAATCTCTCCAGTTTCTCCAAAACACCAAATTGTGTCTCTACTGCACAGTTGTTTATCTTTGCTGCAACTTCAATAACGTTCACTTTAAATGCTGCTGTATTTTTTTGTGTGGTTGGTATTTTTACACGACATGAAGAAATTTCAAAACATCAACTAGTACATGACTGTATTCCACGAGGTTGGTTGTCAACTGACTCTTTCATGGTGAATTGTACATCAAATCAAAATAGCATGAAAAACGAAATTGAGTTTGTCATCTGTACAATTATGTACAGATAAAACCTTGACTCGCAAATGTTGATCTGTTATCTGTGAAGAACTAGGGTCTTTTACACAAGATAAATGGAAAATTCCAGACATTTTGGCCAAAAATAGAAGGTTGACTTTTATGTCTTGTTGACTTTTACTTGAGTATTTACAATATATGCAATAACTATGCATAATATGAAAAAATTGACCCCATTTCAACCCAAGCTAATAATAAATACATGTTTTGATTTGTTGGATTGAGCACACTTTTATCACAACTTTTTTGATCAATATTTTAGTCTGTCTTCCTGTAATCTGCCCAAATGATATTGTACAAGGTATTCTTCTCAATTGTCCAAGTGTGATGTGCCAGATGTTATCTCTGAATAAATGTTGATTATAAATTATTAAAACTTGTTTTGTGTGATGTCAAAACTGTACTCAACAACTAAAGCAAGTGAAACCATGTGGAGAAATCCAGTGTTGCTGTATTACATTCATTTAAAGAATTCCTATCTCAAAAATGCTTCACCATGCCAGGGACCCAAATTACTTCCAGATTTGGGTGATTGCTTGTGTAGTTTCTGTTAGGTGTTCTAGTATCCACCCACAGTCCAAACGTTGCAAGTTAGATGGATTGGACTTGTCCAGAAATGTGCAGTCTAGTTGGGTTAGACATAGGAAATGAGGGGTTATGGCATAGGATGGGTCTGGGTGGGATACTTTTTGGGGGGTCTGTGTGGGATACTGAATGGGCAAAATGGTCTTTTCTGCACTGCAAAGATTCTATGACTCTATGAATTAGAATAGCTAATCACTTAAAGGTGGTACTTTTCTGTGGCAAGAGTATTAATGGTGAATTGTTTGCTAATTATAAAATGAATTTTGCTTCACTACTTAGTCTGTACTACTCCTTAGTTTACAATGCAAACTTATGTATATGTGACATTTTATGAAGCAAAATACAATGTTCTCAGCCAGTAACTAGCTTTGCTCTGATATTCTTTTACCCACACTTCTTTTAATACTGGTGTACAGGGCTCACTTAGTATTCAGTGGTAAAGAATTATCGACTAAAATCTTCAGCAGAGGAGGCACAACTTGAAATACTAAGTAACTTATTAGATTGGTAAGACAACTGTTTACATTGGTATTAGGTAAGCCAGTCTTAAGCAAAAGTAACTTGAGATATTGCTGCCATCTAAGAGATACTAGCTCATTTCTTATAGTGATTAGAGGACAAAGGCTAACAGACTAGCAATTGGCCATGTCCTTGGATTTTATTGTGTCTCTGTGTATCCGTTCCAAAGACTCTTGCATGTGTTTTTGAGCACATTCATTTCAAAGTTAAAACACATTTTTGGCAAACATTGTGCATGCATGTGAGGAGTTGTGCATGTCGTTATTCCTTGGAGTGATACTTGCTGGTTGATGTGACTTTGCTATGCGTCATAATTCTGTTTCAAACAATAGTAGTTCTAACTTTTTTAAAAGCATTGAGTGCAAAAGAAGGCATTTCTTTAAGATTTGAAGTCTTGCCTTTTGCTCAAATTGAGTGATTTTCAATTTGTCTATGGTGGGTGGTTGTTAAATTTAGATACGCTATTGTTTATTCTCAAATTTTCTATGGGTAAGTAGAAATGAATACTCCAGGTTTCAAAACAGAGCACTTAAAAATGCTGTAATACATAGGTAACACTTCCAGTCAGCACTGGCTGGAACTTGAATTGACTAGATTGGCGCCACCAGCATATTGTTTTCCAATGGCTTGTTTTGAAATTGTGCAGTGAACAGTTATGTGTATGTGTTTGTATTTTCCGTGTCCTTGCAAAATACAAGTAAGGATTTGGAAAAATCAAAAAGACTATGAGATTTTTAAGCTTAACACTGCTATCCCTGTGTCCAGTGAATGAAGAAGTAGATAAAATGATTTAGATTTAGTTTCACATGTACTCAAGTATGAGATACAACAATCCAGTGAAAAGTGTACAATGTTGCCACACATAGCACCATCTCATGTTCAAATGTACCCAAGTACAAAATCTTAGTTACAGAAAGTAGAAAATAAAGTTAGTTTTAAAATGTCAAACATTACAATCCTTTTTAAGCCGTGGGTCTGCAGATGCCTCCAACTGAGCTTTTCCCAAGAGGGCTTGCTGTGCCAGTGCTAGGCATGCTTTCACCCACGTTGGGCTAAAACCTGCCTGTGACTGCCAGCCGTCTCCATTGCCAATCACTGACCTCCATTGGGCATGCCAGGTTTTGCAGTCGCATTCAAGGCTTTGACCCTGACCACCGTATCACTGGCCGCTACCACTATCTGTATTTGCGCTGGGCACCGGTCGCTGCCATGCTCCGTTGCAGCATTAGCCACCTCAATACAAAGTCCTGCTCTGGTGCAGCTCCAGACAATGAGTCAAAGCAGTTGGATGAACAAGAACAAACTTACATTTTTTATAATGACTGTTATGTAGTAAAGTGTTCCCAGGTGCTTCGCAGGATTATTTTTTAAAAAATTTAAAACAGATCATAACATAAAGTGTTGGTGAATGACCAAATGTTGAGCCAAAGTCAATTTTAAGGAATTTTTTGCATGAGGAAGGAGTTTTAAGCAGTTGAAAAAAAGCTCAAATCACAACCTTCAAAGAAAATCATTCCCAGGGTATGCAAGTCACTGACCAGGTCGGTCACCTGAGACCATGGTGGTTGGTATATTGGATCAGCAGTAGTAATTATTTATATTTAATTTATTATTGTCACTTGGTGCTACTCTGAGTGTTACCCACTCTTCAACACTGCTTTCTTAGTTTCTCTTTTCCTTCCATCTCTCCCACTTGCCTTCATAAAACCTGTCTTCCTCCTTCTCCCTCTCTATTTTCCCACTGCCTTCATGAAACCTGGCCAATGTGTAAGTCAGGTGATGGTTGTGACAGTCTTAATGGCCATTTTTTTATAAAAAGGCCACTAGACATTTTCTATCAATTTAAAATCTGAAGTATTGTATTGGACAATGTAATTCAAAAATTAGTAGTTAATATTTTGTAGCACCATGCACCAGGAGCCAATTTAGGTCAAGTAGAGAGAAATAGGTGAAAAGATGCAGGTTAGAACATGAGCAAATGAATTGGAGATAACTTCATGTTCACAAAAGTGGACAGTAGTAAATTGATGCTGTCCAGTCTAGAAGCACAAAGGCTTCTTGAATGAGGTTGGCAGCCATTGTCAAAATTAGGAAATTTAAAGTTGCATGTCATAAAGATGAAGCAATGATCATGGGTAACTTCAATTTAATTTTCGACTGGATAAACTTAATGTTTTCTAAGGTAAAACCATGAAATGTATACTAGATGGTAGGTTGTGGAACCAACTGAAGAATTAGGAATATTTTGGTCCAATGAGAAGAGGCTAGTTTACAATCACGTTGCAAAGAAGCTGTCAGAGATTAGTACCATTAAGTTTGAAAGTGATGTAGTTGAATCCAAACCTAGGGATTTCAATCTAAACAAAGAAAACTGGAAAGGTATGAGGGACAAGTTGGCTGTCATCATTGGAAAAATGTACCTTGAGCAACTCCAGCAGTAGCAATACTGTAGAGGAACAATTCTTAGAATGTACATGGGATAGCTTTATGAATCAACATATTGAGGAACCAACTTAAAAAAAAAAAGGCTGTTTTGGTTGGATATTGTGTAAGGAGGAAGCGATAATTGACAATCTCTAGTTGTGTGTGCACTTTGGGCCAGACAAATGACCACAACAGCATAGAAATTTTCATTAAGATGGAAAGTGACATGGCTTAGGATACTGAATTTAAAAGCAATTATGATAGTATGAGGTGCGAGCTAGCTATGAGAATTGGGGAAAGTTATTAAAAGGGATGACAGTAAGTAAGCAATGATGAACATTTAAAGTGTCTGGATTAACTACAAATGTTATTCATCTCAATCTGGTGCAAAAAATAGTGGGAAAATATGGTCAGACTATAGCAAATAAGGGAAATTATAGTGTATTAAATGCAAGGAAGAAGTATACAAGTTGGTCAAAAGAGCAACAAACCTTAAGGTTGGGAACAGTTTATTCTCTTTATCAGTTTTGTTCTGAGAGAGTCTGCATGAATTTATGAATGAAAGGTTGTGCATGACAAATTTGCTGGAATCTGGAGGATGTAATTAGTTGAATGGATAATGGGAGTCAGTGGATGGGTTTATTTGGAACTTCAGAAAGCTTTTGTTAAAGGCCCATATAAGAGATTAATGTGCAAAATTAAAATACATGGGATTGGAAGTCATGTACTGAAATGATTTGAAAACTGATTCAACTGTGGCGGACAGGAAGCAAACAGATCTTTTACCTAATAAACAGTGAGCATATTATACAGATTGTTCAGCTATAATGCATGATTCGTTAATGCGAATTTGCTATAACGTGATTGTTCAACAGGAGAATTTATAATAGGAAGTAAGGAAATAGCTGAGAAACTGGTGTATTTCACAGGAAAATACAATAACATCTCCCAGAACCAGCGGACCAGTGAGAATGGGAAACAGTTTTTTAAAAAAAAATAAGTCAGCAGCACTGGAGAAATTAATGGGATTGGAAGCTGATGGATCCCCTAGACCTGCTGAACGTCAGTTTGTTGGTAGAAGATAATGTGGATCAATGGTGGTTACCTTCAGAGTCAACAGAATTTGGTCTGGGTTCCATCAGATTGGGGGAAAATGTAATCCCACTATGAAAGAAAGGAGAAACAACATAGAAAACTATTGATGTGTCAGCTAACATCATAGTGTTATGGCATGAAAACAGATCCTTCAGTCCACCTTGTCCTTGTTGACCAGGTATCCTAAAATAAAATAGTCCCAGACACTTTTGGGGGGGTGGGGAATAAAATTATGGTATGATTTGGGCAGAGCCAAAAAAATATTGAAAGGGAAATCATGTTTGGCAAACCTGTTTCAAGATGCTGCTAGCAGAATGAACAGGAGGGAATCAGTGAATGTGGTATACTTTGGATTTTTAGAAGGCTTTTAATGAGGTCCCACATAAGAGGTTATCAAATTAAACCAAAAAGCAGATTACATGGATTTTGAATTGGTTAATAGGCTAAGAAAATTTGAGTTGAAGAGAAAGGGTCGATTTCAAGTTAAGATTGTAGTGGGGTAATATGTGGAGTGCTTGGGTTCCAGCTATTCACAATTTACATAAATGATTTCATTGGGATAAAATGTAACAACTCCAAGTTTGTTGAAGCAAAAATAAATTGAAAAGTGAGTTGTGAAGAGGATGCAAAAGAGCTTCTATGGGATCAAAACAAGCTAACTGAGCAAGAACATGAAAAAATGGAATATAATTTGGAAAAATGTGAAGACATTTGAAATAACTCGAGGGGCCTGTGTCCTGTCACCAAGACATCCTTTGTTTCGATGTGGAGAGTTCCTGGCAGTGATCGAGCTCTGAATGAACAGGATGTCTGACATTCCTGTTCTTCTCTGTCAGCCAGGGCATCCTGATTGGGGCTGTTAATCTGGACAAAACAAGAAACTTGTCCCTCCCCCTCTGAGTTTGACAACATAGACTGATTTCTAAGACACCACTGTTTACTTCAGCCACTTTCCTTTTATGCATGCCAATAACATCTGACAATCTGTTTTTATATTCCTTTCCAATAAATGCTCATTCTATTGTTTCCCTCTTTTAAAATCAACTTTTTGTCCTTTTATTGATTTATAATGCACTCCCAATCCTTCAGTTTACGAAAATTCTTTATAACATTGTAAGCTTCTTCCCTTTTTAATGCTGTTCTTAACTGTTGTAGCTAGCTACAGAAAGTTCTTCCTTTTTGTTTTAATGAAATGTGTATATATGTTGAAAAGTTCTAAGATCTAAACAAATTATTCAGTTATATTGAGTAGGCAAAAGCTTGTTCGATGGAATGCAGCAGTTTTTAATTGCTACCTGAGGGATTTAGAGTGTGCTGCTTGATCAATGTAAAAACATATTAATAGAAACGTAATACTGGAGATATACATTTTTATTTCTAGCATAAATCACTCAAATAAGAATACAACTTTCCCTTCAATAAAACTTAGCGGCAGAGGACTTCATCAGTCACACCGTCAGCTGACTATTAGGACGTCATAGTGATCATGATAATACAGTAAACATCAAGTATTTAAGGTGTATAGTTCATAAAAGTGCCGCTTAAAACAAAGTTTGTTATATAATGTGAGCTTCTCCACTTTGTCATGAAGAATAGAGGAGTTGAAAACTCAATGGAGAAAGACTGCAGATAACTACAGCACAGAGGGATTTGGGAGCTCTCATATATAATGCAGAAGGCATTATACCAAGTTCAGGTAATGGGAAAGGCAAAAGGAATGTTAGCCTTTATTTCAAAATGAATATTAGAAGTTATAGCATTAAGCATTGAGCATAGGGAAGTCTTGTGAAGACTACGAGGTATTAATTAGAACACACCTAGAATACTGTGAACAGTTTTTTGGTCCTTTTTTTTTGTCTAAGGAACAATATATTGACTCCCATTGGAGACAGCCCAGAGAAGGTTCGCTGGGTTGATCCTGAGTATGGAGCAATCCTCTCAAGAGGAGAGGTTGAATAGGTTGGTCGTGCACTTGTTGCAGTTTGCAGTTTTGAAGAATTATTGTAACATGCGAGATTCTTAAGGGTCTTGACATTGTTTCACTTTGTAAGAGAGTCTAAGACCAGAGGACATAATTTCAGAGTAAGAAGTTGCTTTGTTAGGACCGACATGAGGAATTTCTTCTGAGGACTGAATCTGTGGAATTCTTTACTGCAGTGGGCTATAAAGGATGCATTGTTAAAAATATTCAAGGGTGCGATAGAGCTTTTTTAAAATCCAAGATTGCTGTGGAAAAGGCAAAGTACATAATTGAATGGTAGAACAGATTTGACAGGCTGAATGGCCTACTTCTACTCCTGTCTTTTATGGTCTATGTTGCTGTGTCTTCATTGTCATCAGATCTAAATCCTGGAACTCCTTCTTTAACAGTGCTGTGGGTGTATCTATACCAATGGACTGCAGTGGCTCAAAAGGGCATTTCACCATTGCGTTAAGGAGAGTTGTGGATGGGCAATAAATATTGGACTCTGAACCCCACATCTTCTGAATTAATTTGGTGAGATAAAAATCATCCCAATTTCTGTATCTCTGTCACTGAGAGGGGGTGTGAAAGATTGGAGATGAAATCATTTACAAGGTTGGGAGGTGTAGGTTTTTTAAATTGAGGCTATTGATGGCAGATTTGAAAAAAAAACCCTTTTGTAATATCACCTTACATGATGTCAAGGATGGTAAGCAAGTTAGGAAAGGGTGTATTTGTAGATCAGCATGAGCTCCGGGAAAGGAAAGGAAATGGGATTAGTTCAAGATTAGGGAATGAGAGGGACCTTTGGAAGTTTGGCCTGGTGGGCTAGTGAAAAGAAGGAATGAAGCAGGGTCAGCTGATTAAATGGTCTCGATTGGAGGGACAGAAGTTCATGAGCTTTAAATATCTGCATAAGAAGTGTTCTTACTTCAGCTGAAGCTATGATCTCACAATTGAGGCTGAATAGAGTCATTGTAAGTTTTCTGTTTTTCTACTGCAAGTTGAAAATGTCATTGAAATTCTGTTCTCCATTCCTAATGAGACGTTTATTAATGGATTTGAAAACTTATGACTTTGTTATTATCTCTAAGCAATGGCTCCTAATTGCAATTAGTGAAGTATAACTAACCCCACTGATCCGGGAATTCAGAAACATTATTTGTTGAGAATGTTTTTAGAAGAGGGCCATGTAATACTCAGAATTTTCACTTACGGTGCTGCAACTAGCTATGAAAATGATTGTGATGGCCCTTGTCGTTTTTCTAATGGTACTGTCTGTACTGAAGATGTTTCAGTGAGAGGACAGCACAAGACAGGGAGAAAGGCAAGATGGATGATGAGAAGAAAAATCAGCTGTCAAAAATAATAGCCTTTTGCACTGGTATTACATCGCTAATCTTTGAGAAAGAAGTTGGTCTGTTTTGTCGTGGTAACAGAGTGTTAGTAATGCTAATCCCCAATCAACTGGGATCACCCTCTTTCCTCAATGTCATCAGCATCATTTTAGGACACTAAAGAAACATTGGTGAAACAGGAATTTGGATAAAGAAAACAATTTCTTTAACACTTTTTTTGTTGCGTATTTTTATGTCTCTGGTACATTTAAATTCAATTTTCACACCTTCAAACGCCTTGGTACCAAGCATTTTAGACTGAAGAGATGGTAGAGCATTGTACACTTTTCCATGTGCACATGTACAATTGGAGGTGTGCATATTCTTGTTGAATGTTTGTTTGTATCTTGGATTAATGAAAAATATCAGTTGATACTAAGATTGAATAATTTTAAACTTTAGTTTGTTTAGATTAGATTAGATTAAATTAGATTACCTACAGTGTGGAAACAGGCTCTTCGGCCCAACAAGTCCACACCGACCCTATAAAGAGTAACCCACCCAGACCCATTTCCCTCTGACTGATGCACCTAATGCTATGGGCACTTTAGCATGGCCAATTCACCTGACCTGCACATCTTTGGATTGTGGGAGGAAACCGGAGCACCTGCAGGAAACCCATGCAGACACTGGGAGAATGTGCAAACTCCACACACCCCTTTTTCTCGTAAAGCTGTGTACGCTTTTGATCAAAGAAAGGAAGGAAAGACCAAGTCGTCAATTGCACTATTGGTACCCTCCCTTAGTTGACTTGAGATACCGGTCTACAGTTTCTTTTCCTATGTCATAGCATGATCCTTCCTGTCAGCCCAAACTGAATATTCTCCAGTCTTGCTGCAGTTGGGCATGGACTGCTTCAGTATCTGAGAAGTCATGACCACCACCGTCGTTTTTGTTTCTTGTGCCTCCTATAGAGTCATAGATGTACAGCATGGAAACAGACCCTTTGGTCCAACTCGTCCATGCCAAACAGATATCCTAACCTAATCTAGTCCCATTTGCCATCACTTGGCCCATATCCCCCTAAACCCTTCCTATTCATATACCCATCCAGATCCCTTTTTAAATGATGTAGTTGTACCAATGTCCATCACTTCCTCTGGCAGTTTATTCCATACACTCACCACCCTATGCATGGAAAATGTTAGCTCTTAGATCCCTTTTAAATCTTTTCCCTCTCACCCTAAACCTATGTCGTCTAGTTCTGGACTCCCCCACTCTAGGGGAAAGACCTTGTCTGTTTATCCTATCCATGCTCCCTCATGATTTTATAAATAAGGTCACCCCTCAGCCTCCACTCCAGGGAAAACAGCCCCAGCCTATCAGCCTCTCCCTATTGTACAAATCCTCTAACCCTGGCAACACCCTTATAAATCTTTTCTGAATCCGTTCAAGTTTAACAACATCCTTCCGATAGGAGACCAGAATCGCATCCAATAATCCAAAAGTGGCCTAACCAATGTCCTGTACAGCTGCAATATGACCTCCTACTCCTATACTCAGTGCTCTGACCAACAAAGCAAAACATACCAAAAGCTTGCTTCAGTAGGAGATGAAGGTGTACTGCCTGAAATGTCGATTTCCCCCCCCCCAACCTACTGTTTGAATGCTGCCTGACCTGCTGTGCTTTCCCAGCACCACACACTCTACTCTGATCTTCAGCATCTGCAGTCCTCGCTTTCTCATAGCTTTATTCACTATCCTATCTACCTGCGGCTCTACTTTCAGGGAACCATGAATCTGCACTCCTAGGTTTCCGTTTAGTAACGTTCCCCTGGACCTTGCCATTAAGTCCTACTCTGATTTGCTTTTCCAAAATGCATGACTCTAACCAGCAGAGAATTTTCATCCTGATTTTCGTTGATGCTAGTTTTCTTCAGCCTTCGTGATGCCGCAGTCCTGCAAACGCATCCTTGCTGTCAAGATGCTGTTGCTCTCACCTCAACTCTGGAATTCAGCTTTTTTTTTCTGTGCTTAAGCTATTGCTGTGAAGAGGTCAGGAGCTGATATAACCCAAACGGAGCATCGGTGAAATTATTTCTAAGCAAGTGGTGCTTGGTAGCATTATTGATGACATTATCAAACCAATAATATTTGTAAATTTGTTAATGCAAACTGGATGGCAACGCAAGTTGAGGATGCACGGAGGCTTCAAGCTGACTTGGGCAGGTTAAGGGAAAGGACTAGATCATGTCAGATGCAGGATAATGTGAATAAATAGAAAACAGTCAGCAAGTCTCTTTAAGTGCTGAGTGTTTGAGAAGTGCAGTGTCCAATGACTTGGGTATTCTTGTTCATGGCTGAAAATGTGTTGCTGGAAAAGCGCAGCAGGTCAGGCAGCATCCAGGGAACAGGAGTCTGAAAATAGCTGCAGCAAGCAATTAAGAAGGCAAAGTGTATGCTGACCTTCCTTTCAAGAGGATTTGACTGAAGTTGTGGTGCTGAGGTTAAATACAGCCTTGGTGAGACCTCACCTCAAGTGTTCTCTAAAGGTTTGGTTCCCGCATCTAGGCATGGATATACTTGTCATTATGGGAGTGAGTACAGTTTCACAAGAGTAATCTCTGGAATGACACAAGTGTCTCCCATTTGAGGAAATGGGATCTGTTTACCTCTGTTTTGTAGATTTGAGGGGTGACCTAATTGAAATTGACAAAATTCCAACAGGGCATGTCAGATAGCTCTAGATAAAATACTAATCCTCTTTTAACTGACTGAGTGTAAAACCAGGATATGCAATCTTAGAATAAGGGATAGGATTGAGACATGAAACTTCTTCATGCAGCATGGTGAATCTATGAAATTCTGTCCCAGAGAGCTGTAGAAATTCAATCACTGAACGTGTTCAGAAATGGATAGGATTATGAGGAATAAAGATATCCAGGGGTAAGGAAGAGAGTGCAGGAAAGTGGCATTGAGATAGATTAGCAGCTATGATCTGATTGGCTGTGGAGCAGGCTGAACCGCCTACTCCCATTTCTACGTGAGCTGCTGATGCTTGCCCAATAACAACAAAATGTTTGGTGAAAGTTTAAGGCTGCAATTAATACTCATCTTTACTGTAGTAGTGGAATCAACTGATTATCTATTGTTTTTAAAACCCCAGAGCTCAGCATTGTAAAATGATATTAAAGGCAGTGGGTGATCCCTGGAGAACATTAGTGCTATTTCTATTTCAGAATGGAATTTAAACTCTAAAGATTGCACTTCATTGGTATGGCTTCTTAGTTTTGCTTTGGACACATTTTTTCTTAAACTTACTACTTTTGATAGTTACAGATGTGAAATCTGAATTGGGAAGGAACTACATTTAACCTGGTTCCATTGCTACCAATCCTTGTCTGTCTTTTTTGATACTTCTGTAATTTACTTGAGCATTGAAGTAGTTTAAGATTTATACTTGTCACTTGTGATTGACACACATCCAAGCAAGGCAGTTGAATGACAGGATTTCAGGGTTAAGAGGGGTATGGGATTAAGTGATCATGGTAATTGTGACTTGGAGCAAATATTGCATGTTCTCCATGGGGAGCTTGGGGTTATGGATATCCTCTGAGTAAGTTAGTTTTTTAATTTGCTTTAAAATCAGATTGGTAGGTGTTATTGCATTGAATGTTTTGACAGTTGAATTTTGCAGTGAATAATACAGTGAAGAGCTTCAACTGTCACCCCAAACTGGTGCCACTTAAAATAGTTTAAGAATAAAGAGTTAAAAAGGTATAACTGAAAGAGAGTCCTCTTTCTGCCACCTGCACCATGAGTCCTGAATTGGCTCATCAGTGACACCTGCGCTACCATCCCTCCAATGCCTTGCAGTTGCCACCTCATCAGCACCAGGAGTCCCTACTCTTGGCTTGTTGCAACCAGCAATCTCTGGCTCTGCTGCCAGGCCAGGAGACCAGACTCTGGGCCTACTGCCACCATGCCAAGAGTCCCACTTCAGCTGTCCTCTGAGATGTGTCTTGCTGGCGCCACCATCTTGAAGAGTGCACTGCTGCTGTCCCCAATTGCCCGCTGTCACTGACTGCTGTGAGGTTGCTGGTACTCTGCACATTTGCTGCAGCAGTGGCTGGTTAGTTGGCAGCAAAGAAAAGAGGAACAAAAGAAAAAAATGAAAAGATGAAGAGAAGTAAAAGGAAATAAAGCAGATGGGAGTAGAATAGCCCTGGGCAAGAGCCCACACACAGCCCTGCTACTCTGTCACCATCTTGGAGATTCAGAGGTTTGTTTTTTGAGATTTAGGGATATGAGTTTAAGTTAATGATCAAGGAGCTAAATGGACTCTTGCATGGTCTAGACTAGTGTACAAATAAACAAGCTACTTACAATTTTCCCATCTTCATCTTTTTGTTCTTGGTAATAGACTCAACCAGTACAGTGACCTGTTTCAAGTATTTGCAGATGATGCTGTGCAAATCATATTGCCTGCATAACCCCCTCACCATCTCTCTCTGCATTTACTAACTTGGCTGATTTAAGTTTGGTCATTCGCACTTCTTAAAGTGGGAGCTTTGCCCAGGTAGAGCATACTTCATTTTCCTCACTGACTATTGATCTCTGTGCAATCTTTAATATTTTTCTTACCCTGCTCATTCTATAATGTCTCCTCACTATTGATAAGTTTGTGAGACTATCTTGCTTGGTTCCACACTTGGCAATAAAGTAAAAGTTATAGATCTAACAACACCTATTAGTGATTTCTCTCTTTTCCATCCCTGTACCATCACCTTGAGGGGTACATCCAAGAACTATTCTCCAGAGCAAAAGCATTGTTTTTGGTTAAATGTGATCCTCTGTCTCAGAATGAACCTGAGGCCACAATTGAGACAAGGAATGGAGAAGTGACTGGAATTAGTAGAAAGTTAGAGGATGTGGAAGAGGCCAAGTATTATAGCTTTTGTTTTCCTAATCTTTAATTGGAGTGAGGGTGCCCAAAGATGAAATGCAGGCCTTAGTTCTCATGTGTTTTGAGATATCAGAAGGATTGGGAGAACGGGTGAAACAGTCAGATTTATGCATATGTGGTATTTAACTCTTGATTTCAGATGATGCCTTCAAAGGCAAGTGCGTAGATAAGTTTAAGGGAGCAATGAGATGAAAATGGTCTGGGAACAGTAGCTTCTGGCCATAATTGCATAGGAAAAATGAAATCGGTGGATGCATTGAACTGGACCTCAGGAAAGATAGGGCAATGGAGAAATATCATGTGGTTAACCATTTCCTAAGGTTAATGACAGCCACATTGGATAAAGCACCACAATCCTAAGAAATGTTATTTGTCACTTTTTGGTTATGGCTGGTTAGCACTAATTGGTCAGATTTCAATAAGCATTTGCTCTAATGTTTTGCTAAAGTTTTCCTTTCTGAAATGTCACTGTATGATGGTAGTTTGCATAGACTAAGACATCTGAGTGTTTGGTGAGGTTCTGAAAATAAGAGATTTGGATCTGCACAGAGTGAATCAGTTGCCATGTCATCTGGCATTCTGGCCAGGAAGGGAAGATGGGTGGTCAGTAGTTCATTCTAAATAGATTTCAATTGAATAAGAGGTGTGTCTTGGACACTTTAATGAGCTTGGAAGAGAGAAGTACAACTTGAGTGAGACCTTTTTCTAGGGTCAAGGCAGGAGGTACTGGAATTTGAAAAGTCATTCTCCTCCTTGGAATGTTGCAGAGTGCTTCATTGTCAAAGTCATAGAGGTTTACAGCAAGGCAACCGGCCCTTGGGCCCAACTTGTCCATGCCACTCAGTTTTCACAATGAAGCTATTCCTCTTTCAATTGACATACTTGCGTGTAACCTCTGGAAGGAATATTTACAGCCAATTTGTGAAAGCAAGAGTGCATAATATGGGATGGGGGATTTAATTAAAATGTTGTACTTGCAGGATAAGCATTAATCAGGACATTGAGATACCATATATACTCATGCAAAAGTCTGTCTCATGTAAATGTTGACCCCTTACTTTTGGTCAAAAAAGTCTTGTATTTTCTATATATCTTGCGTAAAAAGTTGACCCTATTATATCATATTATAAACCTCTTCCCATTAACCCACTTAAACAAAACCACATTCGTTCATACCAGTAACTCTACTCTTCGGTCTTTGTTTACTATGTTGCATCTCTATTCACTCATTTGTTAATTCATTCACAACTCTACTTACCGGTAGCCCATTTGGTTTACCATGGCACGTTTTGATTCACTCATTCATTCATTCACTCATTCGTCCGTCCGTCCTTCCATACTGGTACTATATCTATCGGTACTTATTGCGCTTTGGTCACTATACATCCAAACGTTAATATCGTTAAAAAGCTAATCATTTTATTTGAGTCATTGTATCTGAATAAAAGAGAGATATATTAGCTACATATACCTTTTAATTCTTTGACAAATTTGTTAATGTTGCTGAGGTTCATAACATGAGAGTAAATGGGAGGGGAATGGAAGAATGAGGCGGGCAAGTTCAAGATGCTTACACATTCAGAATTTAATGTTTGATTTTAAGCATGCCATTATTCAAGGCCATGACGATGTTGAACAGTGTGATTTTTGCAGTATTTCAATGATTCTTGTTAAATTTTCATACTGGTAAATATAAATAAAATTTACTTACTGTAATCCATTCTTGTTTATCATGCTTTTATCCAGTAATTACCTTTACTATAGTTTGTTGTTTTTCTTTACCTGGGATTAGTTGAGCGATCAAATCGACTTCTGCTAGTATGGAATTTTGATCTGCAGCATGAATTTCAGCCCCTCAAAACTAGTGCCTGTGTGTTAGTTGACTCTATAAATTGAACCTTTAAAAATAGTTTTAAAAATTTGACTTTTACACAAGTATATACAGTAAATGCTTTTTCTTGATATTTCCAAAGAGTATTTTTCTGTGTGTTGATAATGGCAAGTAGCTTGTTTGATGCAAATGATGAGCTTCAAGTGAGAATTTAACCATTTTCCCCTTTGACATTGAACACCATTATCATCGCTGAATTTCCCCACTCTCAATATCCTGGGGATTACTATTGACGAGAAACAGAATTGAAACTGCCATATAAATGCAGTAGTCCTTAATTTAATGTGGTAGTTACATTCGTAAAAATCACCACATTAAGCAAAATAGTGTCCTTTCAAAGTGCTTTCACATGGGTTTTTGTAGGAAAATGCTTGGGTTATCGAGTCATAGATATGTACAACACGGAAGCGGACCATTTGGTCTGTGCTGATCACGCATCACAAATTAATGTAATCTCGTTTGCCAGCACTTGGCCCATGTCCCTCTAAACCCTACCTATTCATATACCCATCCAGATGCCTTTTTGAATGTTGTAATTGTACCAGCCTCCACCACTTTCTCTAGCAGCTCATTCCATACTCGGCCACCCACTGTGAGAAAAAGTTGCATCTTAATTTCCTTTTTAAATCTTTTCCCCTCTCTCCTTTTAACCTATGCCCTATGGTTCTGGGCTCCCCATTTTAACCCACTTCCTAAAGGGAACGTCCCTTGTCTATTTACCCTATCCATGCCCCTCGTGATTTTATAAATCTCTGTAAGCCTACTCCTCAGCATCTGAAGCTCCAAGGAAAACAGCCTCTGCCTATTCTGCCTCTCTTTAGCTCAACCATCCAACCCTGGCAACATCCTTTTAAATCTTTCTGAATCCTTTCAAGTTTCACAACATCCTTCCAATAGGAAGAAGACCAGAATTGCATGCAATATTCCAAAAGTGCCCTAGCCAATGTCCTTTTTAGCCGCAACATGTCCTCCCAATTCCTATACTCAATGCTCTGACCAATAAAGGCAAGCATACTAAACGCCGCCTTCACTAATCCTATCTACCTGCGACTCAACTTTCAAGGATCTATGAACCTGCACTCCAAGGTCTCTTGGTTCAGCAACACTTCACTCCCCATTACCTTAATATTATGTGTGTAGGTCCTGCCCTAATTTGCCTTTCCAAAATGCAGCACCTCATATTTACCTAAATTAAACTCCAGTTGCTACACCTTCGCCCAATGGCCCATCTGATCAAGATCTCATTATTCTAAGGTAACCTTTGCTGTCCACTACACCTCCAATTTACGTTCCCAGAATGATTGCCAAAAGCAGAATGTGAGCGCAAAGTTGGTTTATAAAATACCAAAATACACAAACTTGCAAAAAGAATACTTATTTTAAAACATTTCTTGCCTCCATATACGAGATGGTCTATCTTGAGGTGAAATGCTGTGAATCCTCATCCAACACACCTGCAGCTCTGGAAGGTCAGAATGCAAAAATAAATTTCTTTCCTGCAGAAGTGTCTCATATTAGTAAGGCATAATCTACAGGTGATCTGCAGCTATCGTACTATGATTCTAGTGTTAACTCTAACATAAATGAGTCCTGGGTCATGTACTGAAAAATTCAACGAACTTCTACTCTTCATAAATATATTCTATAATCACAGATATTCCCTTGTCTGGGTTCAAGTTCAGCAATTTAGATGTATTGTAGCATGCTTCTCTTACAGTGTCATGCTGTAAGAGAACAGAGCTCAGTCTCCATCTTACTAATAATTTGAAAGAATCCAAAGTTAATGTTCAAGGCTTGATGGTGGCTGTTAACATTCCAAGCTCTCTGCAAGATAAGAATTAAGAGGAGTTTTGGAAATTAAGTTGTCACTCCTCAATAAGGTAGAGTGCCAGAAATCATGCCCTGCTATTTCCAAAGTTGTCACAAAAGTTAAATAGTATGCAGCATCCCCAATTTTGCAGAACCATAATGCTTCCTGTCAATCTGGGTTTATCTCACTACTTTTAAGATATGATCATTCATAGCCTTTTGCATGTCTACATATAGTACTTGTATTAGAACCAATGCTTTTAAAACCTGCTAGGCTGGCAAGTTTCCATATTGTGCACACAAACTGAATACTTCAGAAAGTCTGAAAATAAATGAAGTTTCAAGATGGATGGATTTGAAGTCATTTGTGTGCCCACTGACTTGAAAGTATATCTTTCTAGACATTTTCAGTCTCTCTCTCTTTTTGTAATGTTGCAATTTTATTTCTGAAAGTTAGGGAAATAAAACTGAATACAAAACTAGAAAAGATAAACTACTTTAATTTTTCCTCCCACAAAGTGTAATCCCCACAATCTTTCAGTTTTCTGGATTATTGTTGTCTGCAAATGTTTCTGCTATGAGGCATATATATTTTAATTTTTTCTGAATATTTTTCTTTTTCTGAGTATCCTAGATTTATTGCACCCTCAGTTACTTTTAAAGCTACCTTTTATTTGTTTTTATGACTGAAATATCAAATTGCATTTACCTAATGACTTTAGAATAGAAAACCAAAACAAAGTACTTCAGAGGCAGTCAGAGAACCAGTATTGAGGCAAAGCAGTAGGAATTTTTAATAGGGCTTCGAGTGTTAGCCAAAAGGATAGAATTCAAAGAAATGTGTTTTGTTCTCTGGGTTTGGTTTTTCTTAATCCAGTCTCTCTCTTTCTACCCCCCCGACCCCCGGCCCCGACTTTTAAAAAAAAATTTAATCAAATGTTTAAACATCTGGGACAAGTAGGACCTGAACTCAGGTCTCTTGTTCAGATGTAGAGATGTTACCATGGTACTACATGACCATTCTCCCCCCTTTCCAATCACCTCCTGTTGTGATATATAATATACCTGTTTTGTGTCTGCTTATTTTCTAATCTTTAGAACTCCTTTTTTAAGGAGATTGTGTGTTGATTTTCCTGTTCACAAGGGTGCAAAATGCCTTGGTTCCCATGCTGTGTTATTAGCACCTCATAGTTTCATGGAAAATTTAATTATTTTGCTTTGAAGGCTGCACGAGAATGCTTATTTCAATGAGGTGATGATATTTATTAATCTACAGCAAATTCTAACTGACTAGCTTTCATCTTCTCATCAGTGCAGCAATGAAGTGCCAGGAAATGTGCTTTAAAAACAGCAACGAAGATCCTGAAGTGGTGTGACCTGACATGGACTTTGGAGTTAATTTTGGCCAGAATCCACAGTTGCAAAATAAAGCTTAAAAATCAACAGGATAGCCATTAACTCAAAAGGAATCAAATGTTCATTATTGACCCTGTAAACTGCTCTAAGATATCTTTTAAAATTTAGCAGCTACAAAAAGGAATGTAATTGATGAATGAAGTGATGGATTTGAGGTGAGGTTAAAGGCACAGACTTGACCTTTCTACTATTGTGCTTTCAAGTTATTGCAGTCAACTAAGACTTGATGTTAACTGAGCAATTAAGACAGTACTCTGCATGCTGAACAGCATAAGCAGCAAGTGTTACACTGAGCTAAGTGATCTCACGCCTAACAGATCAGATCAAAGCTCTGTGGTCCTGCCACATCAGTCATGAATGGTAGTGGACAAGAAAACAACTTACTGGGGGAGGAGGCTCCACAAATATCCCCATCCTCAATAACAGAAGAGCCAAACACATCAGTGTGAAAGATAAGGCTGAAGCTTTTGCAGTAATTTTCAGCCAGAAGTGCCAAGTGGGTGATCCATCTCAGCGTGTCCAGTGGTCCTCAGCATTACAGATACTGCTCTTCAGCCAATTCGATTCACTTCAATTAATATCAAGAAATGATTGGAGGCACGAGGTACTGCAAAGGCTATAGACCCTGACAACATTCTGGCAATAGTACTGAAAACTTGTGCTTCAGAACTTGCTGCAGCCCTGGCCAAGCTGTTCCAGTGTAGTTACAACATTGGCATGTATGTGGAAAATTGCCCAGGTATTACACAAAGCAGAGCAAAACCAATTTGACCAATCACCACCACCCAGCCACCATCTCCATCCTCAAAACAAATCAGTAAAGTGATAGAGGGTGACATTCATAGTGCTGTCAAACAGTAGCTGCTCAGTAGTAACCTCACTGACAGTGTTTGGTTTCTGCCAGGGCTACTCCGTCTCTGACCTCATTATAGCCTTGGTTCAAACATGGACAAAAGGGCTGAATTCCAGGAGGTGAGGTGAGAGTGAGAGCCCTTGGCATCAAGGAGCCTTAGCAAAACTGGAATCAATGGGTATCCGGGCCAAACATTTCCCTGGTTGGAGTCTTAAGTGGCACATAGGAAAATTGGTCATGGTGATTGGAGGTCAGTCATCTTGGCTCCAGGACACCTTGCAGGCATTCCTCAGGGTAATGTTCTCTGCCTGCCCATCTTCAGCTGCTTCATCAGTGACTCTCCTGCTATCGTAAGTGGGGATGTTCACCAATGATTACACCGTATTCAGCACCATTCATGACTTTGGTACTGAAGCAGTCCATGTTCAAATGCAACAAGATATGGTCATTTTCCAGGTTTGGGCTGACAAGTGGTAAGTAACATTTGTGCCCTACGAATGCCAGGCTATGACCATCACCATGGCATTCAATGGTGTTACCATTGGTGAATCCACTACTATCAACATCCTTGACCAGAAACTCAACTGGATTCATCACATAAACACCTTGGCTACAAGACCAGATCAGAGGCTAGGAATACTGGTGAGTAACTTCCCACCTGACTTTCTAAAGACTGTGTCTACCATCTCCGGGGCACAAATTGGGAATGTGATGGAATACTCCCCACGTACTTGAATGGGTAAAGTTCCAAAAACATTACAGAAGCTTCACGCCATCGAGACCAAAGTAGTTTGCTTGGTTGGTACCACCTGCACAGCATCCACTCCTTCCACCACTAACGTTCAGCAGTAGCAGCAGTGTGTACTACCTACAAGATGCAATGTAGAAATTCGTGAAAGATCCTTAGACAGCACCTTCCAAATCCATGACCACTTCCATCGAGAAGGACAAGTGCAGCAGATAAACTAAACAGGAATACCACCTGCAAGTTCCCTTCTGAGCCACTCACCATCCTGCCTTAGAAATATATGCCCGTTTCTTCACTCGTGGATCAAAATCCTGGAATTTCCTCCCTTCAGGCATTGAGAGTCCATCTATGAATCAGGGACTGCTTTGCTTTAAGAAGGCTGCTCACCACCTTCTGAAGGCCAACTAGAAATGGCCAATGAAATGTTAACCAGCCAATTATGTCCACATCCCATGAGTGAATTTTTTTTTAAAAAAAGGTCTGTTTTACACATGCACTGGAACCATCAAATAAGGTAGTGAAGAGTTGTGTGTGTTCGAATGCACTTCTGTCTGAGCTTTTAATTTTTTGAGTGATATTTTCGAAGGCAGCGTATAGATGAGTAAGTTATTCTGTGCCCAATGCAAGCATATACTGTTGGTCCCTGCAAAGAGTAAGAAAAGAAATTGCTGTATATTTGTTGTTTTATGGGTAGTGTCACAATTCACATGGGGGGAAAGTGCTGATGTCAAGCCTACTACTTGGGTTTCTGCAAATGTGAAAACTGAATTAAGCTATCAAAAACGCTCGATTTACTTAACCGTCTATCTCTGTTTAAAAGAAATACACCAAGTTTTTTGTTTTTTCAGATAATGAAAAGAAATTTTACTACAATGAAAGTGATCATCTTTACTGGTGAAACTCCAGATCTGGCAGTTTCTGTGGGAAGAAAGCAGAGTTAACACTTTGAGTCTTGATCGTAATTGAGTTATTGGATTTGAAATGTTAACTCTGTTTTCTTCAGGCTGATCAGATTCTTCAGAATGATTCACTGTGGAATATAATTTACCTGCTCTTTCAGATTCACAAAGAAATAAATTAAAAGCACAAAAGAAAAAAAAGTAAAGACTCTGGGTCCAATCATTCAACAAACTAAATGGCTGATAATTGATTCTTCAATCTTAAGCATATCTGCATCGCAAAAGGCTCAAGAGAACAATCTGTGCAGTTTTGTGCAGAAGACTGGTGATCCAGAATGGTGTACTTCTCTTTTTGGCTATTTGTTCTTGTCCATTTCTCCATCAGGGGGCATTTAAAAGGGATTAAAAACTTCAAAGTTGTGCAATAATAAAATTAGCTAATCTTTTTTTTTTCTTGCCACCAAAATAACAAACTGTTGGCAAAACTCAGCAGGTCTGGCAGCATCTGGAATGAGAAAGCAGAGTTAACATTCCAAATCCAATAACTCTATTTTAATCAAGTTTGTTTTTTTGTTTTCAGATGTCCAGCATTTGCAATACTTTGTTTTCATTTTATGAACATAGTAACTGCTGGTAAGAAAAAAAAAGATTAGCTAATTTTATTATTGCACAATTTTGAAGTTTTTAATCCCTTTTAAATGCCCCCTCATGGAGAAATGGACAAGACCAAATAGACATAAAGGGAAGTATACCATTCTGGATCACCAGTCTTTTGCATAAAACTGCACAGATTGTTCTCTTGATCCTTTTTGACTCTTCAATCCTAATGTTATCTGCATAGCAATGATCAGTCTTTTAGTTTGTTGAATAATTGGACTCCGAATCTTTACTTTTCTCTTTTGTGCTTTTAATTTATTTCTTTGTGTTCCCGAAAGAGCAGGTAAACTATATTCCACAGTGAATCAGTCTGAACAACTTGAGAGAAATGGAATTGAGATAAATGTTGAAGCTGCCAGCTCCTGGAGATTACTCTTTTGCTTCAGTTTACATTTCCCTTGCAAGCTCTGTCTTAAGCTTCATCTGGACCATGAGGGTTGTTAACATGCAGAGCTTTCCTGAACCCCCAATACATCAAGCCAAATCATCTGGACTCTCCCAAGAATAATGTCTTGTATGCCTCACTTAGCTTTATTTTGTCTTCCCAAGTATAGTGAGCTTTTTCTGCATTCTCCCATTTTAAAGTGCTGCTCATTTTTGCTCCCGTGCGGTTTCTTTCATTGGGCTATAGTGACATTCCTGATGAAGGCCTTATTCCCAAAATATTGACTGTCCTGCTCCTCCGGATGCTGTCTGACCTGTGCTTTACCAGTTCCACCCTTTTCGACTGATTCTCCAGCATCTGCAGTCCTCACTTTTTCCTACAGTGGAACCTAGTGAGAGTAGTTCTACTTTGTAGGGTAACAAAGATACATGTTAGTGAATGCTCAGTGGTTTTGAGAGTGTTGTTTGTGACATTGATTCAAGCTGTACTAATATTTGGGAAGATTTTGTTTTAAGAATAAAATTGAGGGAGAGACGGTAGAGACCAAAGAGTAGCAATGTGTTAAAAATGTTCTTTTATTTTCCCTAATTTTTGTGTTCTGGAGGCCTATTCTCTTCAAAGAATTTCTGGGACCTACTTTATTTTTGGGTCTGAGCGCTGTTCGTTAACGTTGTGTATCATTTGCCCCAGGTTCATCTATTTTCCAGTTGATGGAATGAGTAAATTTTCGGAAAATTCTTGCTGCCATGCTTGGGGGCAATTTGGTATAAAATATTTTGGTCAGTTATGCTTTGTACCATATCCATGTCTGTCTATGGTCACCAACTCATGAAGGAACAGTGCATAGTGTTTTCATTTGTGTTATAACTATGGATTCTTAATGTAGATTGAATACTATGCATTTTCCTTTTTTGTATTTGTTTTTATTGCATAGTTAAATGTCCCTGGTTCTGGACTACCTGATTATTAGGGACATAGGATCATAGAATCCCTGCAGTATGGAAACAGGATGACCCTCTGAAGAGCATCCCACCCTGCATTTCCCATGGCCAATCCATCTAACCTCCACATCCCTAGATGCTACAAACAGTTTAGCATGACCAGTTCACCTAACCTGCATATCTTTGTAGGCGGAAACCAGAGCACCTGGAAGGTGCAGACATGGGGAAAATGTACAAACTCTGCACAGTCACCTGAGTAGAATTGAACCAAGGTCCCTGGTACTGTGAGGCTGCAGTGCTAACCACGGAGCCAACATGCCACCCTCCTGCATTTATCCTATTTAGTCTTGTTAGAATTTTATGGGTTTCTGAGACTATTCTTTTATTAAATTTTACTTATTTTTCTAAATAACCTGTTCACACCTCTGGATCAGGTGGGACTTGAGCCTGGACCTCCTAGTCTAGGAATCGGGACACAACCACTGTGCCATAAGCGGGCCCTCAGCAAACTGTTAACTTCAGTGAAGATTATTGACACAATAGATTAGTTGTCCCGGTATCCAAGTTTAACAAAATGCACTTAAATTAGTGTAATTAACAAATGATCTGATATCTGACTTAATTTTTGAGATTATAATTTGTAATTCTGGTGTTTAACACTAAAACTGCTCTTTGTTTTTCTAGGTGAATTTTGTAGTGTGCCAGTTGTTTGCTTTGCTTGCAAGTGTATGGTTTCGACTTTATCTTCACCCAACTAAAACTAGCAGCTATGTCAGGCATGCTGTTGCTACACTTCTTGGACTTTACCTTGCATTGTTCTGCTTTGGGTGGTAAGTATTGCACTGAAATTTGCTTTTTTGTTTTTGGAAAAAAAGTCTTAAATGTCAAGCAAGATGTCCTTCAGCCTCCTGGGTATTTTGCATCTAAAAACTCATGTTTGCATGTAAAATGACCAGTATTTGATTTGATTTGATCAGATGTTTAGAGTCATAATTCAGTTTGGCCTTGTTTTCATTATAATATAACCACGGTGGCTTAGTGGTTAGCACTGCTGCCTCACAACACCAGGGACCGGGCGACTGTTTGTGTGGACTGTCTGTTTGCACGTTTTCCCAGTGTCTGTGTGGATTTCCTCCCACAATCCAAAAATGTGCAGGTTAGGTGAATTTGCCACGCTAAATTGTCCATAATGTTCAGGGATGTGTGGGTTTGGTACATTAGTAAGGAATAAATGTAGAATAGTAGATTTGGGGAATAGATCTGCGTGGGTTATTCTTTGGAGGGTCAGTGTGGACTTGTTGGGCTAAATGGCTTCCAGCAGGGTTAGGATTTTTTTTGATGCCAATAAAGAACATTAATGTTTCTTTCTGACTTTCGCCAACTTATTGCAGATTAATCATTGCACACAGGATACTGTTGGGGGAGATGACTCACCAAGGGAAGGCAGCAGTAGCCAGGTTCATGGTATCTTGACTGGTTCTGCTGTACAGAAGGGTGGGAAAAAGAGTGGAGGGGCTACAGTCATAGGATGTTAAGTTGTAAGGGGAGTACATAGGCAGGTCTGTGGATGAACATGAGCCTTCCAATAGTATCTTGCCTCCCAGATGCACGGGTCAGGGATGTCGCAGATCGATTGCAGAACCATCTGAAGGGGGAGGGTGAGCAGCCAGCTGCCGTGGTGCATATAGGTACCAATGATGTAGGTAAGAAATGGGATGAAATCCTCCAAGCAGAATTTGGGGAGTTAGGAGCCAAGTTTTAAAAAGTAGGATCTCAGAAGTAGTAATCTCAGGATTGCGACCAATGCCATGTGCTAGCCAGAGTAGAAATGAAAGAATAGGTAGGATGAATGCGTGGCATGAGAGATGATGCAGGAGGGAGGGGTTCAGATTTTTGGGATATTGAGACTGGTTCTGGGGAGGTGGGACATTTACAAATTTGACAGTCGACACCTGGGCCTGACTGAAACCAATTTCTTAAGGGGTGCTTTGCTAACTCTGGAGGGTGTAAACCAATGTGGCAGGGGGGTGGGGACCAAATGAGGTGGTTAGTGGACAGTAAGGAAGTAATAACTAAAATCTGTAAGGAGCTAGCTAATGAAGTCAGCATGATTAAGGGGAAGTGTAGGCAGGGAGCAGATGATAGGGATAGATGGTCTGAGGTGCATTTGTTTTATGCAAGAAGTGTAGTAGGTAAGGCAGATTAATTTAGAGCTTGGATTAGCACCTGGGAGTATGATGATATTGCTATTACTGAGACTTGGTTGAGGGAAGGGCATGATTGGCAACTGTATATTCCACAAAATAGATGCTTCAGGTGGGGTAGAGAGGGAGGTAAAAGGTACGGAGGAGTTGCATTGCTGCTCAGAGGATATCACAACTGTGCTGAAGGAGGGCACTATGGAGGGTTCTAGCAGTAAGACAATATGGACAGAGCTCACTAATAGGCAGGGTGCAGTAACAATGTTGGGGCTGTACTACAGGTGAGCATGAGATAGAGGTAGAAGTATGTAAACAGATAATGGAAAGATGTCGGAGCAAAAGGATGCTGGTGATAGGAGATTTTAATTTCCCAACGTTGACTGGAATTCACTTGGTGTTAAGAGGCCTAGATGGAGCAGAATTTGTAAGGAGCATCCAGGAGGGTTTCATAGAGCAGTATGTAAATACTCCAACTTGGGAAGGGGCCATACTGGACCTGGTGATGGGGAATGAGCCCAGCCAAGTGGTTGAAGTTTCAGTAGGGGATTACTTGGGGAATAGTGATTGCAATTTATTACTCTTAGAATACTCATGGACAAAGTCAAAAAGAAGTGTGCTAAATTGGGGGAAGGCCAACTATAGCAAAATTCAGCAGGAGCTGGGGAATGTAGCTTGGGAGCAGCTGTTTGATGGTAAATCCACATTTGATATGTGGGAGGCTTTTAAAGAGGTTGAGTAGAGTTCAGGACAGACATGTCCCTGTGAAAATGAGGGATAGAAATGGCAAGATTAGGGAACCATGGATGACAGGTGAAATTGTAAGACTAGCTAAGAGTAAAAAGGAAGCATACATACGTTCAAGGTGACTGAAAACAAATGAAGCTTTGGAAGAATATCAGGAAAGTAGGACCGATCTGAAACGAGGTATTAGAGGGCTAAAAAGGGTCATGAAATATCTTTAGCGAAATAGGGTTAAGGAAAATCCCAGAGCCTTTTATTCATATATAAGGAGCAAGAGGGTAGCTAGAAAAAGGATTGGCTCACTCAAGGACAAAGGAGGGAAGTTGAGCGTGGAGTCAGAAAATGGGTGAGGTTCTTAATGAGTACTTTGCATCGGTATTCACCAAGAAGCACATGACGGATGTTTTGTTAGGGATAGATGTTCTAAGTCCACTCGAAGTCAAGTTGGCATAAGGAGGGAGGGAGTGTTAGGTATTCTAAAAGGCATTAAGGTGGACAAGTCCCCTAGGTTACTGATGGAAGAGAGAGAGAGGAAATAGCTGGGGTTTCAACAGATATCTTTGCAGCATCCTTGAACACAGGGGAAGTCCCTGAGGACTTGTATACCCTTGAGTTTAGAAGATTGAGAGGGGATATGATTGAGACATATAAGATTATTAAAGGATTGGACACTCTGGAGGCAGGAAACCTGTTTCCGCTGATAGGTGAGTGCCGAACCAGAGGACACAGCTTAAAAATACCGGGTAGACTATTTAGGACTGAGATGAGGAGAAACTTCTTCACCCAGAGAGTGGTGGCTGTGTGGAATGCTCTGCCCCAGAGGGCAGTGGATGCCCAGTGGATTCATTTAAGAAAGAGTTGGATAGAGCTCTCAAGGATAGTGGAATCAAGGGTTATGGAGATAAGGCAGGAACAGGATACTGATTAAGGATGATCAGCCATGATCATATTGAATGGTGGTGCTCGAAGGGCAGAATGGCCTACTCCAGCACCTATTGTCTATTGACTGGAGAATTGCTAATGTTGTCCCGTTGTTCAAGAAAGGTGGCAGGGATGATCTAGGTAATTATAGACTGGTGAGCTTGATGTCCGTGGGAGGGAAGCTGCTGGAGAAGATACTGAGGGATAGGATCTCTACATTTTGGAAGAAAATGGGCTTATCAGTATAGGTAGCATGATTTTGTGCAGGGAAGGCCATGTCTTACAGACTTGATAGAATTCTTTGAGGAAGTGACAAAGCTGATTGAGGGAAGGGCTGTGGATGTCATATACATGGAATTCATTAAGATGATTGATAAGGTTCCACATGGTAGGCTGATGGAGAAAGTGAAGTTGCATGGGGTCCAGGGTGCACAGCAGGAGACAGTAGTCATGGAAGGGAGTTTCTCAAAATAGAGAACTGTGACCAGTGGTGTTCTATAGGGATCCATGTTAGGACCACTGTTTGTGATATGCATAAATGACTTTGAGGAAGGTATAGGTAGTCTGATTAGCAAGTTTGCAGATGACGCTAAGATTGGTGGCGTAGCAGATAGATAGTCAAGGGGGCTGTCAGAGAATGCAGCAGAGTGTAGATTTGGTTGGAAAAACGGCAGATGGAGTTCAATTCGGGAAAATGCAAGGTGATGCATTTTAGGATGATCCAATTCAAGAGCAAGCTATGTGGTAAATGGAAAAGCCCTGGGGAAAATTGGTGTACAGAAAGATCTGGGTGTTCAGGTCCATTGTACCCTGAAGGTGGCAACGCAGGACGATAGTGGTCAAGAGGCATACGGCATGCTTTCCTTCATCGGACAGGATATTGAGTACAAGAGTTGGCAGGTCATTTTGTAGTTGCATGCGACTTTGGTTCGGCCGTATTTGGAATACTGCATACAGTTCTGGTCTCCACATTACCAAAAGGATGTGGATGCTTTGGAGAGGGTGTAGAGGAGGTTCACCAAGAAAGTGCCTGGTATGGAAGGCACTAGCTATGAAGAGAGGTTGAGTAGAGTAGGATTATTTTCATTAGAAAAACAGAGGTTGAGGAGAGGACCTGATTTGAGGTTTACAAAATCATGAGAGTAATAGACAGGGTGGATAACAAGAAGCTTTTTCCCTAGAGTGGGGGACTCAATTACTAGGGGTCACGAGTTCAGGGTGAGTGGGGAAAAGTTTAAGGGAGATAAGGCAGAGGGTGGCCAGCGGTGGTGGTAGAGGTGGGCACGATAGTGTCATTGAAGATTTATCTAGACAGATATATGAATGGGCAGGGAGCAGTGGGATACAGATCCTTAGAAAATAGGCAACGGGTTTAGATAGAGGATCTGGATTGGTGCAGGCTTGGAGTGCCGAAGGGCCTGTTCCTGTGTTGTAAATTTTTGTTCTTTGACTGAACTGATCTGCAGAAGAAATGGCACATATGATGTTGTGTGGCAAGGGTGGATCTGCATGTCACCTAACTAATGAATGGTAAGGGGCATGTTTGCTCTTGATTGTCATATTTGATTTGGTTCTTGGCAAGATAATGCCAAGAACCTTTTCAGAAACCTTTTGAGGCTGTATAGTCCTATAGGCTGAAGGGAATTCTGGTAGCAAACCAGAGGGTTTGGGAGTATTTTGGAAACCAGTAAAGCACAATCAAAAAGTAATGGAATAGGACAACCAAGAAAGTAAGCCTATCATGAATATAAAAATAGATTGCAAGAACTTTTACAAATAAATAAAAAGGAGTATAGCAGAAGAAAATTTGAGCTTTAAGAGGTAGAACAGAAGAAATTATAATGAGAAAATGGCAGGGATGTTGAACAAATATTTTGTGGAACTCGCAGAACATAATGTATCAAAAAGAAGGAGCAATCCAGGGCCTAATAAGAGTGAGAAACCAAAGGCGATTCGAAGAGAAACTGGAGACTAAGAGCCAACAAATCCCAAGGACAAGGCAACTACAGATCTAGTAGATGCTCTAGTTATGATTTCTGAAAGTTCTCTTGATTCTAGTGTAATCCCAGGAGATGGCATTAGAAAAGCAGTATTATTAAGAAAGTGGGTAGTGAAAGCCGGAAACCTTAAAGTTAACCTAATGGTCAGGACAGTGCTGAAATCTATTATTGTAGAAGTCTTGCAATGCACATAAAAAAGTCACAATTGTTCTGGACTAGGCCAGACCATTCAAACATCCTTGAGCAGGCATCCAAGACCATAACTTTGCAATTTGTTTTGGTAAGTGTACAGTGAAAATTACCTGAAGTAAGCTTGTTAGGTTGACTACCAGGTTTTAAAACAGACAGAAATATATTCACAAAATTGCACAATGAAACACAAAGAACAGAATAAAGAACCCCTACTGACCTCAGTCAATCCAAACTAGACTTAATTATGTTGTTCCAAATATACATCATAATCCCACTAAGCAAACCCCTTTAAAACATGGTAAAAAAAATGGAACAGATGCTTACAGGGTTGCAGTTAGAAGGGCAGAAAGAGGGAGAGAGCCTATTCACACAGTCCACAGCTGAACTCCCAACTAATTCTGGACTGAACTGTTCAGCTTACCGCTCCCCTTTAATTTCCAGGTTACTTCTAAAACATGATCACCTTGGCCTGATCTCATCTGTTTACATAGAAACAAAAAGGCCTCTCAATACCCTTTAATCTCTGTACCAAACAAGTTAAACCAGGAGAGTTTTATGACCCCTGTGAGAAAAACTAAGGACACAGACTCCTTGAGAAAAGAAACAGCTTTTAGAGAAAAAAAGGGATCAGCTTTGTGACACAATGGTCGCACACAATTAGCCAAGTTTTAAGAAAGGGAAATAGTGTTTGACAGATTTATTAGGGTAGAGGTCAGGATTAGATAAAAAGGACACAGAGGAACTGGTCTCAATTTAACTGATAAGACAAGGAGTTGAGAACATAGATTTAAGATTTTGTCCAAGTCATGTCACCCTGGGTTCGATTCCACTCAATGGCAACTGTCTGTATGGAGTTTACACATTCTCCCTGTATCTGCATGGGTTTCCACCGGGTGCTCCAGTTTTGTCCCATAGTAAATGATGTGTAAGTTAGGTGAAACAGCCGTGCTAAATTGCCCGTAGTGTTCAGGGATGTATTGATTAGGTATTTTAGCCATGGGAAATTTAGGGTTATTGGGGAGGAAAAAAGAGAGGGGGTGAGTCTGGTGGGATCCTTTTTCGAGGGTCGGCGTTGACTTGTTGAGCTAACTGGCCTGTTTCCAAACAGTAGGGAGTCTATTCTAGTGCAGGATGGCTGAAAGAAACAAATTCTTTATGCAGTGAGTGGTAATGACCTGTGAAGGTATGGAAGCAAAGATGATTGCAGATTTCAAAAGGACGTTGACACCAAAGCAATTATACCTTCAAGAATAGATTGTGGTCATGAGAGTCGGTGGGTTAGTCTGTAGAACTGACATCGTTGCAATTGGCTGACTGGGGCTGCCTCCTGTGCCATTGTAACTTTGACATTCACTAGGGCACTTTGCCTATCTTGGTATTTCTGACGAGGGACTACACTTGGTAGGAGGGTGGAACGATGTTGAACTTGTGTTCAGATGCCTCTAGTCTTGGTGGGTAATAATAGATTGCTCTGGACTTTTTAATCCTCCTCCCAGAATCCAGTGTGTGTCATGCCCACTTCGAGAAACATTGGAGTTAAGGTTTTGAGAATTGCGACTCTGTTCTCATGCAAAGCTATAAATAATACAGTGTGGAAGTGATATAGTGCTCGGAAAGCTGCAGTCGGTGCTTGCACTTAGATTTTAGGTTGATGGCAGTTGTAAGCTCACTGACAGCTTATTTTACTATTGGAGGTAGTATAATGGCAGCGCTACAGTGGTAATAAAACTGACCACTTGCTACTCTTGTGCAAAGCCCTCAAACAAGTTGGTAGAATAGTTTGCTAAATAATATCAAGGCTCGTGAAGAAAAGTTTCCTAAATTTTAAATGATTCAGTGAGAGTAAGTAGCACAGATTTATGTGATCGAGAACAGATTTTTGATTTTTGATTTGGGATTGTTTGATAATATGATCAGAAGTGGTAGAGGGGTGGGTGGGTGGAATATACCCAGAAAGTATTGTCACACTTTGATACCTTTGCAGTTGAGTTGGTAACTCCTTTTGAAGTTGAGATATCTCCAGCAGCAATTTGTTGACTCAGGTGTTGGAGAGCTTTAGCATATTCCAGTCAGCGCTCATTGATTCTGGGTGTGAGATCACAGCAAAACAAAAACAAGGTGAAGAACCACTGAAAGCCACACTCCATGTAAAAAAAAAAGTTGGAAAAGAAATTTTTGAGTAGGAATATTTTCATTTTGTTTAAGCTCTTTAAGTTGTGGTTATAGTGCACCTTTTATACTGGTTTCTGAAGCTATTTTTTATTTTTGAAGTCTGCATTGTAATTTTGTTTATCAGAGCAGTTTAGCCAAGGAAAATATCAATTCTAAACTTTTGATGATATTGAAATGAATTTAATGTCAACAGTGAATCATTGTGCTTAATCCACAATGGTTCCAAAGAGCAAACATGAAGCAAAACAGATTATATAGAACACTTTGTAGCGCTGTGATATTCTGTGCCGTTCCCCACCCAGCCTTGAGGGCAACATGCACTCATGTGACCTTCTTAGTGCTGTCAACTAACTATGATGTGGAGGTACTGGTGTTTGACTGGGATGGACAAAGTTGAAAAACCATGCAACACCAGGTTATAGTCCAGCAGGTTTACTTGGAAACACTAGCTTTCGGACCGCCGTTCCTTTTTCAACTACCTGATGAAGGTAGTGAGAACCTGGTGTTGTGTGGTTTTTAATTTTGTCACCTAACTAAGTAGGATAACTGGAAGAGATTACCTTCAAAACCCATCATAGGACTTTAGCAGTGAGTGAGCTGAAAGGCAATGCCAGAATTAGAAATGACTTTAAATAGTGTGACCATTTAACATGTTTAGTCTTCTGGTAGCATTTTGTTGGAAAGGAGCACTAAAACTCGTGTGCATGATGCCTATGAAATCCATTTAATAGAATCTTGAAGTGATTCACCTAAAAATTGTTCCTAAAACCAAAGGCATTAGGTTATAGTGTGTGATGACAAAAGTATCACTTTGTTATAAGTGTTCTTAACATAGAAAGATAGAAAATAGGAGCAGGTGTGGGTCATTTAGCCCATCGGGCTTATTCAGCCATTCAAGGTAATGATGGTCGATCCTCGATATCATACTCCTTTGTCCATGTACCTTGGGACCGGTAGTTTCTAGACATCTATTTCTTTACATATATTCTTTTTAAACAAGAAAGCTGTGGAGAAAGAGTTCCATAAGTTCACCACCCTCTGAAGAAATCTCTCCTCATCTGAGTCTGAAATGGGCTACCACTGAACCTGAAACCATGACCCATTTTTTTCTGTCCAGTCTTGTTAGTAAGATGATGTCAAATTCTTCTAAACTCCAGTGAGCACAAACCTAGTTAATTCAGTCTCTCCTTGTATGTCAAACCGGCCCTCACAGGAATGTAGTGAACCTTAGCTGAACTCCCACTGTGGCAAATATATTTTTCCTTGGGTAAGCAGACCAAAAATGTACACAGCACTAACGATGTGATCTCACCAAGGCCTTTAGGTAGTTGCAATAAGAGGTCCTTGCTTTATACTCAAACCCTCTTGCAGCAAAGGCTAATATACCCTTTTGATATTCTAACTGTCGAATTCTGTAATCGGTGTGCAAGAATGACTGCGCTTGCCGTCCCCAGCACATGTGTGTGATGTGCTGCTTTAAATTGTACATGTGAAGCGAGGGTGCAGGATATGGATAGAACCTCAAACAGGAATGTTTGGGAAGGGAGGTGGTCAGGACTTGGGAGAGGAAGGTGGTACAGGTGGATTTGCAAGTGGGAAGGGGAGGAAGGAATTGGAACTTGGAGAGGAAGGCAGGACCTACGATCTGGGAAAGAAGTCTCTTCTTCCCCATACTGTCTCCAAACATCCTCCCTTGCCAACCTACACACTTGTGTAACATCCAATCCTCCGCTCTCTGTCGCCACTTCTCACTCTACCCTCCTTTCCGTCCTCCATCTTCTCCACACTACCCCCACCTGCACCCCCACCTCCCCCATCTAAATGCGAATAATGATAATACTTCAATTGTCACACTTATACTTCCAAGGATTCACACATGCACAGACAAGTAAGTTATAAAATGGGAAGATAGGTTAAACAGTTAGAGCCCATAAAAGTTAGTTGTATATCGACTCAGGAGATTGGTACCTTTTGGATTTTTTTTTCAGATAGGGCTCAATGGGACATTCTGAGTTCAGGATCAGGATGTTTTAAAGATGTTGATGAAGGATGTCTGTTTGATATGGTTGGTTGAACAATACACAGGGCTCAAACTAGAAGAGTGATAAATGCTCACACAGGGTCCTCTTTCTACACTTAATTTTTCTCCAGGCCAGAGAGCAGAAAATTATTTCTTAAAATAGTTAGTTGGCTCATCATGCGATCTCCTCTCAAACTGACCGATTAACCCAACATGGTCGTAGCAAGTTGATTTGGGTCTGTTGTTTAGGCATGATGTGTATTATGGCTAGAGGAGTTCCCTTCTCACCCAGAATCCATTGCTTAAGGTATGTTTGATGGCATGGTCCACACCCAGTTGAATGTACAGGTTGTTTGAATGCTTTGTTTGTTGAAACTTTATTGCTGGAACAGCACAGCAGGTCAGGCAGCATCCAGGGAACAGGATGCTGTCTGACCTGCTGTGCTGTTCCAGCAATAAAGTTTCAACTTTGATCTCCAGCATCTGCAGACCTCACTTTCTCCTGAATGCTTTGTTTAGCAAACTGACTTTTTCCATAATGCTTTTTAAAAGAAAGTGGTATATCTGGTTTTCATATATAATTATCTCTGCAGTTATAGTTAGTGCTGACTGACTCTATTTCATTTAGAACGTCATTGACCTTAATGTTAAATCTGTTTCTTCTAGGTATGCCTTGCATTTTGTTGTGCAGAGTGCAATTTCTTACTACATCATGATCATTGTTGGAGCAGGGCACATGCAAAAGTAAGTATTTTCAATGGATGCTGCCCTCCTTGCATTTTAATTTAACTGTATCCAGAATTTCTGAAGTGACACAGCTGTAAATGCTACTTTTCAAAAAAAAACTCATCCTTGATGTGAGCAACTTTAAAAAGTTGGTAAAGCTAAACAGGCATGAAGTTTTCATTCCATAGACCTCCGGGTGCTCCGGTTTCCTCCCACAGTCCAAAGATGTGCAGGTCAGGTGAATTGGCCATGCTAAATTGCCCGTAGTGTTAGGTAAGGGGTAAATGTATGGCTGGGTTGCGCTTCGGCGGGGCGGTGTGGACTTGTTGGGTCGAAGGGCCTGTTTCCACACTGTAAGTGATCTAAAGGAAAAATTGCTGACCATATCACTGACCGTGCTCATTTTGTCAGAAAGCTTGGCTGTGTTTCCACGTGTTCAACTCAGTGTTTCTGTTGAGGCACTTGGCTCAGACCCATTCTTTTCCTTGTGAATGATGCTTGCTTTCTTTTGGCCTCAAATGCTGTATGACACAACAGTCACCGATTCTAGTTTGCAAAGTGATGTTCAGGAAGCTCTCAACATTGCCATGCAAATAATCTTTGGTAGGCATGAGCATGTGCCCTTTAACAAAGTTAGGTAGTTACACACAAGCATTTTCTTGAAAGTCTTTGGTATATACGTTCAGGCTGACTTGATGTTGGGTAGCTAAGTGGATAGTATTCTACAAAAAAGAACACATAATGTTTATTCTCAGATCTCTCACCATTCCAGAATCCCTACCCATAATCTCTGATCTGTACCAGCTACACCTGGCCCTTGGTCAACTGTGCTGTGCTGTACCGTACCTGTATGGTGCACTGGAAATGCATACGTGTAAATCAGTCCAATCAAAAGAATGCAGAAGTGTGCTCTCAAGTGTCATGACTCACTGTAGTAGTGCCAGGTGGACCAGATTTCTGCATTTAACTATTGTGACAATGCTGTCACTTTAACAAAGTTATTTTGTCTTTTTTTTCAAGAGAGATTGTAAAGGCAGAGGTACTGAAATTTCTGGGCTAGAGCCTAGTTTAACAATTGCAGGGGAGTGGCCAGTTCTCCCAGTGAGGTTTTTTTCTATTTTTGGTTTAGCTGTGATAGTGAGAAGCTGCTTGCAGTCCAGAGAGGTTCCAAGCTTCAGCAGGTGGTTCCTGACTGACTTTCTCTCTGAAATCTCTTTGGAAGTTGTTTCCTCCTGACTGTAAGAACCAGAGTTTGAAGTTACATTTTGCCAAAGGGTGTGTTTATGGGACGTTGCAGGAATTGGAACAGCTGCTTATTTAAATTGTGATATTGAGTCGGTTGGGTTTTCAAATAGTAGTTATTCTGAATTCTTCTGGTTTTTTTGTTCGTGTTTCAACTGTAATGTTTAAATAAAATCTGTTTTGCTTAAAGTGGAGTGGTTTGACCAGCTGCATCAAACTTCACATCTGCCTTTAAAATAAGAAAAAGTTAGGGTCTAGGCTACTTTTCTTGAAATGTTTGAGGGGGTCTGGCCTGGTCCATAAAACTCTTTATTACAAATACTAATCACAGGTAAACAACTCTGAATTGTGGGCATAACTTTACAAGTTAAAGCTCTAACCCGTTCTAAAACTCACCTATACACACACACACACAGGCAAATGCAAGCAGATAAACACAACAAGCATTATAGATGAATAGAATACTGGGATAACAGTTCAATGGCACATGTCCTTCCTTAGGATTTGAAGGTGTGTCCCTTTTTTTGCTTTCAATGTCCTTCAGTTCAATGATCTCGTCCTCCAGGATTTTTGCTTCTTTTGATATGAAACTGTCCATTTTCCTAATTCAGTTTAGTCAAAAATCAAGTGAAATAAAAAGCGATGGTCTTTACGTTAGATTTGGCCATACCAGTCATACAGCCACACCCTTCATGTTACAAGATTTGAAACTCTGAATAAAGTGTTGCACTATGATTGCGAGCTCCCTTGCACAGTCTAATCAATTTCACAACTGGTTGCCATCACCACACCCAGAGAAATCCAGGCAACTCTGCTTTGTCTAAACCCATGGAAAGATATCAATACTCAAAGTATTGAAGAAATTTATTTTTAAAAATTAATTAATTCAAGTTATGCAGGTACTGCTTACTGGGTAAGCATTTATTGCCCAGAGGGTGGTTAAGGATCAAATGCATTGCATTGGTCTGTGTTGTGTGTAGGCCAGACCAAGTGGGGTTGGCAGTTTCCTTCCCTAAAGAACATTAGTGAATCTTTGTGTTTTTATGGATGTAATAATGAGGATGGTGTATGGTTTGTACCTTAATATAAGTTTAACTACATATTCTTCCTTTTTAGTATCCCATCTACTATTTTCCTGTTGTCTGCTAGATCTGTTTGTCTACTTTTGTTTGTCATATTTGTGTTTTTAACTTTATTAATCAGTGCATAGGTTCATTTAATTCAGTTGTGAACCATGCTGCAATTCACTGTTTGGACAGTGAATATGCTCCTTCAAAAAAACTTATTTTTTCTGAAAGTCTGTGTTGTGCTAGTAACCACTCCCAGATACAGTTATTGACAAAGTCCACTACTATCAAAGATTTCTTTGAAGAGCAGTGTGTGGAAAGATCAACATTAAAGCACACTTTTAAAGCATGTGTTTATCTCATAAATGCCTTTGAAATTGCAACTGGCATCTGGTAGATTCACTGAAGGAAAGCAGAGAAATTTTCTGATTCCTGGGATAGCAGGTTTGCAACATAGGGGAAGATTGGGTTGTTGGGGCATGTATTCACTGGAGTTGAGAATGTCATTGAAATATATAAAGTTGACTGACTCAGTACAGGGATGATGTTTTCTATGGAGAAAGTGAGGACAGTGGATGCTGGAGATCAGAGTTGAGAGTGTGGTGCTGGACAAACCCAGCAAGTCAGGCAGTATCCAAGGAGCCGGAGAATCGACATTTCGGGCATAAGCCCCTCATGATGTTTTCCATGGTCTGGGGGTAGAGGGAGTAATACCCAGAGCAAGGGGTCATAGTTTCAGGATTGATTTTTGAACAGAGATAAGGAGAAAATTCTTAAGTCAGAGGGTGATGAACTCCTCTAAGGCTGTGGAGACAAAGTAGCCAAATACATTTAAAGTTTTCAGTGAGTATGGTGTAGAAATAAAAGATCAACCGTGATTATGTAGAATGGCAAATCAGTCTTGAAGGGCTGAATGGCCTCCATCTGTTCCTATTTTCTGTTTGTGGTTATAAGCAGAGATCTTAAAGGTAGCTAACTTAGTTGCTATTGACTAAACTTTTGAATATGACTTCTAACTTGCAACTGGTTTTGTGGGTTGAGGGAAGGTAAGTGCATGATTGTATTGAGGTTCACCAGTACTGCAATATATTTCGACTGCTGCATTAGTTCTGGGTATGTAGAACCTAATGAAGTACAGTACGTGGATATACATTTGATTAAAACCAATGAGATGCAATTTTTCATAGATTATTGGAAAAATCATCTCTTCTGTGGTGAGAGATATAAAACAGTCATGGGAATAATGATCAATTAGTTGTCTCCGTTGGAAAGTGATTGGGACATATTCACACTATTTCCAGCACCATTTTGAATTGAGAGGGATATGTAGCCTCATGGCATCAGCACTACCTTATCAAGGGCAACTAGGGACAGGCAATAAATGCTGGCCAGCCAGTGATGGCCATATCCCACAAAATGAATAACTTTAAAAAAAAAAAGCCCAATGAGGAATTGATCCATTTTCTTGGAGGATTTGGATTCTTCGTTTTTTTTAAAAGATTTCATTAGTTGGTGTTTTTTCTTTTTTTTTGTTTAATGCTGGGATCTTTTCTGTTCAAAATGTGGTAAATTGTTAGCTCTCAATGTTTCCAGAGTTTTTAGAGCAGTTTATTGGATGTGGATTGGCCTGAAGCTACTTCAGTTAGTTTTGAAGGTCTTGATTTTAAAAGAGAAAGTCTTCCTGGTTTTGTAATTTTAAGGTATCACCCAAGCAGGGAAAAAAATCTAATGCAATTATAAAGTTGTTCAGTTAACACAATACAGTGGGTGCTCTAGTGAATACCCTCTTTTTTCCAATTTTTTGCATGTGTATAACTGAGCTGACAAGCAATGATATCCTCTCTGAGGACATATCTCTGAGCAAACAAAAGATATTCTGAAAGGGGAGGATGAGCAACCAGAGGGTGTGGTCCACATTCGATCTAATTAAAAAGGCAGAAAGAGATGAGATCTGCACAGGAAGTTTTGGGAGTTGGGTCAGAAGTTGAAAAGCATGACCTCAGGATTGTAGTCTCTGGACTACTTCCTGTGCCACATGCTAGTGAGATGAAGAACAGAAAAATATTGTAGTTAAATATGTGGCTATGGAGCTGTGTAGGAGCAAAAGCTTCAGGTTTATGGATCATTGGGATGTCTTTGGGGCAGCTGGGACTGTAGAAGAAAGACCAGTTGCATTTAAACTGGAGGGGCACCAATATCCTGACAGGAAGGTTTCCTTTTGCCCTTTGGAGGGTTTAATTTAGTGTGGCAGGGAGCAGGATCCAGAAGAAGAGTCAGAGACTAAGGCCAGTAAGGCTAAGAGAAAGGGCAAAGGGAAAGGTCACTGAAGGTGGCAGGCCTGGTGTGCTGAGGTGTATTTGTTTTTAATGCGAGGAAAATGAAGGTTCGGCAGATGAACGTGGAGCTTAGATTAATGCATATAACAATGTGTCTATTACAAAGACATGGTTGAGAGAGGGTCAAGATGGGCAGCTTAACATTCCAAGATTTAAATTTTTTCAGCAAGATAAAGAGGGATAGGAGAATATCACAGCTGTACTGAGGGAGGACACCTGGGAGGGCTCATCAAGCGTGGCTATATGGATTGAGCTCAAATAGGAAGGGTGTAGTTACTTTGGGATGTACTACATGTCTTCTAACAGCCAACGGATGATATAGTCACATGCTTGCTAGAAAGCTCAGGAATGGACTGAGGAAAGCCAGGAGGAGGCATGAAAAAGGCTTGGCGGGAAGGATTTTACTCATACTTGAGGAATAAGAGGATGATCAGGGAGAAGGTAGGGCTAGTCAGAAATAGTGTAGGGAACCTGTGCATGGAGTCTGAGCAGATAGAGGGAAGCCCTAAATGAATTTTGTGCTTCGATTTTCACTAAGAAAATGGACTTTGTTGTGAGTGAGAACTTTGAGGAGCCGGAAAACGGGCTTCAACAAATCCAGATTGAGGTTGATGTGCTGGAAATTTTGGCAAACATTAAGATTGGTAAGTCCGCAGGGCCAGATCAGATTTATCCTAGGTTGCTCCAGGAAGTGAGAAAGGAGGTTACTAAGCCGCTGGTGAAGATCTCTGCTTCCTCACTCCCCATAGGAGTCGTACCGGAGGATTGGAGGGAGGCGAATGTTGTTCCTCTTTTCAAGAAGGGTAATAGGGAAATCCCTGGCAATTACAGACCAGTCAGTCTTACATCTGTGGTCAACAAAGTTTTTTGGAAAGAATTCTGAGGGATAGGATTTATGACTATTTGGAAAAGCATAGCGTGATTAAAAGCAATCAGCATGGTTTTGTAAGGGGCAGGTCATAGCTCACAAATTTTGAGTTCTCTGAGGAGGTGACAAGGCAGGTTGACGAAGGTCAGGCAGTGGATGTGGTGTATATGGATTTTAGCAAGGCATTTGATAAGGTTCCCCATGATAGGCTCATTCATAAAGTCAGGAGGTATGGGATACAGAGATTTGGCTGTCTGGATTCAGAATTGGTTGACAGAAGGCAGAGAGTGATTGTAGATGAAAAGTATTCTGCCTGGATGTCAGTAGTGAGTGGTGTCCTACAGGGCTCTGTTCTTGGGCCTCTGTTCTTTGTAATTTTTATAAATGACTTTGATGCGAAGGTTGAGAGTTGGGTTAGTAAATTTGCCGATGATACAAAGGTTGATAGTATCGAGGACTGTTGCAGTCTGCCGCGAAACATTGAGAGGATGCAGAGCTGGACTGAAAAATGGCAGATAGAGTTCAACCTGGATAAATGCAAAGTGATGCATTTTGGAAGGTTGAACTTTAATGCTGAATATGGCATTAAAGACAGGATTCTTGGCAGTGTGGTGAAACAGCAGGATCTTGGTGTTCCAGTGCATAGGATCCCTCAAAGTTGCCACCCAAGTGGATAGGGTTGTTCAGAAAGCATATGGTGTTTTGGCTTTCGTTAACGGGATAGAGTTTGAGCCGTGAAGTTTTGCTGCAGCTTTACAAAATCCTGGTGAGACCACGCTTGGAATATTGAGTCCAGTTCTGGTTGCCCTATTATAGGAAAGATGCGGAAGATTTGGAAAGGGTGCAAAGAAGGTTTACCAGAATGCTGCCTGGACTGGAGGGCTCCTCTTACAAAGAGGAGTTGACTAAGCTTGGACTTTCCTCTCTGGAGAGGAGGAAGAGAGGTCACCTGATTGGGATGTACAAGGTAATGAGAGGCACGGATAGAGTTGATAGCCAGAGACTTTTCCCCAGGGCAGGGTTGACTGCCACGAGGGCTCATAGCTTTAAGGTGTTAGGAACAGGGTATAGAGAGACATCAGAGGTCGGTCCTTTACACTGAGAGCTGTGTATGCATGGAATGAGTTGCCAGTCAGGGTGGTGGAAGCAGAGTCATTAGGGACTTTTAAGCGACTGCTGGACAGTCACATGGACAGCAGTGAATTCAGGGGTGAGTAACTTAGGTTATTTTATTTTAGATTAGGATTAATCCTTGGCACAACATTGTGGTGTACACAACATTCTGTGCTGTATTTTTCTATGTTGTGTGTGTGTGTGGACAGATTACAGAAACTTTTTTAAAAAATGGTTAACTTCCCCAAGTTTGACTGACTGGGACTTACTTTGTGCCAGGGGCTTGGACGGGGAAGAAGTTTATAGGTGTGGCCAGGACCGTTTTCTTTTCAAAACCATATGGAAGTAGCCCATGTGGGGAAGGGGCTATTCTAGTCCTGGTATTTAGAGAATGAGCCTAGCCAGGTGATCGAAGTTTCAGTGGGATAACATTTCTGCAAAAAGTGACCGTAATTCTAAAATTAAAGCTAATTATGGATAATAATAAGAGTAGTCCTCTGATGAAAGTACTTAACTGGAGGAAGGCTAGCTACCACAATGTCAGGCAGGAACGAAGAATGCAGATTGGGGTGGCTGTTTGAGGGTAAAGCCACATTCGACATCTGGGAATCTTTTAAAGGTCAGTTGGTTTAGAGTTCAGGGCTATCATGTTTCTGTGAAAATGAAGGATTTGGATGGTAAGAGAAATTGAGAGCCTAATCAGAAAGAAAAAGAAGGCATACATAAGGTTTAGGAAACTGAAGACGGACAGAACTCTCAAAATACAAAGATAGCAAGAAAGAACTCAAACAAAGTATTTCAAAGGCTAAAATGGGCCAGGAAATGTGTTTGGTAAACAGGTTAAGTAAATTCCCAAGTTTTTTATACATGTATAAGGTGCAAGAAGGTAGCTAGTGGAAGGGTAGGTCCAATCAAGGACAAAGGAGGGAATTTTTGCACAGAGCCAGAAGTTGGTGAGGTCCTTAAATGAATACTTTGCACTGGTATTCAAAACTGAGTAGGACATGGTGGGTAGAGATTCTCAGGGGATGTAGGTTAATATTCTTGGATATGTCAATATAAAAAAAGGTGGTGGTGTTGAAAAGCATTAAGGTAGTCCAATCCCCAGGATGTGATGGAGTCTATCCCAGAATGCTGAGGGATGCAGAAGTGGAAATTTTGTATAAAGTTTTTGTATCCTGTTTTTAGTAACAAAGGACCAGAGAACAGCCAATGTTGTTACTTTGAGAATAACAGGCTACTGACCCTTGTGTCAATGGCTGGGAAATTATTGGAGAAGATTCTTAAGAATAGGATTTCCTAATGTTTGGAAAAATATGCACTTGAGCAGCATGGTTTTGTGTGGCGGAGGTAGTGTGTCTCAAAGTTAATTTGAAGAAGTGACAAAGAAGATTGAGGGTAGGGCAGTAGATGTTGTCAATATGGACTTCTGCAAAGCTTTTGACAAAATCCCTCGTGGAAGGCTGATACAAAAGATCGAGTTGCATGAGACCCATGGTGAGCTGATAAGATGGATACAGAACTGGCTCAGTCAAAGACAGACAGTGGTGGAAGGGTGTTTTTCAGACTGGAGTCCAGCAACCGCTGGTATTTTTGAAAGGATCAGAACTGAAACATGTTAACTTTAAGTTGAGGCCCATGGTTTTGATGAATGTGGCATCATCAAGATGTTAATCAAATGATAAAAAAAAGTCAGGTGCATGTTGGAAGGATTTACACAATGGTGGATCTGAGGTCAAACGTTACAGACATTGATTTTGTGTACACATTATTTGGATTTGGGTATATGCACCATATAAAAATTTACAGGTGACAAAACTTAAAATGGTGGGTATGTGATGAAAACCAAATAACTTGCAAGAGGATGCATGTCAGTAGATTATAGGCATTTAATATAATGCAGTACGTAGATATGGAAAATGTCTATAGAAAATTTACAACAAATACAAACTTTCTTTCTTACAACTTTCCTTTTTAAAAAAGGAAAAAAATAACATGTCATAGCAAGTATAATCAGACCAACTATCAAAGCCACAAAAAAGCTATTGGGAGAGCTGGTTCACCTAGTTCAAAAAGTGGATTTTGAGATTAGCCTTCGAGGCGGAGAAGGTGTCTCAGTAACAATGTTTTAACCATGCTAGAGTACAGGACCTAGTCTTCAGAAAGCATGGAAGCTGCAGAATGGACAAAATGCCAATCGAGAATGTTTTGCAGGCCTTTTGGACTGTATAAGGTTGCATTAATGGGGATGGAAATGTGTTGCTGGAAAAGCGCAGCAGGTCAGGCAGCATCCAAGGAACAGGAGAATCGACGTTTCGGGCATTAGCCCTTCTTCAGGAATGAGGAAAAAATGGGGAAGCAATTAATCCATGAAGGCATATGAGCACACACGATGATTTAAACATTGAGCCTAAATTAGGTTGCCAATGCCTTTTGAAAAGGATGCAATGAAGATTTATGATATCAGGAATCCACTACTTGAGTTGTATGAAACATTAAGAAAGCAGAGACTATTTATTGGCAATGGAACAGAAAACTCTTAAAGATTTTATAGACATGTGTAGCATTATGAAGATGTGGGTGTACCTTTTGAGAGTGAAGGACTTGGCAAGTACGTAGACTGCTGGAGAAATTACAAAGTAACATTTGATTCAGAGCAAACAGCACTTGCTGAGTTGCTATGAGACAAAAGCACAAATTTGAATTCAGCCAATCGGTTTAAATTATACCCCAAAACTATAAACTCCAACCCAATTTGAGTGGAGTATATTGACTATCTTAAAAGCCAATGACACAATCCAATGCTTTGGGATATAAGATTAAATTAGATTCCCTACAGTGTGGAAACAGGTATTGAAAAAGGAGAAAATGTTAACACTGTTAAAACTTTTTACTTAATTGATTCTTTAAACAGGTTCAAATAGACTGAACGTTAATTGGAGAAATTGTCCTATAGTTTACTCTCAAGGTGGTTTCCTTCTCACCTTGTAGATTCCCATTGCCTCTGAGTGAAGTCAGTAAAATACTGACTCATGATGATGACTGACATTAGAGATTTAAACTTGTCTCTTTAAGACAGGTGTTAAAACATTCTCACTACTTCATCCTTTCTGTAATGTACTTGAAGTTTTGAGTTCCTTGGAGAGAATAGCAAAGAAAGAAAGAATCAAGAAATTTGTTATGAAAAACAAAGTAGAAATCATGTTAGTGTGATCTGAGAATTACCTTTAGCTGATGTTTTTGGAACAATATTCTGACTTTGCTGCTAGTTCTTGTGCTCTTATGTAGAGGTAGGCAATTCAGTCCTTTGCCTATTTTGTCATTCATTATGGTCATGGTTGATCTCCATCTGGCCTAATTCTGCTTTCATGCCTGCTGTCAATAGCCTATCACAAATTAAAAATCTCTCTATCTTCTCCTTAAATTCACTAAATGTGCCAGCATCCACCATACTCTGAGGTAATGAATTTCACAGATTCACCACCCATTTGAAAGAAGTAATTTCTCTTCACCTTTCTCTAAATCTGCTACACCTTCTCCTAAGTCTATGATTGCTCATTCCAGATTGCCCCACATAAGGAAACATCCTCTCCACATCTACTTTGTCAGTCCCCTTTCACATCTTATGTACTTCAATTAGATTTCCTCTCATACTCTCTAGAGTCTAGAAGAATAGGTCTAAACTGTTCAGACAAACTTCTCATCTCTGGAATCAATTTGATGGAGAATAGTTTCTCCTTTGGGAAAATTGGTAAATTAAGAAACAATCTGAAACCTCCTAAAGTTAAGCATGTTGTAGTCAAGTATCTTTGTGCACTAATAGTTCTTGAGTGATGAAGTCCTACTTTTTTTTTTAGGTTTTGTTTTGTCATTGCTTTTGGGTACCTCACTTTGTGCCAAGTTAGCAGAGTATATCTCTTTGACTATGGACAGTATTCAGCTGATTTTACTGGGTAAGTGTATTTCTCTTAGTAATTTAATGTGGATTTAGAAATTTTGGGAAAACCTATTACAGTACTTGAGATCTAAGCCAGCCTGGTGACCCTAAATGTTTAAAATAGAATCTGCTTTCTAATATCTGAACTCTAGAGCTGTTAATATAATGTATGAGATTTTGATGTAGCTGAAAATTTGTGATTGAATTCGTTTTATGTTCCCATATAAATTGTTGCTCAATGGAAATTATTCACCAGTTATTAAGGTTCGTAAATAATTTTATTTCGGTCTAAACAGTACTTAGAAGTTCAGAGCTCTGGTGAAACAACCCAGGACACAGATTTCATGGTAACCTTTTCTTAAAATCATTAATTAGCGTACATGCTGTTTTTATATCTCCAAAACTGGGCAGCTTCTCAATGTTTACGTGTCCAGACTTAGTGGTTTGTTATTAGTATGTCTTACCGACAGCTTGTGAATGTTTCGATCTCTGCAGAAGCTGCAGAAGTTCTTAGTTTTGTCACAGCTTGAAGTTTTGCTTTGCAGAATCTTTCCAGGTCAACTCCTCTTGATTTGAGTATCATGACTATAGTCTTGATGTTTAATAGTCCAATTTTCTTTTATCGTTTTTAACTAATTTGACTTTGTAGCTTGCTCAAATGGCATTAAAGTTTCTAAATTATTCAAGTAACTATTTGTTTATTTTATTAAGAATAGCTTGTAATGACCAGATTTCCACCTTATCAAGTTTTTTCTAGTAGCACAGCCCTCTGCTTGATGCATGCTTGTACTTTAGTTTCAGTCAAGTTATAGGATCGATTTGGTCAAATTGGAGATAGGTGTACTCTTTATACGATGATATGGCAATGATTATGCCATTTTAGACCTCTATCACTACTCTGTAATGAGGAAAGTAATGCATTCAGTATGACCAAAAATTGCTTTCTCTGCTTCTGTCCTGACGTTTTACAAGCCAATTCACGAAAAGGTTAATGTGGCACATGTATACTGCATAAGTAAGATGTGATTTCAAGATTATTATCTATTGCTCAGATTTTGCTTTTACTAATTAGAAATGCAGTTAGCATATTTAAAATTTTCAATGACCTTGTGTGGCAAGTGCTAGTTTATTTGACTACAGAAGGAGGAGACTGTGCAGGATTTGACTTGGCTTCGAGAGAAAGGCACATTGTTTAGCTCACTGCATTACTCCGTTCTGTGAAAAATGTCATTTTAGTCTGCCTGCAGATTGTTCTGAAGAATTTTATTTAAAAAAGATTCAACATTTTTTTGCCTTCTACTTTGTTCTGTAGTCCGATGATGATAATTACGCAGAAGATAACCAGTCTGGCCTTTGAAATTCATGATGGTAAGCAAATATCAAGTTGTTTAATAAATTGTTTAACTGAATCTCATTGTGAATAAACTAAACTATCTATATATTTCTGTTTCTTGTTTATTTTTCCAGATTTAAAGTGTAACTTTGAGTTGGTACAAGTCCTCCTCAGAACAAGAGTTCTGAAAAAGGGTCATGCCAGACTCTAAATATTAACTGCTTTTCTCTGTGTGCTACTGGACCCGCTGAGTTTCTCCACATTCAGTGTTTATTTCTTTCAAGATACTTTCCTTTTGCTCTCTCTCACCTCGACTCTATTATTTCTTGGACTATATCTGCACCAATGGTCCAGGGACACACACATTCAAAGAGGGTCTCTAGCAGCAATGTTGACTTTAGACGTTTTCCAAGCATATCTCATGTATGACCACATATCTAGGACTTCTGCCAGTTCTGATGCAAGCATCCCAGTATATGTCCTATCTCCAACAATCTTCACCTGGAGCTTGATAAATTATTTTTCAAAAAAATTACACCAGGTTAATTAAACAAGACTTGTATTCACATACTTGTTCACTACATTGATCAGCTTTCTAAATATTTAATTCATTTCTGATTGTGTTCACGAGTAATTTTCTTAATGCCACCTGTCAACACTTGCCTGATTTCTGATTGATAGTGATGTTTGTTTCCAAATTTGGTTTTCCTTTTCACTTTAGTGTCTTATCTTACTTCTCCAAATGCTCAGGTGAACTATAAGTTGGTCTCAGAAAGCACAAAACCATCTGCATGGTACTTCATGCTTGATTAATCTGTTTCGGTGTTTTTTGAGGTCACTAATATACAAACAGTAGGAAACTATAAAGTGATGAAGTTGACAAGTTTTTAACTACACTGAAAGAGTTCCTTCACCCATCTTGTATGGTACAGCATTTCAAGTGCTCATCTAAATACTATTTCAATATCTTGAGGGCTCACATTTCTAGCACACTTTTTCTACTGTGAGTTCCACGTTCCCACTGCCCTCTAAGTGAAATGTGTTTCCTCAAATTCTCTCTGAACCACTTGCTCCTTACCTTAAAATTGCCCCCACATAGTTGTTCATAGATCTCACCAAAGGCATTTCATTAGGTTTCGCACACAGTTATTTACAAAATAAGAAGTTGTAACTGGAAGTCACACTCTGATATGGATTGGTAATTGGCTTTGGAGGTGGATGATTGTAGGATTATCTCTTAAATGGTGAGACATTGGAAAGTATGGCTGTATAAAGTGTACCTAGGTGTCCTCATTATTAAGTCACTAAAGGAGCATCAAGATGTTATTTAGAAGGCTAGTGAAATGTTAGCCTTTATTGCAAAGGATTTAAGTACAAGACTAGTGAAGGCCTGCTTCAGTTATACAGGAGCTTGCTTAGACTACACCTAGAGTACTGTGCACAGTTTTGGCCTCCTTATGTAGGAAAGATATTACTGCCATTGAGGGAGTCAAATGAAGGTTTACCGGACTTGCTCCCAAGATCAGGGGACAGGCCTATGGCAAGAGATTGGACAAATACTTTCCAATCATGCTTTCTCACCTCTTGCTATTTAAGAAATACTCTGTGCATCTGTTTCTCCGAACACGAAGTGTATAACCTCCATTATTTATTTCCATATTCTATATTTACCACCACTTTGCCCAATCACTAAGTCTGTACAAATCCTCCTGAATCCTTCCTCACAACACATTCCTGCTTAGCTTTGTATCCTCTGCAAATTTGGAAATACTACATTTAATTCCCATTGACAAATTATTGATCTATGTTGTGAACAGATGGCGCCCAAGTAGTGATCCTGTGGAACATTGTTAGTGACGATCGATGGACATGAGAATAACTCATTTTATTTTTACAATTTTCTGCCTGTTTTTAGATTAGATTAGATCCCCTACAGTGTGGAAACAGGCCCGCCGACCCTCAGAGTAACCCACCCAGTCGCATTTCCCCTCTGACTAATGCAACTAACACTATGGGCAATTTAGCATGGCCAATTCACCTGGCTTGCACATCTTTAGACTGTGGGAGGAAACCGGAGCACCCGGAGGAAACCCACGCAGACACTGGGAGAATGTGCAAACTCCACACAGACAGTCGCCCGAGGCTAGAATCGAACCTGGGACCCTGGTGCTGTGAGGTTAGCCAATCCTTTATGTATGTCAGATTCCTGATGAAGGGCATATGCCTGAAACGTCAATTCTCCTGCTCCTTGGATGCTGCCTAGTCTGCTGTGCTTTTCCAGCAACACACTCTCGACTTTATGTATGTTAGTACATTATCTCTTATATCATGCACTTCAATTTTGCTAAGACCTTATCAAAAGCCTTCTGAAAATTCAATATGCTACATCCATTGCCCCATCCTGCCACCCTCACCCCTGTTGGCTTTGTTAATAATGTCTGAAAAAAAAATTCCAGGTTGCCAGAACATAGACTTTTCTATTTGCAAATCCATCCTGACTATGCCCAATCAGTTTAGTTTTTCTAATGTCCACTTATCATATCCTTTATGATAGATTCTCTCATGTTCTCTATAACTGATATAAGGCTGATGGGTCTGTAATTCTCTGTTTGTTCTCTAGCCCCTTTCTTAGTGGAGTGACATTTACAAGAATCCTTCTGGAATTTCAGAATAATTTTATCAATACATTGACTATCTCCACAGTCATACCCTTCACCAGTTGAGGTTACAAAGAACACAGAGCAAAGAAAATTTATAGCCCAGGAACAGGCCTTTCGGCCCTCCAAGCCTGAGCCGATCCAAATGTACTGTCTAAACCTGTAAGTCAATTTCTCTGCTCCCCACCTACTCATGCATCTGTCCAGACGCATCTTAAATGAATCTACCATGCCTGCCGCTAGCAATGTGTTCCAAACGCCCAGCACCCTCTGTGTGAAGTACTTGCCGCGTGTATCCCCCTTAAACTTTCCATCTCTCTCTTTGAAAGCATGACCTCTCGTTATTGAATCCTTCACCCTGGGAAAAAGCTTGTCTCTATCCACCCTGTCGATACCCTTCATGATTTTGTAAACCTCAATCAGGTCCCCCCTCAATCTCCTTTTTTCTAGTGAAAATAAACCTAACCTACTCAACCTCTCTTCATAGCTAGCACCTTCCATACCAGGCAACATCCTTGTAAACCTTCTCTGCACCCTCTCTTAAGTGTCCACATCCTTTTGGTAATGTGGCGACCAGAACTGTACACAGTATTCTAAATGCAGCCAAACCAATGTCTTGTACAATTTTAACATGATTTGCCAGCTGTTATACTCATACCCCGTCCAATGAAGGCAAGCATACTATATGCCGCCTTGACCACTCTACCCACCTGTGCAGCAACCTTCAGGGTACAATGGACCTGCACTCCCAGATCTCTCTGCCCATCAACTTTTCCCAAGGCTCTTCCATTCATTGTATAATTCGCTCTAGAATTAGACTTGTCTAAATGCATCACCTCACGTTTGTCTGGATTGAAATCCATCTGCCACTTTTCCACCCAACTCTCCAGTCTATCTATATCCTCCTGTATTCTCTGATAGTCCCTTATGCTTTCTGCTACTCCACCAATCTTTGTGTCATACCAATCTTTGTTACCATGAAGGACTCTCCTTCTCAACCTTTTCCCTCGCCTGAGGCCCTCAGGTTAAATCACCACCAGTCACTTCTCTTTGAGAGAGCAGCCCCTATGGTCTAGAAAGACTATGGAATGCAACACCTCCTTCAACAGGGTGACATGATGGCTCAGTGATTAGTACTGCTGCCTCACCGTACCAGGGACCAGGGTTTGATTCCAGCCTTGGGTAGCTGTCTGTGTGGAGTTTGCACATTCTCCCCATGTGTGTCCGTTTCCACCAGGTGCTTTGGATTCCTCCCACAGTTCAAAGATGTGCGTCTTATGTGGATTGGCCATGCTAAATTGCGCCCGAGTGTTCAGGGATATGTAGGCTAGGTGGATTAGTCATGGTAAATGTGGAGTTGCAGGTTTGGTTGGGATGCTGTTTGGAGGGTCATTGCTGACCCACCGGGTCAAATGGCCTGTTTCTGCACTGTAGAGTGTCTGTGGACACTCTGGGATATAGACTCAGGTCCTGGAGACTTATCAACCTTCATTAAATTCTCCCGTACAGCCACCTGATTTCTCTTAACCACTCATTCTTCCATGTCACTTGGACCTATAACAGTTGGTGATTTCTTATACCTTTCTTTATGAAAATAAATAAAATAAAAGTAATTATTTAGCTTCTTTGCCATTTCTCTATTCCCCTTTCTAAATTCTGACTCTGCTTTTAATAGATCCACATTCATCTTAGCTAAGTGTTTCCTTTTTGTATATCTGTAGATGTTTTTCAGTTCATTTTTGTTTATTACATTTATGATGAATGAAAAAATCCATGTTACAGATGTTCCGTTAGGAGGCACAGTAATTTATATAGGCGAAAGTGAGGACTGCAGATGCTGGAGATCAGAGTCAAGATTAGAGTGGTGCTGGAAAAGCACAGCAGGTCAGGCAGGAGCAGGAAAATCGACGTTTCAGGCATTCCTGATTCCTGATGAAGGGCTCCTGCCCGACACGTCAATTTTCCTGCTCCTCAGATGCTGCCTAACTGCTGTGCTTTTCCAGCACCACTCTAATCTTGACAGTAATTTATATAGATGAGAATAGAAAGTTGTAAAGGGACAGACTAAGGCAATCTATCTTCCCCACTTTTATAGATGGGGTGGTGTAGTAAACTGACATTGAAATTCTTTGATCAACACTTGACACCTCATATGTATGTACTGAAGGTTCACAATCTGAATATCACTGGCTCTATTTTGTTGCCATAGATTTATATGCATTATTACATAGTGCACTAATTACAGGGTGTGTGTGGAGTGTTTCACAAGATACTTAAATTGCATAGTTTGTTTTTTTAAAAGTAGTTCATTTTATGATTACGCATGTTAGCAAGTCTCTTACTTTAACAAAATTGCACTTTTAAACAGGATTTTAGCATGTGGTCTGGGCATTTACTTATACTGACTCACTTTTGAGATGATTGGTTTTTAACAGTGAAGCAATTCAATCTTGACAGTACAATTATTCATTATCAGTTGGGTTGTGTCTTGCATAGGCTTTCATTTGTAATTTTAAGAATTATTTAGTCATCATGTTGCAAACTTAATGAATAGTTACATCTAAATGCATTGTAGCTTTGAACATTTAGGCTAGGTTTTCTGCCCAGTGATTTTGAAAGAGTGGCAAATCTAGAACAATGGGACAGCTTACTTCTGGTTTATGAAAGCTAAATTGTTGAGTACATCTCTGGCTAGTTGATCCAGTGGTATTGTTCTCATTTTAGGGCTCTTGGGCAAAACATGCCTAGTAAGGAAAGAAAACCTTTTAATATCTCTATTTCTTCCAATATTTTGTAAGTGATGGATGGGGTGAAGGCTTAGAGGTAGGAGGGCTGGAAATGCTATCAACACTGAGTTGCTGTGTTGCTTAACTGGAGGGGGGTTTGCATTACAGGTTTATGAACATCGGGGTGTTGGAAATAATGAATATGGAAGAAGTGCAAGAGATTGGAGAGTGGCAAATTTGTAACTCCATATAAGAAAGGGTGCAGGGACAGTCTTATCAACTGTAAACCAGATAAATGATGTTAGGCTGAGTATGGTTTTAGAATCCGTAAATGTGGTGGGGGGAGGGGAATACTCAATGGGGCACCTGGAGAGGTTTCAGTTTGTTAGAGAGTCAGGTCAGATTATTAAAAGATGGATTGTGCTTGATGAATCTTATTTGAATTTATTGAATTATTAGAAAATATTGAAGGAAATGCAATGAAAATCCATACAAAAACTGTTAACAAAATTGTGGCTCATAGTTTAGGAAAATCATTGCCAAGTTGGGTTTCAAAAATATGCTTTAGGAGACAAAACAGTGGTCTTTATTTTCAGAATAAAATTTATACTTTTCCAAAAATTAATATTAGAATCATTGTCTTTTTATTGATGACTATAAATTACTTTGGATATTGAAACAGTAAAATTTTAATATTTGCTGCTTGTACCAAACTTAAAGGTGTGGCAAAAACAGGGGTGGGGGGAGGGTGTAACTCTATTGACTGCAACAGGACATAAGTAGAAATAGTGGAGTGTGCAGACAAGTGGCAGGTGACATTTCATAGATGTGTGAGGTGATACATTTTGACAGGAAGCATACTGAGAGGCAATGTAGACTAAAATGTGTGTAGGGACATAGGAATCTGTAAGTACACGTGCAAGACAAAAGAGTGTGGAACTGCATATACGCTTAGATCTTTGAAATGGCAAGACATTGAGACAGTGAGTAGCAGAGCACATGGGATCTTGGGCTTCATAAATAGAAGCGAAGAGTTCAAAAGAAAGGAAGTACAGCTCCATAAGTCTGTTTAAGCACTTAATAAGATCATGGCTGCTCTGACATTCCTTAGGACCTCGTTCCTGAGTTTTCCCCGTAATTCTTGATTCCCCTATTGATCAAGAATCTATGTCAGCCTTTAAATATACGTAAGGACCCTACCCCACAGTTCTGTGGCAGGGAGGTCCAAGGACAGTCTCTTCTCTGAAAGAAGAAAGTTTCTCCTCAGTCTTAAATTGGCACTCCTTTTGTTCTGAAACTGTGCCCTCTGGTTCCTATGATCTCCTATTCCATGAACATACATGGAATAGTGTAGGTTAGATGGGCTTCAGATTGGTATGACAGGTCGACGCAACATTGAGGGCCGAAGGGCCTGTACTGCGCTGTAATGTTGTATGTTCTATGAAAAAGGTGACTGGGGAGACAAAAAAAAGGCTTGAGCGGTACTTGGGTATCTATTTGTTCATCATTTGGATGCTTTCATATTTGGGTTGAGTTGACAAAAATTACAGCCTACATCTTACCAGGTTGATGCATCATACCTGAGGCCATCAGAAATTACCACTTCTAAATAGGGCTAGTTTGTGCAGAATTTTAATTACTGTACCAGATCTTGGAGACAATATCAATATGGTTATCGTTTAAAAATTCTATCGGCTCATGCAGAAGACTTTAAGCTGCTGGACAAAAGTGATTTAGTCACTTAGGCTTGTCTAATTTCATAACACATTGACACTTGCAGCCAGAGCTAAACACAAAGCTGTACAAAGATAATTAGAAGGACATAGTGGATGATTTGATTAACTAAATTCTCAAGTTCTTGGGTCACCACAACAGACCGTGGGAAGATCACAAAACGTGAAACTTACTGCCAATTTCGAGTTCTAGCTCATGAGGAATAATTGGGACTCTGGCTTCTTCCTGCAACCAAATCTGCTACTGATTGGAAGCAAATGCTTCCAGAGTTCTGCTTTATTAAGGAGAGGTTTGGTCTTGGAGCTTTAGCATATTTTGAAAAGGAGGGCTAGTCTTGTAGCCTGTCATCATTTGTTGTTATAATAATCTCTTTCAATGGAAAGGAAGTTTTGAACCATTCGGTTGAAGGCCTGTTTGGAACCCAAATTTTACCAAGATGGTGAGAATTCCTTACATTCACCTTGTGTCCCTTGTCCAAACCTTAAATTTGTATCTCCTAGTTCTTGAACCACAATGTGGAAAAACTTTCTTTACCAACCTTCTGAATAAATCTCAAATCTTACACACCAACAGCCCATCTAAGTGGTGCATTTGCTGGGAAAGTTACATGTACACTGATCAGCATACCAATGAATGGCATCTATTTCTGGAAACTGCAGACCAAAACATTTACAAGGGACATTTTTGAACACCTATCAAATTTCTTTTCAATCTCCTTTACTGAAGGCGAAGAATCTCAACTCCTTCAAACTAACTTTGTACTGTAGTTTCAATACCTCATCTCAGAAACCAGCAATATATCTCCTCTGCATCCTTTTAGAATCAGGTTCCATGCAGTGTGGGAACAGGCCCTTCGGCCCAACAAGTTCAAACCGACTCTCCGAAGAGTCACCCACCCAGACCCATTTCTCCTACCCTATTACCCCACATGTACCCTGATTAATGCACCTAACCTACAACCCCTGAACACTGCAGGCAATTTAGCATGGCCAATCCACCTAACCTGCACATCTTTGGATTGTGGTAGGAAACTGGAGCACCTGGAGGAAACCCACGCAGACACAGGGAGACCGTACAAAGTCCACATAGACAGTCATCAGAGGTTAAAATTGAATCCATGTCCCTGGAGCAATGAGGAAGCTGTGCTAACCACTGAGCCACCATGCCATCCCTTAAGACCCCTTACATCTATCACCTTACTTACAATCGCCATCACTTGAGTAGTAGTATCAGACAATGTGAGGGGATAAAGGCTGATGAGTCCCCTGGCCCTGATGATTTGATTCATAGGATCCTAAAAGATGTAGATACAGAAATAGCTAGATCAGTTGTAATTGTCTCAAAAACCTTGGATTCTAGAATAGGAAGAGTTTAGAGGGATAAGGGCCAAGCACTGGCAAATGGTACCAGATTAGTTTAGGATATCTGATTAGCATGGACGAGTTGGACAAAATGGTCTGTTTCATGTTGTACACCTCTATGCATTTAAGTATCAGAGGATTAAAAAAACTGCCAATGTGACATTGCTCTTCAAAGAAAACGTGAGGGAGGCAAAAAACGGGTAACTATAGACCAATTAGCTTAATACCTATTGTTGGAAAAGTATTGCCATTAATTATTAAGGAGGTAATAGCAAAGCATTTGAAAATCACAATTGTATCAAGCAGAGTCAGCATAACTTCATTTAAGGACAATCGTGCCTGACTAATTTATCAGCGTCAATGTGTGACAGAGAAGAACCAGTAGATGCGCTGTATGTGGACTTCCAGAAGGTGTTCCACAAGGTACCTCACAAAAAGTTAAGTCGTTAAATAAGCGCCCATAGCATTGGAGGCAGTATGTTAGCACAAATAGAGAATTGAAAAGTGGGCAGGAAACAGCAAATGGGGATAAGAAGTTCTTTTTCAGTTTGGTGATCTGTGACACTCCACCAGGATCAATATTGGGACCACAACTGTTTACAATATATATGGATGACTGAGAGAATGGAAGTGAATGTTCTGTAGCCAAATTTGCAGACAAAAAAGGCAGAAAGGCAAGTTGCAACTGGGACACAAATAGTTTACAGGGAAATATTGATTGGTTAAGTGAGCAAAACGTTAGCAAATGAAGTATAATGTGTATATAAAAAAAAGTGAAGTTGTTCATTTTGGAAGGCATATCAGAATACTATTTACATGGGAGAAAAGCTACAATGCAAAGGCACTTGGCGGTACTTGTACATGAAACACAAAAGGTACACGCAGGTACAGCAAGTAATTAGGAAGGCTAATGGAATATTGGCCCTTACTTCAAGCGAATTGGGCTATGAAAAGTAATGTTTTACGACAACTGGACAAGATGTTGGTGAGACATCTGGAGCAGTCTTGGTCCCCTCATTTAAGGAAAGATATTGCATTGGAAGCAGTTCAGATAAGGTTCAGTAGGATAGTCCCTGCTATGGAGGGAATGTCTTATAAGCAAAGGTTAAACAGGTTGGGACTAAATTAGAATTCAGAAGAATAAGAGGTGATCTCTTTGAAACGTATAGGGTTCTTAAGGGGATTGACAGGGCAAATGCCGAAAGGATGTTTCCCCCTTCCATGTAGGAATTCTTTTCAGTAGGGATGAGTTCCACTCTTAATGTTCTCAAAACAAAATATTGTGAGCCAGTCAGCACTGCTCTCAGCTGACAAAGAGACTATTATCCAAAGCTCAAGATTTGTCGTTCAGAACAGCTAACACTACTTGCCCTAAACTCTTGATTTGAGAAGATTGGATTTCTGTCTATTTGAAGTTAATTTGTGAGGTATTCTTGCTAATCTGAAAGATTTATTGTTATGATGGCTGAGAACATTTTTTTGGCAAGTGTCTAACGCAAAGAAATGCGCTGTCTCCTGGATAGTAATAGGTGTGCCGAATCACTAAGACAAGAAAACAATTGCCTGTCTAAGTGTTTTTGTTGCTACTGATCCTTAAACATTCTGAAACAATTCTTTGGATATTTTATAAACCTATGTTTTAAAATAGAAAATAGTATTGACATTTTTTTGTGATAGCATAATTAGTCTTGGGAATTGTATTTGTTGGAATTATATTTGTTAGAACTAGCAATGTAAATAGAATTTTCTTAATTATATGATTGTCAAACACTGTTATGGGGAATTGATGCTTAATATCATTTAGTTGCCTAAACTGGTCAAATATTTTGTGGAGGCTGACCACTAAGAATTTGCGAGCTCATTTCATTTTTCTTTCATGTAACTGAAGGAAATAATTTATTGAATTAAATTTAGATTGCTATAAAATGGATATGTGGTTACATACAAGGCTTTCTTAAAGTGATAACATACCTTCTTATTTTCTGTAGTTTCCAGTAGAAGGTCAAAGCAGAGCGATAATATCTCTTTATGAGCAATTTGGAATTAGTTCAGCACGATATGGTAATTGTCATAGTCTATGGATTTTCTTTGACCCTAGATTAATTGTTTTATTTTATAATGTATGCTTTTTTATGCATGCATGACATGCTGGTGGTTGTTGCATGTCAAAATAGAATGGTGCATGATTTCAATCCTACTTGAATTCACTTTGAAAGAGAGCTACATATATGTAAATTGTTGAGAAGCTTCATTTAGCAGCTATGTTCTGCAGCACTTGAGCGCAAGAAGCCATGCTGAGTTAATTGGAGAATGAAGCTTGCATGATTGTTCCCAGCAGCAAAATGAAGAATCATTCATATATATTCAGCTAAGATGGTTCATGGCTGAAGGTGGTTAATGAACAATGAGCAAAAATAGATGTATTAACTTAAATTTGTGATGTGAAAAAAAATCAAATCCAATGCACAGCATGTTTAATTTTGTCAAGTTAGATGTACGTCTATTTTTTGTTTGTTTTAAATGAGTCTTCCAATCATGGAAAGAGGAAATATCACCAGGTATTCAAGGTTTATCTGTCAATACAAGGCCTCTTGTATGCCTGAGCCTCATACATACACATATGGGGAAAGATACTTATTGTTGGCATTCGTTTTGTTGATGCAGCTTTTTTTAATAGGATTAAGATCATTTGTATTAAAAGTAAAAGCTGTAAATTGTTTTTTCTTACACAAGTGTTGAAGCTGTAATTTTCTTTAAATTCATATCATTAATGCATCTTTTAACACCAGCCTTTTTATTTTTTTTTTGTTTCTGTCCACATTCGAAAGTATAATTAGTTATCCCATATCCCAGTTCCCGGCTACTTTTGCAATTCTTGATTTGATTGAGTTAAAGTACTTTTTGATACTTGTTTATCCGTCTCACCTTCATCTGGTCCATTTCCGACTTTTCCCTTTCCTGACTTCATTGTTTCCATTTCTTAGAATCGGCTGTCCACCACTATCCATTACAAGCCCACCGAATCCTACAGCTAATTCAAATACACCACCTCATACTCTGCTTCCTGCAAGTTCTCTCATTTTCCAAGTTATCCACTTTTGCATCTGTAGTTCCATCAGTGTACTTCTGATTTGATTTCTTTCCTTTAACTGAGGAATCCCCTGTACTGTGGTTGTCAGGGACCTCAGCTGTGTCTGATCGATCTCTTGTACTTTTTCCCCCTCCATCCCAGAACAAAGATAGGGTTTCCTTTGATCTGACTTTCCACCTTGCTAGTCTCCACTCTTAAAAGATCATGCACTTCTGTTTTCCACCTTCTCCGGGGAATGCCAGCATTGAACAAATGGTTGTCTCCCTATGCTGTCAGCATTTCACAGGGACTATTCCCTCAGTGACACCTTTGTCTTCTCCTAATATGATCCACTTTAGCTCTTATGTCATTTAAGTTCATGAGCACAAAAACAATCAGCTGAGCTGTGTTGGTCATGTCAATAGATTCATCAAACTACGGTGAGCATAATTGCTGAAAGGATTCTTTGGACAAATGTTTGACTCTCCTTGCTGCTCTGGAAGTGCCAAATGACATGCTCTGGATTGCATTTTTCTTTTGCTTTTAGTCTTTGAATAAAAAACATCCACAATTATTGCTTTGATTAGTTCACCATCTGTATATAATTTTTTTTGTTTTCTCAGAAGATTACAAACTTGAAATCCAGCTTCAGTGCAGGCTTAGCCTTTTGTTGTTGGTTAAGGATAAAATGACTGAGCTTTCAAAACAGCCTTCTGCTCATCAACTTTCTTTGTCCAAGGCATACTGTTCAGAGAAAACCTCACATGAATTTACTGCACAACATGGTGTGATTCCTTTTTTTTAACTTACCAATATCTATTTGTGACATACAATGTAAATGTCTTGCCTTTTACAGTTGTGAACATAAATTTATTTTCCCATTCCAGGTGGAAATTGTACATTTCTGGTTCCTTTTTTTAGATGGCCCAGTTTCAAAGCTCATCATTATTGCTGGAGGCATGGAAGGTCATTTCTGTGGTTGCAATTTGTTTCCAGGCCACTGGTTAGCTTGCATCACTCTGATATCTGATTTGAATGTGGCACCATGCCCCATAACATTTCTTCTTACGTGGAAGCAGCTGTAAAAGAAAAATGCAGGGCGAAAGAGAATGAGTAGAAGAATGGGGCTAGCTGAACTGCTCCGCAAGCACATGATGGGCTAATTTGACTCCTGTGTATCTAGTGCTGTAATATATTGGCATCAGTTACTAGTACACCTCTTCATTTGGAAGCACTAGCTTTCGGAGTGCTGCTCCTTCATGTGATTGTGATAGCCACCTGATGAAGGAGCAGCGCTCTGAAAGCTAGTGCTTCCAAATAAACCTGTTGGACTATAACCTAGTGCTGTGTGATTTTCAGCTTTGTACATCCCAGTCCAACACCGGTATCTCCAAATTATGACCTCTTGATTTGTTTGCATTGGCACTACAAAGTTAGATTTACCCTGCAATGATAGTCCATGTACACCAAACTGAAACATGATGCACTAAGCTGGCAAAATCTGCTAGGAGTTTGCATTTTTCTTAGCTATGCAGCTTTCAGAAGCAGAAGTGGCATGACAATTCATATACGTGCAAGGGAGGGATTGTTTTTGCCTTCATCACAGACTTTGTTTCCTGGCTGCCATTTCCATTATTCTCCATGGCAGCTGCCTGCATCTGAGTCAGGCCATTCGCAACCTTGACGTTCTGTTTGACCTCAGTGGAGTTCAGAACAATATACCTGCTTCACCACTAAGACTGCTCACTTTATATTTATATAACAACTACACTTCTGCTGTTGAACTCTCAATTAGGCCTTAAGCTATTCTAGTGCATTCCTGGCCAGTATTCTACTCTGCATAAATTTTGCCGACATTCAAAATTCTGGGTATATCTTAGCTGTTTTCAAGCCTTAGTCACCATTCTGCTCAGTGGCCTACTGGTCTAGCAACACCTGAGTTTTAAGATCCTCATTCTTGTTTCCAAATCCAACCATGGAATTGCTCTGTATCGTGTTCCCATTTAGCTGCTTGGCTGCTCAAAGGTTCCATGCACACCAATCGGTGTGACTTTTGACTCGAAGTCACAGCAGTGCGCTGAACTCCAGTTCATGCAGCAGCAGAAACGTTATATACACTGTAGCTCTTTCAGGTATCCATGTCTCCAAGATCTCTGCATTGCTTCAATTTTGGTATTTTGTGCTTTCCTGATCATCACAACATTGGCAAGCATCCTTTCAAATGTCTTCCCTATATGATCTGGAATTTACCTCTACCTGTCTATGCTTCCCTCCTCTTCAGGATGCTCCTTAAAACCAAATGTTTTGATTGAAGCTTTGGTTCTTTTTCCAGATGACTTGTGTCAATTATTTTTCTGACATATTGCTATTAAATATCTTCAGACCTTGGAGTGCAGGTTCATAGTTCCTTGAAAGTGGAGTTGCAGGTAGATAGGATAGTGAAGAAGGCATTTGGCATGCTTTTCTTTATTGGGAGTATTGAGTACAGGAGTCGGGAGGTCATGTTGTGGCTGTACAGGATATTGGTTAGGCCCCTGTTGGAATATTGCGTGCAATTCTGGTCTCCTTCCTATCGGAAAGATGTTGTGAAACTTGAAAGGGTTCAGAAAAGATTTACAAGGATGTTGTCAGAGTTGGAGGATTTGAGCTATAGGGAGAGCTATAGACATTTACATTGTATGTCACGAATATATATTGGTAAGTTTAAAAGAAAAAGGAATCACACCATGTTGTGCAGTAAATTCATGGGCTGTTTTCCCTGGAGCATCAGAGGCTGAGGGGGTGACCTTTTTATAGAGGTTTACAAAATCATGAGGGGCATGGATAGGGTAAATTGGCAAAGTCTTTTCCCAGGGGTCGGGGAGTCCAGAACTAGAGGGCATAGGTTTATTGTGAGAGGGGAAAGATATAAAAGAGACCTACAGGGCAACTTTTTCACACAGAGGGTGGTATCTGTATGGAATAAGCTGCCAGAGGAAGTGGTGGAGGCTGGTACAATTGCAACAGTTAAGAGGCATTTGGATTAGTATGTGAATAGGAAGGCCGGGTGCTGGCAGGTGGGACTAGATTGGGTTGGGATATCTGGTTGGAATGGACGGGTTGGACCGAAGGGTCTGTTTCCATGCTGTACATCTCTATAACTCTATATATTGCTGTGCTGAAAATCAATACAAGTTGATGATTTTCATTTTTGTACAAATACAAGCCTTTCTTTATCCAGCTGAGTGGCAAAACATTCAGCCAATTATGTCCTACTTTCTGCAACTTTGTAAATTTATTTTTTCTCATTGCCTTGAATAACCCTTCTGAAAAACTTATTTTGAATGAAACTTTTTATTGGTGAATTGGTGTCTTTTGCTTGCTCCCAAAGGGTTTTAAGCTTCTGCATTATTCATTCTGTATAAATGCCATAAATAGTTTATTTGGATGGTGAGAAGGAAGGGAACATGGGTGTATGTGCATTCTTTAATAGCAATCATTCTTGTACTTAAATGCAAAATATTTGATTTGTCCATTAATTTTTCACATTGCTTTGCTTTGTTAACTATGCCTGGTGGGAGTGTAGCTTTTAATATTTTGAGTTGTGCTTTGTAATTTGGAAGAATTGAGAAGCAAAACTTGGAAAAATTTAAATAATGAGTACTCTCGGCTATATTGAGGCAATTTTCCAAATCCACCCTTCTGGCATAATTCTTTTGAATGTTTAACGTTGGTCTTGTTAGTTAGATAGGAAAATATTTGCATTTAAATTACAAATCATTCATAAAATTTAAATTATTTCTGAAACCTAATTTATTAGTTCTCTCCTTGGGCTGGTGGGGGAGGGGAGCGGTGCTCGGGGGCTAGGCCATGGGAGCATTCAAGCCCTAAAATTATTGAACTCTATATTGTGTCCGCAGGGCTGCAGGGTTCCCAAGAGGAAAGTGAGATGGTGTTCTTTTAGATAGTGCTGAGCTTTGCTGGAGCACTGCAGCAAGCCTCATACAGAGATGTTGGCCAGCGAACAGGGTGGTGTTGAAGTGGAAGCACACAGGGCCTTTTTGTTTGAGGGCAGAACGGGGATGTTCTATGAAGTGGTCATCCACTTTATCCTTCATTTCTCCAATATAGAGGAGATGACATTATGAGCAGCAAATGCAGTAAATTAGGTTGTGTGAAATGTAGGACGAGGGCTGCTTCACGTGGAAGATATGTTTGGGCCCTCCGATATTGAGGAGTGGGGTGGGGGGAGGGTGGCACTAATATTCACTGAAAATCCACCTAATCCCACAGCTACCTGAACTATACATCGCATCCTGCTCCCTGTAAAGTCCACTCCCACACACACACCAGGCTTTGTTATCACACAGTCTGCCATTTCACGCTACCTATTGTTAGCCACTAACAGTCTCCATTAACAGTTATTTACCCTCCAAATCAAATCATTATTCACTCCTTTGTTTCTCCAATTGTTCTTCTCTCTCTTTGGGCTCTATCCCTACCTACCATTTACTCCTTACACCCTCCTCCCACTATCTCCTGCATATAAACTGATATTTCCTAGCTACTATCAGGTGGGAGGAAAGGTCACCAGACCCTAAATGTTAACTCTGATTTCTGTTCATAGATGCTGCCAGACCTGCTGAGCTTTTCCAGTAACTTCTGTTTTTGTACCTATATTTGGAAGTGTGATGGGAATAGAGCAACGTCTTTTCCCTGGATTGGGGGAGTCCAGAACTAGTGGGTATAGGTTTAGGATGAGAGGGGAAAAGTTTAAAAGGGACCTAAGGGGCAACCTTTTCATGCAGAGGGTAGTATGTATATGGAAATATTGGAGGCTGGTATATTTACAGCATTTCAAAGGCATCTGGATGGGTATGTGAATAGGAAGGGTTTAGAGAGATATGGGCCACGTGCTGGCAAATGGGACTAGATTATTTTAAGATATCTGGTCGGCAGGGACAAGTTGGACCGAAGGGTCTGTTTTAGTGCTGTCCGTCTCTATGAATCTATAATGACGCAGAGTCACACACTTGATTCCAAACAGTGTCTTGGACATTCCTGAAAATCTTTGACCTCAGGTAGTCACAAGGTCAAGAGTGCTATGTTGTTGCAAAGGAAATTGCTTATTTCTGATTAGTATTTAGTGACATTTTGGTTTGTATTAATTTCCTCTATCATTTGTGGGTTTTTTTCCCTGAAGTGGTCTGACAAAACTTCTTTTTTGGCTTATCAAACACAGTGCTCAAATCTCTGCCAGTTACGGACTTAGGAACAGAATATAAAGTCGCTGCATTTATATTGCATCTCTTCAGAAATGGCATTCCATTTCCCTAATTGTGCAGCACCAGGACCCAAAATCTTAACGTGTGGCACATCGCTGAAATATTCAGATTTTGGTTGAAGCTTTTCATCTTGTGTTCAGGCTGACAAACGCAAGAATGTCAAATTTCAAATGATTACAACATCTTATCCTAAAAGGAAAGAGCGTACTGATTGGTTGGCAAATTGTTTCTAGTTGGCCAAGGCATTGCAATTGGGAAAGTAATGTCTGCTCAGATGAGGAATATGATAGACACCTGAAAGTGCTCAAGGATGCCCTTATAAGAACAGGATACGACACTCAATTCATTGACCACCAATTCTGATGGGCCACAGCGAGAAACCATAATGACCTCAGGAGACCGATGTTGGCTGCAACCGATTAGGGTACCCCTCATTGTCCAGTACTTCCTGGGAGCCGAAAAACTATCCCATGTTGCAGGCTGCGAAGAACATCTTATCGATGAGGATGCGCACCTCCCTAAGGACTTCCCCATGCCTCCACTTCCCTCCTTTTAAACAACCACCAAACCTTAAACTCATTGTTCGCAGCAAACTGCCCAGCCTTCAGGACAACATGGACCACAACACCGTGCAACCCTGTCACGGCAGCCACTGCAAGATGTGTCAGAGTGTTGACACGCATATCACCATTACATGTGGGTACACCAACCACGATGTATGCAGCAGGTATTCTTGTGACTTGGCCAATGTTGTCTATCTCACACTGCACGCAAGGTTGCCCTGAGGCATGGTACATTGGCGAGACCAAGCAGATGCTACAACAATGGATGAATGGACACAGCACAACAATCGCCAGTCAGGAGTGTTCCCTCCTAGTCAGGGAACACTGCAGCAGTCCGGGACATTCAGTCTCGGACCTTCAGGTGATCTTTCTCCAAGGTGGACTTTGGGACAAGCAACAACGCAAAGTGACCAAGCAGAGGCTGATAGCCAAGTTTGATACCCATGGGTATGGCCTCCAACCGGGACCTTGGGTTCATGTCTCACTACAGGTGACCCCACTATGCTCTCTTGCTCTCTTGCGCGCGCTCTCTCTCTCTCTCTCTCTCTCTCTCTCTCTCTCTCTCTCTCTCTCTCTTGCTCTCTCTCTCTCTCTCTT